>NC_039358.1:144300582-144900582 GCF_003573695.1 Papaver somniferum | reverse complement strand
TCTTTGTAATCGTTGTTCAAGTAGTTTATATTAGTTTGTAGTTTTGCTTGAAATCCGTTAATAATAGTGTTCTTGAGTGTGTAATAATTATATCGAATCTGTAACCGTTATGGTATAATTATTCGAGCCTGAATTCTTTAGAAGGTGCTTTTCTCGAACAAGTAATAATTGTTTGGGCTATACTCTGCAAAGAAAATTATCTTAAACAATAATCTATTTTTGCAGAAATTCCAGCCACCCCATCCAAAACCAGCCTACAGTGGAAGCAATTAGCATCCCTCATTCTTACAATTAAACAACGTTTATTTCGTAATATTTGCACTAAATTAACAACCCTAATACAAGTAAACCGGACCCGCAATTCACTAATACTATGGATCTTGTGCTTTGTTACCCCATCCAAACGGTTGCTGACCTCATTGATCCTTTAACCCACACTTGGAATCGTGATAAGCTAAATTTGCTTCCCCCTCACCGCCCAATCCAACAATCGTGGATATCCATCTCCCCTAAAACAACTCTACTGACAAAATCATATGTCCTTTCACTAACTCTGTAAGATACACGACAACATCTGGATGCAAATTCTTAACCAGTACTTCAGATCAATCACATCAAAACCATCACCATGATTTAAGTTTCTCTGGGTACGTCCATACTCCCCAAAGGTAAACTTTTCTTATGGAAAGTAATTAACGAAGGCCTTCCGATCCTCGGCTTCTAAACCATATCCACCTCATCGAATCTAATAATTGCACAAAATGCAATTATGATATAGAAACTTCTGGCCACGTACTGCTCAACCGTCAAGTTGTTGTAGTCTCATCGAACATACTCCTAATGAGGCTACCTAATCACTTAAACAGTGTCCAGAATCTCTCCAACATTCTGACCCCTCGTACAATAATCTCATAAATTATACAAATAAAGCTATACTCCACTATCAATACTGATTTCTGTTTCTTTTCTTTTGGTCCTTATGGATAACCAGGAATGGATTTATATATTGTCATAAGCAACCAAACCCAGGAAACATACACAAATGGCTCTCTGTCTTCAATATGAATTTTTCTTGGGCACAAGAAAACCTCCCTCCTGTATTACTTGGTATGTCGGCTCACAAAAACCTTGAAAATGGAGCACGAACATCTAAAACAATTTTAGCGAGATAGATCAAACCTAGGTTAGACTGGATCAAGATCAACACGGACAGAGCGGCGCGGCGTGTGGACACTATGAAATAGCAGGAGCAATTTTGATGAGATGCTAGAACCTTGTTAGTGGTAGCGCAACGTTGGGAATCACCATTGCTCTAAAGGTCGAAGATAGGGTCATACTCATAGCGTCAAAGACAACAAAAGAGCGGAGTTGATTAAAAGTACAATTCAAACCTAACTTAAAGATGAATCTCCATTGTACATTTCGGGAATGATCACGAAAATCAAGTTGAAGATGAGCCAAATCCTACTATACACCATCCAACACAACTACGAGGAAATAAATCAAGCAGCGAACAGACTAACGAATATTGTTGTGGATTCCAACCAAAAAAGAAACCTCTCATCGATCTGATACAGCACAACCCCACCTTGCTTTAATCAAATTGTAATAGATACTTCATCGAGTAAACCATACCATCGTATTACTGATACTTAGTACTTAATAAAAATTTCATGCTTCACAAGAAAAAAAAAACAAAGTCCAGTAAGTTACTTTTCTTACGCTATTTTTACGTGTTTTAGTTTAACTCACTAACGTGAGTTTAACTGTCACTAACGGTTCTTACACGTGTTCGGTATCTAGTAGGCATTATAAATCGGCGACAATCGGTAACGGCTTGTTGCTTTACTGTTATCTTCTCGATCTCATTTCTTTAATAAACTGTGCAATCTCCCTCTTCCATTGTTAAAAATTTAGCCAAGTACAGTACTTGGTTCCCATAAAAAATTGGATAGGATAAAGGCTAGTCAAGTTCCGAACTCTTTCGGTAGGCAAACATAACTCTTGAACTGAAACATGGTCGAAACTTAGTACCAAAACACAAAATGATTCGGTGTTAACAATTCACGTAAAGTCGTCTCTGAGAAAGGAGGTCTATCACTGTCAAGAAAAGAAGAAAGGAGGTCCATCTCTCTTTTAATCAATTTATCAAAAGTCATTAATTAGCCTTGACAATTAGTAGCAGTTCAAATGTTCCACATTTATCATCGAAACAAGAAAACAGAACATGAGAGGACCACTGTCACTATTGTCTTGGCACTGGCGATTATATATATTAAGTCGGTATTATCACAATGCGACAAAGCTAAACATCAAGGAGAAAGTGCGGCTTTCCTATTTTCTAGTGCAACCTTTTTCTAAAATTGTCCCAATTTTCCATGTTTGGGTAGAGGTTCTCTTTTGTTAAAAGAATAAAGATTGAGGAGTGAGGACAATTGTCCTTGACTGATGCAAGAAAACTCCTCTGTATGTTGCTGTACTATTAATTAACTTACACTAATATAAAAGTGGATTATGGAAAAGTTAAGAGAAAGTTTGCATCCGTAACTGATTTTCGAATGGACAAATCATGAACACATAATAGTATTAAAATGTGTTAGCTAAACTACCAAAGACTACTTGGGAGTCTATCATGACCCACTCTACTTTATTTCAATAATATAAAAATTATTCCGTATTTCAACAAAATGATTCTTTTGTTGAGGAATCGTTTTCATTTACAGAACATCATTCAAATAATTTTGATAAGATTTTATCATCAAACAGATGAGCTAGTCTAGAACAACCACTAGTAAACATAAATGACACTACTAGAGATAATCATTTATTAGTAGTACTATATATCCAAGGATATAATTAAGACATCCAGTTAGCTAGTATTTTCTATGGTTTGATTCGGATATGGGGAATCTTGACAAGGATCAGCCGGAAAATAACATCCCCAAGAGAGCAGCCTTCTTCTTAATTCTTCTGCCATTGATTTATGCTGCATTTTACAGATCCAACAATATCAGCTCATCACTTCATTTATGTATGTCTTTCTGCATCTTTTAAACTCTTCGGTTGATTCATTTATGTATGTTTTTGATGGACTGTTTCATCAGTGTAAGTAACTGTTGTTACTAATGTCACTTGTATCGGTTTTCAATGGATTAATAGGGAAGAACCAAATTTCAAATTGGAGCGGTGGGTGGAGCAGCAATCGAGGAGTCACCCGAGAAGACGTTCATGGAGATTCCATAAGTTTACTTGTTCAGAGACTTGTAAGAGGTAATTTAAATATATTTATGTTCTTAACATAATCTTTCTTTAAATGAATTTCAAAAGTATATTACCAGGATCTTATGGAAAATGAGTAGGATTAATAACAACTGAGAGAGTGATCATTTAAGCTCTACTAAGGAGATAAGGACTATACAGAGGCACCACATGAATGACTTCAAGTTACCTGTGTTGTCTATATCCATATGATACCATTTCTAGTTGTTATGCTTATTCCATTGCTGGCTTTCGTTTGGATCACTCCAATCAAAACCTATTTTTTGACATATCAAGTGCCTTATGTACCGTTGTGATTAGAACAGTAAAATGATGCGATTCACTTGTTTCAAATGGTCCTATCGCATACGATTCGTTTGTCTCAAATGGTCCTATCGCATTAGGATTTGGAGTCTTTGGGGTCATGCAAGTAAGGTCCCTATTCCAAATTGGTCATTTTTGGAGCTTACTTTTTCAAGATATTTTACTGCTAGTTAGTGTCCGCTCATCGTAAACTAAGTATATTCTCAGTTTGAATCCATTCTATAAATTGATGTATTGCATAAATCTAATTAACTAAGCTGAATGATAAACTAATCAACACCAATGACGATCACAGGAAGAGATCGAATTGAACTCGATGCGACTGGCTTTTCTTGCGATACGGCTTTCTACTCTGATGTATGTGTTTCTAAAGATCCCGTGAGGATCGATATGAATTCCATGACTGTCTATCTATCACCAAACCGGTCACTTCCTTCAGTAACTAGGACTGTACGACCGTATGCCAGGAAGTTCGACAACATGACAATGGGTATAATCAGTAAGGTGGAGGTACTCCGTGGCGCCGAAAACAAATCACTACCTCTGTGCGACGTGACTCATACTGTGCCAGCTGTCATATTCTCCACTGGTGGCTTTTCCGGGAACTTGTTTCATGAATTCAATGAGGTGATTATTCCATTATTCCTGACAACCTACCACTTCCGGTCTCAACTCCAATTCATCATTGTTGATCACTTATCATGGTGGGTCTCGAAATATAATCGGATTCTGTCCCACTTATCTAACCGCAACGTCATCAATCCTCTTGATGATGGAAAGGTACATTGCTTTCCTGGAGCAGTTATGGGTCTTGAGTACCACAACAACCTCGCCTGCAACACTAGTGAAATCCCTGGTGGGTACTCCATGATTGATTTCAAGACATTCCTGAGACATTCATACAGTTTGCATATAAAGAATGAAAGGGAGATCGAGAAACCTGTTCTTGTGCTGGTTTCCCGTAAACACTCGAGAGTGTTTTTAAATGAACATGAGATAGTGACATTGGCAACAGAATTAGGCTTCCAAGTTATCACTGCAACACCAAACCAGATGTCAAATTTGCAAAGATTTGCTAGTGTTATGAACTCGTGCAGTGTTCTATTGGGAGTACACGGTGCAGGTCTCAGTAATGCAGTGTTCTTGCCTGAAGGAGCAGTGGTGCTGCAGGTGGTTCCCCTAGGGCTAGAATGGGCATCTGCAGTGTATTATGGTTACACGGTTGGTGACATGGGTCTGCATTATTTGGAGTACAAGATCAATCCAGAAGAGAGCTCATTATTTGAAAAATACGGTCCAGATAATCCAGTAATTACGGATCCAGCATCAATACGTGACCAAGGTTATTCTGTTGAAAGAGCTGTGTATATCGATGGACAAAACATTAAAATCGACCTGCTGAGGTTTAAGGAGACCTTAGTACAAGCACTGACACTCACTGGACGGTCTGAGGTTTTAAAGCAAGGAAAGAAGGAGAGCTAAATGCTCCTGGTCTTGAATTTTGGAAAGGTACTGGACATTTATCACCCTGATGTAGTGTATATCATTCGTTCCATTTTTACAACCCTGTACATTCTTCATTTTTGGTAATGTTTCCATTACATGCTTACACTGACAGAACATTCTGAATTAGCACTTGCAAATTCTCAATGGTATTAAAGCAGGAAATTATGTGGACTGGCACATTGGCCCATTATGTACTTCACCTGTTTACCACACCCAGTCTAGCAAACACTCTTCTTAGTATTGCCCTTTACTGAGCGGCACGGCGGGACTTACATCATGTTTGTCATTACAGTAGAATCTCTATGTATGAATGTTTTATTTATTAAATACTGGTTGGGTGCAATAATAAAACTGACAAAAACCAAAGAAAGAAATACCATTGATACTTGACATTGTGAAAACTGATAAGATGAATTGGCGCCGTTGAAAATGGTTGATAATCTACTAACTGTGAGCAATTTACAACAACATCTACAACACAGTGGCTTGGGAAACTGTTCAATACGACCTTTACGCTTAGTCCTATGGGCTAGATATCTAGTTGTTAGATTGGCCATCCACGTCAGCCTGGGCAACCTCCTAAGTCCTATGGTATTGCCAATCTAGCAGCGAAACGCTGAATAAAACAGCGTTAAACGCTGAATGGTTCGGGCGCTACATAATTTTATTTTTTTAAAAACTAATAATTATCTCTCTCTCCACCTTTTTCCCTCTCTCTCTCCAATTTTTTCCTCTCTCTCCCTTTTTTCCTCTCTCCATCACGTTTTTCCACTTTTTTCCCTCTCTCTCCCTCTTTTTCTTCTCTCTCCATCATATTCTCTCTCAAAAATTAGTAAAATATATAGAGCGCCGAATGGTTCGGCGTTTATGTCACTTTTTGAGCGCCGAACGGTTCAGCGTTTCAATCTCGCTGATAGTTGGACTGTGAGCACTTGCTAGGTGAGAGAACTATCAACTATCACTGTTAAATTTTTTCCAACACTTTTTTCTTGATTTGCAACACTTTTTGACCAATCTAGCACTCCAATCTAGCCCATAGGGGTTAGCCTTAGGATAATAGCCTATAGCTACACTCAATGAGTGGTTTTCCCCAAGTTACAAAACTCTATTGCAGAGGTTGGTTAATAAATTATGAGTATGGATCATAGATCAACAACAGATGAAATGGTTAATAAATTATGAGTATGGATCATACAATAACAAATGAAATGAGTCATAGATTTTAACGTGGTTCGGTATAAGCAATTCCGTAGGGTGAATAATATTATTGATCACCAGTTTTGATGTTATTGGGATAATTACAATTACATTGAGAGTCTCTGTAGAGTAAATTGATAAATAATCAAGATATTATCTTAATAAACCAGAGTATATCCTAATTAATTAGAATATAGAAAATATAGGAATTATCTAGATATTTATCTTAACTAGAAAACTACATAGATTGCACAAGATCTTCTATTCTTGGAAATTTGGCTTGATCTTCGTCGATCTTCCGTATTGCCTGATCTCCGTTGATCTTTTGATATATATAGCTTGAATCTTGATAATTTCATTTTGACCTTGACTATATCTTGAAATTGACCACTTCGATATTTATCAGTTCAACACTACACCATTTTTTAGGGGTTCACAACGGAATCTAGATGTTGCTAACTGGCGTTGCAACGGCAGATCGACGTTGCAAAACACGACGTTGCATTTTTTCGCAACGGCATAAGCTCCGTTGCGACGCTCGGTCAACAACGGGGATTCATTCATTCGCAACCAAGGTCCGCCGTTGCTAAGCTGTTTCGAATTCCAGAAATACCCCTACCCGGAACTAAAATGTTATTGGTTCTGGTTCTATGCCTCTGTGCGTCAGATCGGATTCGATGAGTTGCATATTAGCTCTTCAGAAAGGGGAGTTGTCGTGGCAGCTAATGCAGAAGTGGAGAATGGCGAAGAGTTTTTACAACAATATTAGCTATGTTCATAGCTACAGAGAAGCTAATTTTTCAGCTGATGCCTCGTCCAAACAAGCATGTTTGTTGGCCGAGGAAAGTTATGAGTTTTATGAGGGTAGGTCAGGTTTCATTCAGTCTGTTGAATGGCCTGGAGAGGTTTATTTTCGTTTCAAATAGGTTTTATTGGCGTGCATCCTAACGGCTTAAGCGCTAATACAGCCTAGTCCCTGTACAGTTTCGCTTTTTATTTTATTTTCTGTTGACCGAGTAAAAAAAAAAAATTTGGTTCTGGTTCTAATTTAGCAACAGATAGAAGACGTTGCGAATATTTTGCAACCGAAAAAAAGGTCAAGTCTTCATTGACCTGGTCAAAATCCATTTCCCTCTGCAGTTACCCAGTTCCCTGATCGCTGTCGTATGCGTCAAAAATAAATTACACTTTCTCACAACTCAAAATATATAATATATCAAGGGTAAGAAAGGATCGTTCCCACAGAGAGGTCTTGGGGTGTCAATATGTTTCGGTTTCCTATAATAACAATTGGGGGGTTTTCTGATTTTTATATACTAAAATAAAATAAAAGCAAAACAAAGAAATAAATCAGACAATTCAAATAGGTGAAAGGATTGGTCAAGGATATCGTTTTCATCCACAAACATGCTTTTCAACAATAACTAGAATTGATATTTAATCTCAATTTATGATAAGTCATAGGATACCTTGATTGCAAGAATATCCTGCTAATTTCCTCTTGTCATCAACAAACACATTAAAAGATGCGAATGTGAATTCTACCTAGAAAGCAACCTAAAGTGTAAAAGCACAATTAAGTTTAACTCCCTAAGAACACTAAGTTCTATGAAATAAGACTAATCAATGCAAACGAACGTGTAAAAGCACTAATCCGTTTTAACAAAGGTTATGATCCACTTGTGACTACTAGGATGTATCACTACAAGCAATACTCACAATTATGCTACTTGCAATCAGGAATTATCACTTTTGCGCATAATAACCCTAATCTAGCAATAGAGATGAAAACTAATTCAACCGATTCGCGACTCGACTAAACATGCATTCAAATCATATAACAATATTAATAGTGAATCATAAGCAACAAAATATGGAGACAAAACTAATTCATTGCATAAATATCATGGTTGGAACTCCAACTTATTCCTTAACCACAAGAAAATTATCTACTCATGTTAATGGGGTTCATAACAAGAATAAAGAAAAAACCCATATTTCTAAACCCTAGAACAAAAAATAGAAGAAGAGATAAGATTAAATATTTTTTAAAAATTTTAAAAATCCCCAAAATAGAGCCGTCTCCATAATTAGGTCTCCTCCCTCTTTTATATAATCTCCCTGGTCGCCTTCCTGAAGTCTAAGTCGTGTAGCCCATACTCTCAACTGCAGTTCAGGCCTCAAACCAAGCCCATAACTCAAAGCCCATCCGGTCCATCTGAAATGCCCGTCAGTTTTGTGAAACTGACAAGGAAAATTCCACCTTACACTTCCGGCTGTGACTCAACTCTCCTCCCCTGCAATTTCTCAATTCAGGAAACATAACATTCATTCCAAGACGTCAAGCAATCATTCATACACACTCATTGTTTCTCTTTATTGCCTCGTACCAACAGCAAACAACTCACTTCCCTGCGCATAAACAAACCTCTCAGTTCCTCCAACTCGAACCATTTCAACTCCATTGCCAATCTAACCTTCTGCGACTTCTTCTTGCAATCATCTCAGACCCATTTAATTACAACAACTCATTCCCTGTGACATCTCAATTCACTACATCCTGCCAGTCCAAGCAGTGCACCTGCATTTGAGTCATCACAGATTCATCATTGCATTCTCAGTACCATTTCCTCATCAACCTACATCATCTATCGCTGCCACCTGAGACTCAGCCTGACATAGAATCCAGCACCACCTGCAACTCTGCTTCAAGCCATTCATGTTCTTCTCGACTCAAACTTAACTCCCAGGACCCATCTCTTAGTCACTGCAGCTCCCATCTGACCAGTTTAATTCATCTCCAACTGCAGCTCTCAAAGCAACAACATCAGCGAATACCCATTACAGCCACCAGGTCAATTTCATACCTGTATCTCAACAAATCAAACCACAACTTCATCTTTTGAAACCAGCATACAGAAGCACTCAATATCATCCCATACTGCCAGTTCTAAAATATCAGCAGGAGCACTGCCATACTCCATCTGCAGTCTCAGCTAAAAACGCCATCTGCAGATCCCTCTTAGCTCCAGACGAGTCTCATTGTGCATATATCCATTCTTTCTTCCAGACAGTAAAACCATCTCTTCTTCCTTGTTGCTTTCGAAATTCTCCCTAAACCCTTTGTAAGCATCACTCGAACCATGACTAGCAGCTGTACCAAAATAGAGCAGAACTGGTCGTTCAGTCAGGCGTTTAGTCAAGCATGTTGTGTGCAATTTGTTGTTGTTACAGCTATGAACCTGCTGCTGATCCTAAAATCATTCCACATAACTCCTTCCCTGCAGCTCACATTCAACACAAACCCATTCGTTCAAATCATATCAGAGACTCTATATCTCTTCTTTATCTTCATTGAGAACAAAACCCACACGATCCCCTCGATTCAGTCACAATCAATGGCAGTCAACATCGGTTCCTTCCCTGCATTTCCTGGATCGATTGCAACCACCAGAAAGAGCTTCTCGATCTGCAATACTCGAACCCAACCTGAAATCAACCTAAACTCCATCTTCAGGCAGCAAAATCGAACTTAAAACCCAATGAATCTTTTCTGATTTCTCTGAATTTCACGGATTCGATCTCATCTTGAATCGAATAGCTATAAACCTTGTCTGAACCAATTTGCACAAACCCATCTCTCGAATCCACTGATTTCTTCTCACAGTTAACCCCTCTCGACCTCCACTTCTCTTACAGCTCTCGTCTGAATCTCCTCACACTCGCCGCTCGGATCCATGGCTCAACGACGACATGGCTTGAAGTTTCCTAGGCCGCTGCTTGAAAAGATAAAGAAATGAAGGTCAGGACCGTCAGGTGCCTTCTCATCCGGACCTAGTCTTAGGGTTATAGAATTGGGTATCTACTAGGCACCCTAGAGCTTGGATATGGGCTGCCTGAATAATCTCCATTCAGCTGTGCCTGTCAGTCTTAGAAAACTGACAATTTGGTCCTGCATGATTCTTCTCTTTAATGCCTTAGAGAATTGTGTGCCTGCTACCTTCGAGTCCACGAACATCCAATGTTGCAAAACAATGAAGTAAGTTCTTATTTTTCTTTTTTTTCCTCATATGACTCCAAAACGCCTATAAAACTCAAAAGCAATCATAAGATACATAATTTACAAGAAAACTCGCAAAGAAAGCATAAACAATAGATATAAATCTAGGTGTTTTAGACACCTATCAAATTCCCCCACACTTAGACTTTGCTAGTTCTCGAGCAAATCAAACAAAATAATTCTAAAACACATACAACTCCATCTCGCCGAGGATACGATTACTCTTAGCATGAATAACAGGCCTTTAAACCCCTAGGTGTCCCTAGTGGACGAGTTATAGTCTCGTGAAGGTTTACAAGAGGTGTAACTACAAAACCTTTACTTCCAAAATCTATCTACCTGTGAAAATTTAAGAATGACAGTAAATATTTTTATTAATTGGCATACTATCAATGATTACAAGAGGAAGTACCCACTTTCAAATCCAATTCATAAATTAGTAATATAGCTTTAGTAGAAAGTTGAACACAACCACAATACTCGGAATCTAATCAACCACAATCACATGAAAAGATTAAGAAGATGAATATAAAAAGTAGATGATGGCGGACTGTTGACTAAGGTGAATGGTGTTTCCCATATCTGTCTGAAGGTCACTGCCAAAACAAACCTAAAGATCCTATTGGATTGAGCTACTGGTCTGATTCTAATATCAACACAGCTGGCATATACAAGGGAACCAGCGGTCGACAAACTTAATTCTAGATCAATTCACTGGCATATACAAGGGAACCAGTAATCGATTTTATTCAACACAATAATAATATTTTTTTTCCCACAGACATCATGATTGGATCTTGTGGATCCAAGCGCATGTTTCTTGTCAGCAGATTACATGATAGTTCCCTTGGATCCTGCACTCCACGCTTGCTTAGGCGACGGAGACAGGGAGAACACACACATATTGCTTTATCCAAGTGTCATATTTATTCCTTTTGGTCAATTGGTCGGTCTTTTTTTTTTTTTTTTTTTTTTTTTTTTTTTTTTTTTTTTTTTTTAGTAACTCAACCACTCTATTTCATCCTAGCAGTGATAACAATTCGATGTTCGTGCCCCACCAATTCACTTAGAGAAACAATGGATAAATATGGAAAAATAAAAATAGAACGTGATATGGTGACGACTCCGAGATATGGTGACAATTAACATGTTATTTATTTTTATATTTTGTTCATTTTCATATGAATAGACTCTACTAATGGGTTCCTCAACTCCTACAACCACGATATTTTCATTAGTGTAAGGCACAAGTTTCTAGATTTTGTCTTTTTTTTTTTTTAGTTTTTCTTAACAAGGCTAAAAACTCTATATGCAAATGACTCCCCCACACTTAAACTTCACATTGTCCTCAATATGAAAAAACCGAAAATTCTGAATTCTGACGTACCAGCAGATAAAACATAAAAACTGTACAAATTGGTAAGGAATTTGGCAAAACACTATTTCACGAAAGTTGTTCGCCTACGTCTTTTCTACACAGTGTAAAAATGGCACAGTGTTTCGATAAACGGTCTGACAGTTATGATCTCTGGACTGAACTACGTGCAGTCTGAAATTTTCTGATGAAAAAGTATTCGTCATAATTTTCTTCTAAAATAGATTATGGACTCAAGGAAGTTAAACATGGGGATGCAAATATGATATGAAAAACGAAAGATAGAAATACAAACTCAGTGGGTTGCCTCCCATTTAGCGCTTAGTTTAACGTCTTTAGCCCGACTTGCAAGACGAATTCCCCATACACCAATAACCTGAAAAATTGGGGATCCTTCCATATAACCTGTTTTGCAAACACTAGCTTCACACATATATTAACAAAATAAATATAAACGAAGCTATTAACCGATAAAAGTTTCCCCCACACTTATTCTTGTCCACACTTGGAAGTGTATAAAGAATGTAGAAGTCGGGTACTTCCACGGTTTCTTGTTCCGAAACCTGCATAGTATGAGAATCAAGTATCTCTAATGGAGGAAATCGAGAAACAAAGTCATTCAAAAATATTCTCGAAGCATATACATTCAAACCAATAAGAGGTAAAGGAGAAGACTCAATATGCAAAGGGTTAGAAAAACCTTGCACAATCTCTTGTATCACATAATCCTCTTCATCCTTGAAAAACTCAAATGATTTACTCACCTCTTTTATATCATGGTCCTCTATCAAACCTTGCAACCATTTTTCACCCGTTTCTACCTTAACTAAAGTCTCGGCATTAACATCATCAATACAATCCTTTGCAAGATCAATTGGGTCTTGCACAATATTGGTCATATCGGTTTCATTCTCAACACACTCCTCTTTGTTGTGAGGCACATACTCTTTTGCGGATGAAATTCTGTCCATAAGGAATTTCTTTAGAACACTCATTGCATCATCCTCAAGCTCTACCTTTTGAATAGGTTCTTGATTATTATAAAGATCAAAGCTTGAGTAAGCTACACTGTTGTCATCATATTCCTTTTCGTCTTCATTAGATTCAAACCTTGTTGCAACGAAATTATGTAAAACACTAGTTTCATCATACTCATTTACCTTTTGAATAGGTGCTTGATCATTATAAAGATCAAGAGCTGAGTCCTCTACACTACTGTCATCAAATATCTCCAAAGGTTGGTCCTTTTCAACACAGTCATCTTCATTTTCAGACTCACCATAATAAGAATCTTCATCGTTTTCCCATCCTTTATCACGACGCCGTTGAAGCTCCATACGAACGGTCCTACTAATTTCATCGACAAGCTCTTCCGAGTTTCCATCATCTTCCAACTTGTATAATTTCTGTGCAAGTTTTCTAACGTTCACACTCTTACCACCATTGGCTATAATAGTTCTCTTTCCCATGACTCTTCCCTTTGAATGGGTGAATGATCATAACTACGATCTAAAGTCGGGTAAGAAAAAGTGTTGCAGAAATTGGTTTGTGCGACGTTCCCTTTATCACTGTCAAGTTGTTCAAGTCTATTTATAGCACTCATACATCTCAGATAAACAAAATAAGAAGTAGAATTGTCCCACCTCGGTGCTTGACTTACATACCCACTACAAGGTTGTTGTAGGTATGTATGAAAATCACCATATGCTCTTGGATATTGATCATAGCAAATAAATTGGTTCCGATCGTATTCCATAGATGGTGGGCATTCGTCATAGTGTTGAGGAGGTTGAAAACCGTATCCATTGCTCCATTATGCTCCTTCCATAATAGGTACCTGAAACAAGAGTTCTCAAACCAAGGTTAAAAACCAGAAAATAAAACAAAACTAAAAACAAGAAAATAAGAAACTAAAAACAAGTGACAACCGTTGCCTCCACGGGAACGGCGCCAAATTTTGATCGCTGTTGTATGCGTCAAAAATAAATTACACTTTCTCACAACTCAAAATATATAATATATCAAGGGTAAGAAAGGATCGTTCCCACAGAGAGGTCTTGGGTTGTCAATATGTTTCGGTTACCTATAATAACAATTGGGGGGTTTTCTGATTTTTATACACTAAAATAAAATAAAAGCAAAACAAAGAAATAAAGCACTCAATTCAAATAGGTGAAAGGATTGGTCAAGGATATCGTTTTCATCCACAAACATGCTTTTCAACAATAACTAGAATTGATATTTAATCTCAATTTATAAAAAGTCATAGGATACCTTGATCGCAAGAATATCCCGCTAATTTCCTCTTGTCATCAACAAACACATTAAAAGATGCGAATGTGAATTCTACCTAGAAAGCAACCTAGAGTGTAAAAGCACAATTAAGTTTAACTCCCTAAGAGCACTAAGTTCTATGAAATAAGACTAATCAATGCAAACGAATGTGTAAAAGCACTAATCCGTTTTAACAAAGGTTATGATCCACTTGTGACTACTAGGATGTATCACTACAAGCAATACTCACAATTATGCTACTTGCAATCAGGAATTATCACTTTTGCGTATAATAACCCTAATCTAGCAATAGAGATGAAAACTAATTCAACCGATTCGCGACTCGACTAAACATACATTCAAATCATATAACAATATTAATAGTGAATCATAAGCAACAAAATATGGAGACAAAACTAATTCACTGCATAAATATCATGGTTGGAACTCCAACTTATTCCTTAACCACAAGAAAATTATCTACTCATGTTAATGGGGTTCATAACAAGAATAAAGAGAAAACCCATGTTTCTAAACCCTAGAACAAAAAGTAGAAGAAGAGATAAGATTAGATCTTTTTAAAAAATCCCCAAAATAGAGCCGTTTCCATAATTAGGTCTCCTCCCTCTTTTATATACTCTCCCTGGTCGCCTTCCTGAAGTCTGAGTCTAACTGTAGCGCATACTCTCAACTGCAGTTCAGGCCTCAAACCAAGCCCATAACTCAAATCCATTCCGGTCCATCTGAAATGCCCGTCAGTTTTGTGAAACTGACAAGGAAAACTCCACCTTACACTTCCGGATGTGACTCAACTCTCTCCCCCTGCAATTTCTCAATTCAGGCAACATAACATTCATTCCAAGACGTCAAGCAATCATTCATACACACTCATTGTTTCTCTTTATTGCCTCGTACCAACAGCAAACAACTCACTTCCCTGCGCATAAACAAACCTCTCAGTTCCTTCAACTCGAACCATTTCAACTCCATTGCCAATCTGACCTTCTGCGACTTCTTCTTGCAATCATCTAAGACCCACTTAATTACAACATCTCATTCCCTGTGACATATCAATTCACTACATCCTGCCAGTCCAAGCAGTGCACCTGCATTTGAGTCATCACAGATTCATCATTGCATTCTCAGTACCATTTCCTCATCAACCTACATCATCTATCGCTGCCACCTGAGACTCAGCCTGACATAGAATCCAGCACCACCTGCAACTCTGCTTCAAGCCATTCATGTTCTTCTCGACTCAAACTTAACTCCCAAGACCCATCTCTTAGTCACTGCAGCTCCCATCTGACCAGTTTAATTCATCTCCAACTGCAGCTCTCAAAGCAACAACATCAGCGAATACCCATTACAGCCACCAGGTCAATTTCATATCTGTATCTCAACAAATCAAACCACAACTTCATCTTTTGAAACCAGCATACAGAAGCACTCAATATCATCCCATACTGCCAGTTCTAAAATATCAGCAGGAGCACTGCCATACTCCATCTGCAGTCTCAGCTAAAAACGCCATCTGCAGATCCCTCTTAGCTCCAGACGAGTCTCATTGTGCATATATCCATTATTTCTTCCAGATAGTGAAACCATCTCTTCTTACTTGTTGCTTTCGAAATTCTCCCTAAACCCTTTGTAAGCATCACTCGAACCATGACTAGCAGCTGTACCAAAATAGAGCGAACTGGTCGTTCAGTCAGGCGTTTAGCCAAGCATGTTGTGTGCAATTTGTTGTTGTTACAGCTATGAACCTGCTGTTGATCCTCAAATCATTCCACATAACTCCTTCCCTGCAGCTCACATTCAACACAAACCCATTCGTTCAAATCATATCAGAGACTCTTTATCTCTTCTTTATCTTCATTGAGAACAAAACCCACACGATCCCCTCAATTCAGTCACAATCAATGGAAGTCAACATCGGTTCCTTCCCTGCATTTCCTGGATCGATTTCAACCACTAGAAAGAGCTTCTCGATCTGCAATACTCGAACCCAACCTGAAATCAACCTAAACTCCATCTTCAGGCAGCAAAATCGAACCTAAAACCCCATGAATCTTTTCTGATTTCTCTGAATTTCACGGATTCGATCTCATCTTGAATCGAATAGCTATAAACCTTGTCTGAACCAATTTGCACAAACCCATCTCTCTAATCCATTGATTTCTTCTCACAGTTAACCCCTCTCGACCTCCACTTCTCTTACAGCTCTCGTCTGAATCTCCTCACACTCGCCGCTCGGACCCATGACTCAACGACGACATGGCTTGAAGTTTCCTAGGCCGCTGCTTGAAAAGATAAAGAAATGAAGGTCAGGTGCCTTCTCATCCGGACCTAGTCTTAGGGTTATAGAATTGGGTATCTACTTAGGCACCCTAGAGCTTGGATATGGTTTGCCTGAATAATCTCCATTCAGCTACGCCTGTCAGTCTTAGAAAACTGACAGTTTGGTCCTGCATGATTCTTCTATTTAATTCCTTAGAGAATTGTGTGCCTGCTAACTTCGAGTCCACGAACATCCAATGTTGCAAAACAATGAAGTAAGTTCTTATTTTTCTTCTTTTTCCTCATATGACTCCAAAACGCCTATAAAACTCAAAAGCAATCATAAGATACATAATTTACAAGAAAACTCGCAAATAAAGCATAAACAATAGATATAAATCTAGGTGTTTTAGATACCTATCATTCCCCATATTCAGCATTCCACAGATGTACAAACTTTTACACATTCATTCACTTTCATTTCCACATTCACCATTATGAAAAAAGAATTCTTCAATTGAAGGTAACAACAAGTATGAGTATTTGATACAAACTATGTCATTCATTTAATGGACATACACATAAATTACTTAGTTCCTAAGTTCAGTTTGTATAAAGTTCTGAAATTCCCAAGTTCTTCTAACTTAAATCTCTATAAGGAGATACTACATTATAACTTACAAATCTTGCAGCTGCTAAGGGACCTAATGGCTGCTCCTTTGCTGCTTTGTTCTCCAACCTTTCCGATCTCACAACAGAGCATCATTCAATTAACCTGCGAACAAAGCATCACAAATTCTTCCAATCAGATAACCAGTATGCTTATAAATCAATTGAAGTCAAAAACTAATAAAGAAATAATATGGTTGTGCAAGTATTAGCAGGCAATATCTGTGGAAATGATGAATATGGGGAACTGGATAAGTTTACATTGTCTCTAATCCTCCTTCCAATGACCTAAGTTAAAACAATGATAGATAAAAAGCTTGCGCATATAATTGGTGTTCTGTAAAAACATTGAATCTGCACTAGAGTTTGGGCATCTTGTAATCCAGCTGAAATCAGCCAAATCCTAAATTACACTGGATTCTGTGATATCTTTTTAGGTCTGCACTAGCATCTTGTAAGCATAACACAAAACTATCCCCTAAAAATTTTCTTGTTTTATTTAGTACAAAACTTCATTCCAAAACTGTTCTTGTTTTATTTAGTCTTGACTATACTAAAAATGAAAGTAAGAACTGGTGAACTACTAAAAAATTTAAGATATATGACATACCATCAGTCATCTTGGCCTCGATGTTGGAAACATCTTTATCATCATTCACACGATCATAACTATAGCAAAGCTTCCATGAATGAGTCTGCACAACCGTAGAGATTTCACAATCCACTGAAAAAAGTCAAGTAATTTGCTATCAGAACAATATTGGGGAAAAAGTTAGAATGTAACACAGAGGTTGATTTATATTCATAACCCACATAATAAACTCAACTTGCGATAGATAGAGTGACCATTAAATCCAAAACCAATGTATACCTAGATTAAAAATGAAACCTTTACACCAACATTAATGGAACACAATAAAGAAACCCAAACCAAAATTTAGTGAAAATGAGACACAATTAAGCATGATTTATGTTTCCAATCTGTCCTTAACCACGACTGACCTAATTGGGTTGTGTTCAGATAGTCGCAGTTGCAGACTACTAGTGTAATTTAGATCATTGACTTTGTAGCAGTGTGGATTTTGACATCTTAGTTCTGTATGCCATTCAAAAATGTTATCCAAGTTCATTGAAGCAAAAGGCATTTTTCAACTTGCACATACTCTACAAGTATGAAATAACTAACTTCATTCTTTATCAAATAAAATTCCAAAACTAGCATTACCTTTCCGAATAAGCGTGGTTGGAAAACAAATTCATCTTGCCGGGGGATGCTAATGCTAACACTTAGCTGCAAAAGAAAACATAAGAAACATTCTTTAATTCCCTGGAACTATCTTTACCAATTAACAATCAATGCTCATTACAAAGTCAAGAGCTTATCTTTAAGAGATTTGAGAGATGGTTCCAGGTCAGACAAAATTGTGAACTTCACAAATAGAATATTGGTTAAAGAAGGCAAGTTGAAGACAGTAGTCGACTCCAAGTATCCACTTATAAAGGCATAACAAGCTTGGGCTAAGATGATGGGAGGTCATGCTACTGGGAAGATCGTTGTAGAACCATAAAAAGCAAGACATTCAGATTAACTATTGAACTCAAGCTGAAAAAACATAGAAAAACTTGGGTAAGTGGAACAACTTCTAAGATGCATTTCTCTCTATTCATATAAGTTAAGAGTGATGTTATGAAGACCCACCAGACCCAATGGCTTAATGAATAAAATGCAAATGATAATGTAACGAAGATCACAACAAAGACTTACCGGAGTAAGGTCACCAACAACATAATCCATAGCAACAACACGAACAACATAGTACCTCAAAAGTAATTACATAATAAAGATTAATATCCATAAGCTTGAAATCAATATGATAAGCATAATCAAAGGAAGTGTACTTACCAGGGATTGATATTCCCCTGGGTGGCTACTACCGCTTCAACTGATCTGCAGTGCAGTCATCTGCACAACAAAATATAACAGAACCCAAACCATACACATCCATAAAGAAAAACTGATTATATTGATACTGCCGGTTCACATAAATACATTACGATTCAAAGTTTTTTAATCACAACTTCCTGAGACTTCCTTATGCAGAACTGCATAAGAATCTGCCTGAGAGTCTTCCTTATGCATAACTGCATAAGAATTTATATGCTAGCATGCTAAGCACATGTAAAAAAGTGTTTCAAAAAAAGCAAAAAAAGATAAAGCACAACTGACTGAGAGTCTTCCTTATGCACAACTGCATAAGAATCTACATGTTAGCATGCTAAGCACATGTACAAAAGTGTGAATATATATAAGCAAAATAATATAAAGCCATGTGTTGTTAATAAAGTGATTAGCGAGCATTATATACGATGGCTGAGATATCTCCAAAAAAGTAAGTCGACCGCCGACTAGACTAGTCATTTCTGATGCACTTCTTTGGATGAAGCACGTACCCTCCAATTCCAGCATCTTGAAAGGTTGAAACAAACTTATTAAGTTTCAGGACTGGTTCATTTGGGAGGAGAATCTTGTCCAACCTCACCTTTCCAAGATTAGATGGTACAATACAGTCGTGACACATACGTCCCATGGCACCAGTGCACAGCCTACCAACAACAATGACTTCATTATCAATGTTCAACAATACACATGGAGGCATTTCAGTACCTGCTACTGATGATCGAGCTGGTGAAGGTGTTTGATCTGGTGAAGGTGTTTGAGCAGGTGAAGGTGTTTGAGCAGGTGTAGGTGTTTGAGCAAGTGAATCATTCTGAACAGGAGAAGCTGCGGCGTGACGTTGTGAACAACTGCTGTTGTTTGATGCAACAACTGACCCTGGAATTGCAGTTTGAATTTCCTTCACAATGTTACATACTGATCCTAAAGCTGTGATCAGACCCTCGACCTTGTTACCTAGATCCTCCAATTGTTGCTTAACAGCTCCATCCTTGGATTTCAGTTCTTGTACTTTGGCACGCGCAGGAGCAGAACAATCATATTGTGTACGAATAACAGGACCAACAGCATGAACCCGTCCTCTACATTCCTTCCCAAAAGATTTAGTCACTACATCTATGTCTGGTAAAGGAATACCCGCAGCTTTTTCTGGTTGATATCTTCTTACACCTTCTTAAGCTCATCATGCCATGTTGAGCACAACAGTGCATGTGTCGATATAAAATATATGAATGACCAGTATATAGTATACATATGAGTACTAATTTAAATGAAATACAAGCTGACTCACAAAGTGTTTTTGTGCACTAGGTAGAATTTCCCCTCCCTCTTGAGTATGAGCTTTAATCCACACATCAGAGGTGGTGATTTCCACACCAGGATTCTCGCTCTCCTACCAATATAACGAGTCTATTTTTATTAATCAATCTAAACAAGGATAAGACTAACCATAATGGCCATATTTTGAGATTCATAAATCACAACAGAACTGAAATCAATATATATACCAGTTCAGATTTGATCAAAGTATGAGATTTATGACCGGTGGTGTGAGAGTGGTCATATAGCTGTCGCTTCCTCTTGTGCTCAGCTCTACTTTCCTGTTGTTTAAGAGTGTTTTCATTCTCACAGAATTCTATCCACTCCTCTTCAGGTACACCAGGAGGAATATATGCAACCCTTTCCTCATGAGTTGGATAGGGATCATAATAAGCATATCGTAACTCATGCTTGCGTCTCCTCCATATAAGAGCCATCGACTTAACCATGATAATTTTAGAAGACTCGGCTATAAGATATACTCTCTGAGAAAAAAGAGTTATTTAGAATGTATGTAGAGCCATCTAATACATTTATGTCTTAATAAAAAGTGTGAACAAAAATCATATTTGTACATGCAGTTCCTTCCAAATATTATCTTTGTAAGTATCGGGCACATGCTTCCATGTTTTGAATGAGATGGGGACATGAGTACGAGTTAAGGCGCCTTTCAGGTGGCCGTGTGATGTTGAATTTTTGGAATTTGGAAGACCATTCTCATCTACTACAACTTCTTCCATAATAACCTGCAAAACAATGACCAAGTTCTATGTCAGAAATAAGTTAAACCTATAACATCTAGCCTTTGTAACTATGCATATAAACATATCAAACATAAGCTATAAATAATGCGCAAGTGATAACACAAAAATTAGGAGAAAAGAGAACAAACAGAACATATAAGATAATCCGCAAGTGGTAAAAAAAAATTTATCAGAAAAAGAACACAAACAAGCAAGTCTAAATTATCATTGTCACACAGAGCTTTAAACCACAGAATCGACACATATAAGCTTCTCTAAACTCTCATTGTCAGTAAGAGCTGACTGATAAATACTAGGAATTTCAATACTATCTATAGATGAAGTCAATCCTTGCGATGAATGCAATACCAAAGACCACCCTTTTTCAGACAAATCCTTTGAGTAGAAAACTTGTGTCGCTTCAGATGTAAGAATAAATGGCTCATCCATAATTCCATCAATGTTTTTCATCTTGGACAAGTTAACCTTTATCAATTTTGTAATTGCATCAACCTTTCACCCATTAGTCTTGTCTTCAACCTTCACCCAATCACAATAAAATACAGTTTCTTCAAATTCCATAAAATTCAGCTTGATAATCTTCCTAATGACTCCATAATATGCCATTTATGTTTCCTTGTAATTTGTGTCCGTGGACTTCGCTCTATAACTTGTAATAGCTTTCATCGACACACCAATGTTTTGTGACACAACCAACCCCTCGTAATCTTCAGCACAGAAAGTAAATCCATTCACTTGGTATCTCTTATACGACTGCGCCTTGAAGAGAGGTCCATGCACTAGTCGCCAAAGTGTTGAGTTTGCTTCATTAGCTTCTAACAACTACAAGAGAACATGTGTGAAATCAAGCTAATTAGCAAAATATGATTATAATTACACATAGATTACAGAAAGAGAGTCAAGGTACATAATTTAGGCTAATATGTTACCTCTTCGCTTAACCACAAAAGAAAACTCTTTGAGGGACAGTTTCTCTGACCATTAACAAAGGATTCATACTTCCTACAATTAAAAAATAATTCAAAACAATTATATCGATAGATATATAACAGCTCAACAGTTAAGGAAAACTCTTTGCAACCATCGTACTTAAAACACTTAAAGGTGTAAAATTAAAAATCGGTACCTTTGCCAATCATCTAATCCATCATACTTAGAGAGAAGCCATTTGCGAGCTTGTTCAATCTGCACCTGAGTTAGAATAATATCCCTAACTTTACTTAAAGGCATCTCATCAGCAAACTCATCGTCATCATCAAAAAATGCCTGGTGAGTATGCTTATGAGTACCATTACCATCCTTTGACAGGCCCTCCATGCCATACAAGCTTGCTTCTCGCAGCGTATACCCTCTTGCTATGCACCCATCAATATACCTTTTATTGCGCACCAACCCTTTGCAACCTTTCATTAACCTAAAAAGTAGCAATTAAACAACAAAGTCTGTTAGGACATGACAACACTCAAGCTGTATACATTAAAAAACATAATCAATTACTCAAGTTCTAGACATTAATTAGGTTATATACATTAAACAACAAAGTCAGTTGTGAAATTTTACCTCTCAAAGGGAGACATCCACCTGAATCTCACCAGACCGGAGGTTAAAGCTTCATCTGCTAGATGAATCATCAGGTGAATACTAATAACAAAGAATGACGGAGGAAAATGTTTCTCCAGAATATAGATTGCTTCTACAAGGCTGGCTTTTGCTTTTAGCAGATGTTCTCGGTTTACAACCTTCACGCACAAAATGTGGAAAAAGATGTTGATTCGGAGAAGAGAAACTCGTAGCTCTTTAGGTAGCGATGTTGCAGTATGAACCAGCAGCGGAAACAAATGCTGCATTACTACATGGTAATCATGAGATTTAAAATTCCTTAGCCCCGGAGGATTAACACTGACGCAGTTGCGAAGATTTGAAGAGAAACCGGAAGGCACCCTCAGATTCTTCAAAACTGTACAAAAGTCAATTTTCTCCTTCTTCGTCATCTCAAATGATCCCTTTTCCATTGTTGTTCTACCAGTCTCAGCATCCTCTTTCAACCACAACTTCTTTCTTATCCCCATATCTTCCATATCTTGACGTGCAGCAGGACTATCTTTTGACTTGTTGTTTCTCATCATAGTATTCAGAAGATGCTCCATTATATTCTTCTATGTGTGCATGACATCTATAATATGGCGAATCGCATTTGATCCCAAATTGGGCAAATCAAAGAGAATAGATCTTCGGGTGAACAGAGAATGGTCATTAACCTCATCTTCAACATTGGCGTCATCTTCAAGTTCCTGAAAATAGATAAACAAGCACTTTCAGAAACTAACAAATCTCCAAGGTAAAGAAAAAACATAAATCAAATGAAGATAGGACAGAGGACTAACCTTGTTGGTATCAGCTTTCCTTTTACGTTTGAGACTTGCTTGTGATGGTTGTTTTCTCTTGCCCTTCTTGGAACCGAGTTTACCTACAATCTCTTGTATCTTCAGTCTTGTTAGTGTCCATGGAGTTGTACCATGCTCCACACGTCCATCGAAATTTTTCCTATCATCACGATACTTATGCTTCGATGGTAGCCATATTCGGTGTCCCCTGTAGCAGATCTTCTTAGTAAATGACAGATAATCAACAACAGTGCCTTCTCCACAAGTAGGACAAGCACAATATCCATGAGTTACACATCCCGCTAAAGTCCCTAACACTGGAAAGTCGTGAATACCCCACAACAACCGTGCTCTCATCAAAAATTCAGTTTTGCTGAAAGCGTCAAATGCTAGTACACCATCCCATAACTTCTTCAACTCATCTATCAGTATTTCTAAATAAACATCAAAGTTTTTACCGGGTGCTTTTGGGCCTGATACCAGTAACGACAACAAAGAGAATTCCCGCTTTATACACAACGAAGGAGGCAAATTATAAATACATATAATCACCGACCAACAACTATGTGCAAGACAGAAACACCCATTTGGATTGAAATCGTCAGTTGATATCCCAAGTGTAACATTCCTTGGTTCCTTGGCGAACTCTGGCGAAAAACTATCTGCACATCGCCAAGCTGAAGAATCGAAGGGATGACGCATGATGTTTATATCTGACTTTTCTCTAGAATGCCAATTCATTGACTCCGCGATCCATGGTTCGCTGCAAAACCTTTTCAGCCTTGTAATCAACGAAAAATGTCTAACCATCTTCTGAGCAACAGTAGTAAGCTTCCTCTCATCATTAAAAACCTTCTTATACCTAGATTCTTGACAAACATGACACTTCACCAGCGATGCATGATCCTTCCAATACAAAACACAATCATATACACAGGCATCATATGTTATATAATCCATTCCTAGTTCTTGGATCATCTTTTTCACTTCTGCATACTTAGATGGCAGTGTATTCTCTTCGGGAAGCAACTCATTCATCAACTCTAAGAGTGCAGTCATACCATTATCAGAAAACCTATATTGTGTCTTTCTGTGATTCAACTTGATGGAAGCATACAATGCTGTCACTCCCTTACGACACGACGAATACAATGGTTCTTTTTCACGCTCATAGACAGATTCCTTTTTCTAGTTCCAGCATCATTATGAACCCCACTATCTATTCTAATATTGTCATCTACTACAGCAACACCATCATCCTCAACAACATCTCCTAAATTTTCACCCTCACCTATACCAGGATCAACATTTTCTACATTCTCAGCTACATCACCTTTACTAGTGTTATCCACATGTGACCGTGCTTCTACTTCTAACGTTTCCCCATGAAAACGCCATGTCGTGTATGTAGAAAGAATACCATACTTGAGCAAATGCAATGAAATTTCACTAAGTGGCCCCAATCCTTTACAGTTCTTAAATCTACTACAAGGGCATGAGAATAAGGTATTTCCGCCACCATTTCTATTAACAAACTCTATAAATGACCTAACAACTTTTATGTACTGAGCAGACTTACAAGGACATTTCATCCATCCCTTATCAACCGTAGATGACATACCCTAAAGACAGTATCTATGTTAAAATTCAGACAGTATATGTACACTACATCAATACAAAATCAACAGCATTTTTTGATATGATATCTACAACAACTTTAACATGTACCTATGGATTTGATATGTACACATCATAAGATTAATCAAAAAAATACTATCATTTAAAACTATACTAAATCCATTCCATTAAATTGGTATATCTACTTCAATTATAAATGAATACAACCAAACAATAAAACTAATTGGCTATCCAAACCATAAAAGCATATACTTTATATGCAATTAAAGCTACATGTTAGAATTCAAGTGTATATCATGAATTTGACATATCCCCTTCAATTCTAACATGTAGCTTCAACTGAGTCCCAGCGGTAGGGTTGACGAAGGCCTTAGGTTAACGACAGAAACATCCTCTCAACAAAGAGAGAATGAGCTACAATGAGCTTTTGCGATTCACCACTGGGACCATTTTTATCATGCTCACTAAGATTCTACCAAAATCAAAGATCAGACTTACAAAAATTATTAAGTTCAGTCCATACAAACTTATAAAAATCTCTAAGTTCAGAAATTATAAAAAATTTCTAAGTTCAGTCCATACAAACTTATAATAAATCTTAAGTTCAGACCATACAACTTATAAAAACTTCTAAGTTAAGAGATTATACAAAAAAATTTAAGTACACCAATTCAATTCTAACATGTAGCTTCAACTGAGTCCTAGCGGTAGGGTTGCCGAAGGCCTTATGTTAACGACAGAAACATCGTCTCAACAAAGAGAGAATGAGCTACAATGAGTTTTTGCGATATACCACTAGGACCATTTTTATCATGCTCACTAAGATTCTATCAAAATCAAAGATCAGACTTACAAAAATTATTAAGTTCAGTCTATACAAACTTATAAAAATCTCTAAGTTCAGAAATTATACAAAATTTCTAAGTTCAGTCCATACAAACTTATAAAATTCTTAAGTTCAGACCATACAACTTATAAAAACTTCTAAGTTAAGAGATTATACAAAATTTCTTTAAGTACACAAATTCAATTCTAACATGTAGCTTCAACTGAGTCCTAGCGGTAGGGTTGCCGAAGGCCTTATGTTAATGACAGAAACATCCTCTCAACAAAGACAAAATGAGATACAATGAGCTTTTGCGATTCACCGCTAGGACCGTTTTTATCATGCTCACTAAGATTCTATCAAAATTAAAGATCATACTTATAAAAATTATTAAGTTCAGTCCATACAAACTTATAAAAATCTCTAAGTTCAGAACTTATACAAAATTTCTAAGTTCAGTCCATACAAACTTATAAAAATTCTTAAGTTCAGACCATACAACTTATCAAAACTTCCAAGTTAAGAGATTATACAAAATTTCTTTAAGTACACCGATTCAATTATAACATGTACCTTCAACTGAGTCATAGCGATAGGGTTGTCGAAGGCCTTAGGTTAACGACAGAAACATCCTCTCAACAAAGAGAGAATGAGCTACAAGTAGATTTTGTGATTCACCACTAGGACCATTTTTATCATGCTCAATGAGATTCTATCAAACTTCAGCTAAACAATATAAAAGGAACCAAAATAATCAAAACAGTTGGATATACCTTCTTAGTTTTCCTAAACCAACTCTGACCAGTTCTTCTTCAAACTCTAATGAACTGAACTTCAGTTCTTCAATCTTGACAAACCCTACCATGGAAAAAAAAAGCATTAGATTCAGATAAACAACAAACCATAAAATGGAAAGAACATATAAAAGGAACCAAAATAATCAAAACAATTTCATAGTTGGATATACCTTCTTAGTTCTTCTTAAACTAACTCTGACCAGTTCTTCTTCAAGCTCCAATGAACTGAACTTCAGTTCTTCAATCTTGACAAACCCTAACATGGGGAAAAAAATAAAGGGTATTAGATTCAGATAAACAACAAACCATAAAATGGAAAGAAAAATAAATAAAAAATAAACTGAAATTGAAAGAATCAGATTCACAAGTGAAATCGAAAAATTGAAATCAAGCATTAAAACCTAAAAACCAAAAACTTAAATGGAACCCTAGGATTCGATAAACTTAAATCAAAATCTCTAAATCCTAGAAATCAAATCTCTGAACCCTAAAAATCACAACTGAAACCCTAGAAATCAAAATCTATAAACCCTAAAAACTATGTCAAAATTTATACCTGATGATATTCAGTTCTACACGATGATAGATTTTAGAGATTGAGAGGAAAAAAAATAGCTCAGCTGAGCAGATCGAGATGAAGATGGAGACGAGAGGATAGGGAGGAGAGACTGAGTCTCTGTGGTTTGGCGGAGAAAAATGAAGATGAGGAGGGAACTCGACATACCCTAGATTGGGATTAAGGGTGGAAAAAAAAAACGTAGTCTTGACCAAAGTTTGACTGGGGCGTGTTTATAAGTCCTAGTGTTCCCGACCACGCACGTGGTTCACACGCTTGAACCCAGCTCAATTGCGATTCGCAACCCTGCCTGTGAGGTTGCAAAATTCGCAACAGAAATGGCAGTCCTCCGTTGCAAAAAAAATCAGTTGCAATTAGCAACCAAAAAATTCGCAACCGCGCTTGTACCGTTGCAAACCTGGGTTGCGAATCCCTTAAAATGGTGTAGTGCAAAGATAAAGATAAAAGAATATCTTATTTAGATTACTCAATTGGTTACACAAACTCATGGTATATATAGAGTTCAATATTCTCAATATAAGATAGAACTATAAACTAGGAAATAATATATTGTAAATAAGGTGAGTATATATCCCATAGAATGCAACTCTCCCCTCAAGTTGGTGCATAGATATCACACATGACCAACTTGTCTAGAAAACTTAAGTACTGCTTACTCGATAATGAGTGGGTAAGGATGTCAGCGAGATGATCTTCAGAACGAATCGGTGGCAACTCAATAATCTTCTTGTCCAGATTCTCATTGATGAAAAATCTATCAATCTCCACATGTTTAGTACGATCATGTTGTACATGATTATATGTAATATCACGTTCAACTTTATTATCACAACACAAAAGAATTGGTTCTTTAGGAAGAAACCCCAAATCCTTGAGAAGAACTTTAACCACAAAGTTTCACAGATACCATTTGCCATACCTCTAAATTCAGCCTTTGCACTTGAATGTAAAACAACATTCTGTTTTTTGCTTCTCCATGTAACTAGGTTACCTCCCACAAAGGTAAAGTAGCCCGCAGTAGAGTGTCTGCCATCTATTTCTCCTGCATAGTCTGAATCTGTATATGCCACATTAATTCTTCGACAATATTCATTTTTAGAGAATAAAATCCTTTTTCCGGGAGCAGACTTTAAATACCGCAAGATACGTATAACTGCATCCATGTGTTGCTCTCCTGGATTGTGCATAAATTGGATAACAATACTAAGTGCATAAGCAAGATCTGATCTCGTGTGAAATAGATACATCAATCTTCCCATAAGTTTGTGATATCTTCCTTTATCAACAGGTACTTGATCAGGCTCAATACATAGTTTCACCATTTCTTCCATAGGTGTATGAACTGGTGAAAAAACGTGGGTACCCAAATACACCACAATCTTTAAATTATCCACCTATAAGTCCTCTTACCGAAAGTGATTGTGTATGGACAAATTCGAGATAATACTACAAATCGGTATTCACACTTTGTGTGATCGTCTATGGATACGAGATCGAGACAATACAACAATCGAAGTGTGATTACTTAATAATAGGTTCGGACTTAACCAAACTCTATAGGATCACTATCAAGTAATACAGAGTTAACGTTTGTGTAATTTACTTTAAAATATAATAGCAACAATTATAATTGCGGAAATAAAAGTAAATGACACAGCAAGATTTTGTTAACGAGGAAACCGCAAATGCAGGAAAACCCCAGGACCTAGTCTAGAATTGAGTACTCTAGGAATTAATCCGCTATACAAAATCTAACAAACTTCGTATAGTTGAGACCAAGCAACTAAACCTATAGTTCACCTAGTTTCTTCGGTATCCCTGCGGTTCCGACATTCAATAAGTACACGCACTGGAACAATTCATTTGGATCGTATTCCAAACAGTAAAGGAACAACAAATCTATTTGGTAACAACTCTCTTGATTCTTTCAGATGAAGATATCTCAAGTCATAAGCAAAGGCTCTTCTGTTTAACCAATAAACTCATTTGCCTGGTCAGATCAATCTATCCAACAACTACCGAAGTAGCAGAGTTTAAATTTGCAATCAATCAATATAAAATCAAACAAGAAACTATAAGGTGATGCCGATCTTACACAACTAAACAATCGAATAAATCTGATATTAGTTGGATCCCAGCCGATCAAGGTTTGTGCACACCCAAAGATACAAAAATCTAATCAGAAATCTTCTTTGTCTTCAAATCTTCTTTAATCTTCAATAAACACCTGCACAACACCACTTGAATCTCTTGTGATCAATCACACACAGAACGAAGTTTGTTAACAATGGATTATCACAAGACGTCTTTAGATCTACGAACAATTCTAAAAATCCCGTCGACACTTCGATCTAGTTTGACTGAATCTTATATCAGAAGAGAAAATTCTCAAGAATAAACAAACTGGGTGCAATCAAATTTCAACAACCGTTAGTCAATCAAATCAATCGAAAACTAAAATAAACTGCAATTACCCAGTTTCCCACCAACGGTGCTCGTAGATCGCTTCTTGATCCCACCGAAGTCCTTAAACGAGCGGTCGTAAGAGATTTCGCATAATTAGGGTACTTTCCTCTCCGAATAGACGGCTCCACCAGAAACAAAAAAAAATGAAGTTGCCTGGATCTTAGGATAGTTTGCTCGAAATTCAAACTTGGGTATTTATAGACCAAGGATGTTTGGACACCAAGGAATTTCTAAAACCGAATTATTCTTAAGATATGCAATAAATTCCCAAATCGGTTTTCATAATTCATGGAAATGCTTTTGTCTAATATTTCCGAAATCTCACTAGAAAATCTCCAATTAGTAAATGCACATTACCAATTTTTATTTTCCAGAGATATGCATTTAATTGCTGGTAATTAAAAGCATATAAAACTAACAACCTTAATTAAAAGATTCTTAATTTATTTCGGTCAGGGATCTCCTTGAGTAATTAAGGAATATCTTTGAACAATAAAAGATAAGAGTTACTGATCATGTTCAAAGTATGTCGACATACTTTTCTTTGTAAATCCACTTTCATATTTACAATCTTGGAATCGATTATACCACACTTCCAAACAAGTTTAGAATTGGTTCATCTGAATTCCAAGAACAACTATGTGATTGATCAAATATCAATACAGTAATCATGGGTTATGGTTCTACCAAACACAAGGATTGGTTCTACCTTAATATGGTTATTGGGATCGGTTACATCAGTTACCAGGATCGGTTACGTCAATTACCAGGACCGGTTACCATATTCTCATGGTATTACTTGTGATCGGTTACACAAGTCACTAGGATCAGTTACACCAATTACCAGGACCGGTTACGCCAATTACAAGGATCGATTACACAACTCTTTTGTGATTGGTCATACCAATTACTAGGATCGGTTACACCAATTACAAATATAGATCATACCATCTTAGGTGATTACTTAGGATCAGTTACACTAATAAAAGTCATACCAATACATAAGTCAGGCACTGTGACTAGTTTTACCAAGATACATACAAGTTATGACTGGTTCTACTAACTCACACATATTGGTAATCCAAAAAATATGCAATGAATAACAATACCAATAAGCCTAGCGATTCATAAAACGAGTTCATGAATGTACTTCCTTTAAACAAATGTGAACATTTTTTCCTAGGATGAAATCTTCACCTTTACCCATACACATAATCACAATAGCATTCATACGATTATGTCGATGTCTTATAAACGAAGTTCAAAAGATAAGCGTTATACTTCGTATTCTAATTCCTTAACACTATGATCATGTGATCATGTCTCACTACTAGAGTATAATAATTCACAGCTTCACAGTTATGTTTTCAATATAGCACGACTTAAAAGATACGTTAGGAATGAAACAGTTCAAGTCAAAATATTACTAACCTCAAGAGGAAGGATGATGTCGTCGTTGTAGCTTGTTATTTCTTCACATTCTTCAAGTCTTCGAGTAATACTTGTATGTCTCATAATCCTAATCTTTCTAGTTTAACCTATACGAAGTTGTCTCTAGTTACATAGTCAAGCGACTCTTTGATTGAGTTTTGATTCACTAAAATATGACAACCAAACTTGACATACCAACGCTTAGTGGGTTCAATCGAGCTATGCTCTAACAATCTCCCCATTTGCCAATTTTAGTGACAAAACTCTTAATACATATGGATAAACAAATAACAAGAATTCATTACACATATGCTTGATTCTAAGTTTCAACAGCACAATACCCTGCATATATTCAATCTATTAATGTCGATGTTGACATTTGAATAACAAAGCTAATACTCCCTCTAAAGGCAAGATAGGTAGATTTTCAATCCGAACATCTTTGTTATTCCCCTTTTGTAGTCAAGATAACTACAATAGCAATATGATATGTTGCTCCCCCTTAGTCAATGCTTTACTCTTTCGTTAGATATAACGTTTAAGCACAATTGTCCTTTCCTTAGTGATTACAAATCACTTGTTTACTCCATATATTTCTCCACCTTTTTGTCACAAAATGACAAAGGTTCGAGCAAATAAAGGTCAAACCGAAAGGATCTTACAAATCTAAAAGACTTGTACAACCTATAAGAGTTAAGCACGAAGGTTTCACATACCATTTTAGATAACCAATATCAAAACCGAAACTACAAGCAATTTGGTTTTAATACGTTCTCAAGGAAACAATTTCCCGAAGCAATTTTCCCTAATAGTTTAACAAATTGACTAAGAAACTAAATTCCCTTGCTAAACCGATTGCACAAATACAATCGCTTATTTCGATAAGACCAAAATAAAGATCAGAATTAACTTTATTTTCTCACCAGGTTCTAATTATTTAGACAATAACTTAGACCTTATACTTTAGACAAGACAAGTACTAGGTTAGTTAACTAGTATTTCTTGTGAAGGCATTCGATTAGACTTGAATAACCGAATCCTTTACTTTGATAAGTCTAACTAAGATCATAATTAACTTAGTTTCTCTTATCCGGAATCGAATTGGACTAAACAAATGATCCCATATTTTCTTAATCCATAAACAATACATACAAACTAAATAAGTTGACTTGCATAATTATTTCTCTTAACCGGAAGCAATTGAAACAAATATAGACATTAAAGCACATCAATTGCACCAAAATTTCGTTCAGCCAAAAAAAATTGATACCAAACAATAAAGAAAGGTTTCAAACCAGTTTTTCTTAACCGGAAACAATTGAATCATACACACACACATCCATACATGCATAAATGAATAAACATCAATTGTACCGAATTTTGTTAAGCAAAAGAAAAATATATGCAATAAAATCAGGCTTTTCTTAAACAGGAAAACGATTAACTAACAAATTCGTTACCTCAGATTCCGCATCCTGTTCTCCCCAGAAAGATATATCATTAAGCGCAAGTTCAAGTTAGAACTCTCCCCCCATTATGTTGTCATCCTCTCGCAAGAATAAAAGAAGAACAACAAAGAGAAACCTTTACCAGAGAAAGCTTGAATTGGTTTTAACTAATGCGTGCCAATAGCAAAAGTTGAAAACTCGAAACACATATGTTTATGTTAAACACAACTCATGTAAACTCAAATTGATTCAACACATTTTGACTTTTTACATATGATTCTCAATCGGAACAACTTAAGGTTAAGAAAACCTTTGATAAAGCCTACCAACATGGGCTAGAACTTAATCCCGCTGAATCAAAAAGCCACACAAATCATAAGGGTTCACATATATGAGATCGAATATTAAGGTTAAGAAAACCGAAATCAAACATCCCATAAACACATAGCAATAATATAAAGCAATCAAGCACAGGCTATGTAATCAGAAAAACTATCACAAGAAAAAGTATAAAATAATAATTTTATTCAATAAATAATAATAGTTTTATTCAGCAATAGACCTTATACAGTAATTGAAATAATAAAAAATTGATGTCTATTTTGTTGCAACTTAGTCTTTTCTTATTAGTGCTAGAGGAAGGCAGATTATTACTTTCAGTCTTCAGCTTGTGAATTTCTTCAAGTAGATAACCTTGTTGCTTGATCAGAATTTCTTGCAGTTGAGAAGTTTTCGTAAAGGATTCTGCAAGAACATGTAATTATGTCTTTGATTGAACACAAAAGTGTGTCAATGGTTTAATACACTGATCTTTCTTCAACATATTCTCTCTTTCCTTCTTGCTAAACCAATCTCTCTTTTTGATTTTTCTCTTTGATTTCTCAATATCAAGAGAAGGTGCAGACTTATTCTTAAAGTGATCTTTCAGATCCAGCACTTTGTCAAGAGAAGACATCGGATCCTGACTCATAGTTCGGACAAGGAATGACCAAAGAGGGAGAAGGATCTTTTTATATTTTTCATACTTCCGAAAATATAATATTCCTATAAATACAAATATCTTAAATATATTTTCAATTTCTAGATTTTATTCTCATAATGTACACATAAGTGCCTTGATTTTTACTTCCTCACACACAGATTCGGCACACAAGGTGAGGATGTAATTCTAATACCGATTAAGTGATATTAGTGTGAGATTTTTTCTCATTATGGGATTTGGAACGAACAGTGTGTCCTTGATCTAGTATCGTATGAAAAACTCTTTTCTTGTTACCTCGAGTTAACAAGGTGTCTTGAGATTGACGGGAGTTGCATATGCAACTTTTAGCAAATTTGTTCTTTGAGACAGTTTTGCATTTTGACTTATTTTTCCCTTTACCATTAGATGATTTATTAACATCGGATGACATGTCCATTTTTAAAATGGTTAAATCACTAACGGAGGAAGAAGGAATATTGACAACTAATGCAATATTAGTTGTTTCCTCTTCTTCAAAATCATATGAATCATAGGTCTCGTCTAGAGTTACAGCCAATGCCTTGCTTCCAGTGTATTTCCTAAGATTAGGACAGTCTTTAGTCATATGACCAAAATATTTACACTTAAAGCACTGAGGCTGATATTCATCATCTTCTTCCTGATCTTTCTTGTTTTTGACAGGAACTCGATCATGGGGTCGAGAAGATCGATGAGTATCTTAAATGAATCTCTTATTTCTTTTATTCAAGAGATCTCGAAACTTTCTAGTGATCAATGATAATGATTGTTCAATTTCATCATCATAATTTTCTGCAATCAGTTCATCAGAATCATCCATTAATCTATCTTTTTCCAACGACGCTTTTGGAAATTTTGCAGCTTTAAAAGCAATTCCTTTAGCTTGAATAGACTATGATTCATGATCAAAGATCTTCAACTTTCCAACAAGTGTGCTTTGTGAGAGTGTTGAAAGATCATTTGCTTCTATGATTGCATGCTTCTAAGATTCGTATCTAGATGGCAACGATCTGAGAATTTTGCACACTATATCTTTTTCAGAAATAGTCTTTCCGAGTGAGAAAGAATTATTAAATATCTCAGAGAGTTTAATATGAAACTCTTCAAAAGTGTCGTTGTCATCTGTTGAAGGGTGATTTATTTTCTGGTTCTACCCGTCCTAGTCACACCAAATGACCTCAATTTACTAGGAATGGTAAGAGAGAGTTGCCTTTACATTATACCTTGTCCTTCCTTATATAGACTTTCCCAAAAGTCCCTCCTTTTATGACATCATGACACATGTCCTAAACCTCCTTAGTTACTTCTAGTTCCATTCCTTAATATAACCTCCTCCTTATTCATTAATCCCTTCCTTGTCCTTCTTAACCCGTGGATATTTTCTCATTGGACTTGGGCTTAATCCCCAAGTCCCCGTATCTCATACTAGGCTTACCTCCCCTCTTAGGGGAACTCCGAACCCATTAAGGGGTATTATTTTTCATGTATCAACATTAGTCCCCTGACTATTGGGTCAATTCTCGAATGACCCAGTAGTCAAATTACTTTACACTCTCAGTCACCACGTGTCATTGGAAGCGGGGCGGTTACTACACCATTTATGATGACACTTTTACTTATATAAGCATATCGTGCTTCCAATCCGATCATCGGTTTCGAGCTCCTTATTTCCATTTTTACTTTTTTTCTGTCGGATATCTTGTTCGGATGGCTCATTCCCTTCACGGATACGTTTTGACCTTAACGCCTGTCCCTGCACTGGTTTCGATGTTCAAGGAGCTATAATTGGCGCGTCTATCGCTGGTGAAGGCTGAGGTTGTGGCGCTTCGAGATCAGAGAATGGCGAATAGAAATACTAAGCGTGCCAGTTTTAGGGAGCGGAACGAGGCGTACCAAACTGCTCAGCGAGCTGAATCATCAGGACGCGTGCCATTATAGATTCAGCGCACATTGGATTAGGCTATTACCGCTCGTGACGAAGCTGATCAATTATTCACTGATTCTTTGATAATGATGGCTACTATAGATCGCGCCATTTCTGATTGCCGTCTCTGGGTTTCTGACCAGGCAGCCCCACCACTTCTTGGGCACATTCTGACCTTAGCGGCGTAAATAATACGATGAGCATGAGGATACTCTCTCGTTTGCTCGCATGGCCGAAGCTAAGGGTAAAATTATTCAGAGCATTCACAAGTTGTTGAATGAAGCTGATCAGGATCTTCGTTTGGCTACCGCGCAATGTGATGACGGGCGTTTGATGGTAGAGGCTTTGGACGCAGACATTGCTCGTTGTCGAGCATTAATGGCTGATTAGGTTGCGCGTCCTTCGCTTTATTTTAATGTACGGTTTGTGTCTCCACTGTTCTTCTTCTTATGCGTTTGTTCTGGATAAAGTGTGAATGAAATTTTGCTTTTAAGTTGAGATATTATTCTTTTCTCTTCTTCTCTTCTTTTTTTTTTTCCTTTTTAGTATCATTTGTCACCAACTGGGATGGGTTAGTAGTAGTGCCTCCCTCCCCCCCTTTTTTTTGATGCAGTAGGTTGGGTAGGTGATGATAGAACGTGCCTACTCCCACCCTATCTTCTCTCTCTCTTTTGTTTTTACCAGGAGGCGGTGAGATGGGTGGGCGTTGAATGAACGCGCCTACTCCCCCTTTCTTTTTATCGGAAGGAAGCGGTGGGGTGGGTGGGAGTTGATAGAACACGCCTACTCCCCCTTTCTTTTTATCAGAAGGGTGCGGTGGGATAGGCGGGCGTTGATAGAACGCGCCTACTCCCCAATTCTTCTCATCAGAAGGGTGCGGTGGGATGGGTGGGAGTTGATAGAACGCGCCTACTCCCCCTTTCTTTTATTATAAGGGTGTGGTGGGATGGGCGGGCGTTGATGGAACGCGCCTACTCCCCCTTTATTTTTATCAGAAGGATGTGGTGGGATGGGTGGGCGTTGATAGAACGTGCCTACTCCCCCTTCCTTTTTATCAGAAGGGTGTGGTGGGATGGGTGGGCGTTGAATGAACGCGCCTACTCCCCCTTTTTTTTATCAGAAGGGTGCGGTGGGGTAGGCGGGCGTTGATGAAACGCGCCTACTCCCCCTTTCTTTTTATCAGAAGGATGTGGTGGGATGGGCGGGCGTTGAATGAACGCGCCTACTCCCCGTTTCTTTTTATCAGAAGGGTGTGGTGGGATGGGTGGGCGTTGAATGAACGCCCCTACTTCCCCTTTGTTTTTATCAAAAGGGTGCGGTGGGGTGGGCGGGCGTTGATGGAACGCGCCTACTCCCCCTTTCTTTTTATCAGAAGGATGTGGTTGGGTGGGCGGGCGTTGATATAACGCGCCGACTCCCCTTTGGCACTCCCATGGCTTTTTGTAGGTTTGTCAGCTGACCAGGCGCCCTTGGCATTCCCATGGCCTTCTATACTTTGTCAGCCGATTGGGCGCCTTTGACATTCCCATGGCTTTTTGTAGATTTGTCAGCCGATTGGGCGCCTTTGGAATTCCCATGGCCTTTTGTAGACTTGTCAGCCGATTGGGCGCCTTTGGCATTCCCATGGACTTTTGTAGATTTGTCAGCCGACCAGGCGCCTTTGGCATTCCCGTAACCTTTTATAAATTTGTCAGCCGACCGGGCGCCTTTGGCATTCTCGTGGCCTTTTGTAGATTTGTCATCCGATTGGGCACCTTTGGCATTCCCATGGCCTTTTGTAGATTTGTCAGCCAACCGGGCGCCTTTGGAATTCCCATGGCCTTTTGTAGATTTGTCAGCCGACTGGGCGCCTTTGGCATTCCCGTAGCCTTTTGTAGATTTGTCATCCGACCGGGCGCCTTTGGTATTCCCGTAGCCTTTTGTAAATTTGTCAGCCGATTGGGTGCCTTTGGCATTCCCATGGCCTTTTATAGATCTGCCAGCCGACCGGGCTCATTTGGCATTCCCGTAGCCTTTTGTAAATTTGTCGGGCGATTGCGCGCCTTTTGCATTCCCATGGCCTTTTGTAGATTTTCACACCATTGTTGATAACTTACTCTTTATTATTCAGGGCAGGTGCTTATACATTGAGCAATTTATGCATAGAACTTTTTCAACCATTTGTCGTTGATGGGCGTTTTGAACTTGGTTCAATTCATTCGCCTAAGCTTATAATATCCGATGTCTGCCACTTTTCTTATCTTGAATGGGCCCTCCCAGTTTGCAGCGAACTTACCAGCGCTGGCATTCCTTTGTACATGAGGGGCGATTTTTAGAACCAAGTCATCTACCTTGAAGGTTCTCTCTTTTACGCTTTAGTTGTAATAATTAGTCGTGCGCTTCCTGTAAGCTTCCGCGAATCGTTCCGCTCTTGCTCTTCTTTCTTCTATCTATCTAAGGGTGTGAAACGACTTATTTCGTCTGGTGTGGTGTGGCTAGCGATTGCCAACCTTGCAGACGAAACCGCTATTTCCGCTGGTAGTATCACATTTTCTCCATAGACTAGTGAATAGGGTGACGCTCATGTGGAGTTGCGCTTAGAAATTCTATATGCCCATAATGCAAGTGGCAGCTGTTCGTGCCATTCTCTGTGATGATCATGCATTGTTCTGCTCGAGACTCGGATGTGTGTTTTATTCGTCGCTTATGTTTGCCCATTCCCCTGAGGGTAATAAGGGGTCGATGTGTGCAGTATTGTGTTGTATTGGCGGAGCAGATCCATTACATCCTTGTTTACGAACGAGTTGGCATTATCTTACCTAATTATCATAGGCGCACCAAACCTGTAGATGATATGCTCTTTGATGAACGCGGCCACAGTTGCTCCGGCGTAGTCCTTGAGGGGTATTGCCTCGACCCATTTCGATGCATACTCGGTAGCTGTTATTATGTATTTGTGGCGCTTCTAAGACATTGGGTTGATAGGCCCTATAAGGTCCAGTCCCCAGCTATGGAATGGCCATGGTGTTACTATGCTGTGTAACTGAGTGTGCGACGCCCGAATCAAGGTTCCGTGCGTATGACAACTTAGGCATCTTCGGACATGCTCTAAAGTATCGCTTTCCATGGTCGGACAATAAAATCCTCCTTCGTGAAGTTGCAGGAACAATTTTCACATTCCTTGATGCTCGGCGTCATGAGACCGAGTCATTAATTCCATCGCTTCTTGGTCAGACAAGCACCATAGCATGGCGTTATTGTAGCTCCTGTGATAAAGGATGCCCTCGTGCATGAAGAAACGTTCTCCCTTCTTTTGGATTTTTAGGGCCGCCTGTCTTTCTTGGGGTAGCTTCCCTCAACTGTACAGACTTCTGCGGGCTGCGGTGGAGCCTGACGGTCGGCACAACCATCTTAGAGGGAGGCTGCTTGCGGTGACATGCTTGGCCAGTATACTCCCACCCTCTGAAGTTTTCTGTATAGATGAACGGCGCCAGTTTGCCCGCATGTCTCCGCGTGCAACTCTTGGAGTATTTTCTCTGCTTCCCTTTTATTTACGCATCTTGCGAGGGATCCTCTGGCAGCTCGATGGTACAAGGATCCTTGGATCATCACAAATTGCTTTAAGGCTTGGGTTGGCATCACTCGGTATTCATCCATCCGAGTTAGATCTTCGATATATACTCGCCTCCAATCATCTGTTTCTTCGAAGGCTAGGTCTTCTTTCCAAGTGCTGGGAAGCTCTTTTCTTCTCACCGTGACCGTACCCTCTTCTTTGCCGTTTAGTTGCATCTTGCTTTCTAGCGTTGCTAGAGCATCTGCATGTCGGTTTCCGCTTCTGCCCGTATGGTCTAGTGTTGATCCCGTATGATTCATCAGACTCTGAGCCTCTGCTCGATAGGGCGCTAGATGTGGCTCTTTGACGTGGAAGTCGTCGTTCACTTGGTTTGTCACTAGTTTTGAGTCTCCTTTTACTTCTATGCTCCCTAAATTGAGCTCCTTTTCCAACCTAAGACCAAGAATTAGTGCTTCGTACTCGGAAACATTATTATTGCACGGGAATTTGAACGAATACGAAAGTAAATCGCTGATAAGCACGTAGGTGCTACATTTTATACCCATACATATTAGTTAGGATTCGATATTTTGGCTGATAACACGATTTTAGTGCTTTTGTAGAAAGTACATGAATTCTGGTGAACGAAAGAATAAATAGCTAAAGCGGGAGCCAGGAAAACGTTCGCGACAAAAAATATCACCATTGGCTCATGGCACCAAAGGCACTTCTGCGAATGTGCTGCCATTTAATTTCCTTTTGTTAGCACCACCAAAAGTAGCTCACAGTCAGAAGATAACATAGTGGAGCAACTGGCTTTCTTTATTCTCTGAAGGTTAAGCACGTGGTGTGCACTAGAAGTTGAGAGGTGCAACGTGTATCTCCATGTACCTCATTTCTAATATGGTAACAGAAGTCATTTCTTCCAAGCAGCTGGTGTCACACTGTATAGGTTTCATTTGAGTACGATGTGAACTCAAGTCACTACAAAGATGCGAATAACTAGAGATAGAGAGGTTACTCATGGAAGAAAGATAGCCTGTGACAGTGGTGTTTCTAGTACCTGCAGGGGGTCGAATTATGGATGCAAGATTATAGATGGAGCTGGAGTTGGATTGAATGGAAGTGATGCTGTAGGTTGGTTAGAGAACAAGAAGGTGCTGTGGTCGGAGTTATAGAGCAATAATCTGACTTTGAGGGTCTGGTAGTGGGTCTGCTGGTGTGAATTCATGACCGAGAAAGTAAGAAGTAATAGCAGCATGAAGGTTCTAAAACGAGATGAATTTGGAGATGAGAAGTGACGGCAGTTCGGTGACTGATGGTGTGGATTAAATGGTCGTTGTATGGGCAATGAATGACGAGTTTTGAATATAACTGGGGGTGTTGTTGATGTTTACACGACGAAGACGCAGGAGATGATGGAGCTAAATTATTTACTTGAGCTAGTATTCGCGGTGGTAGCTGTCGATGGAGTAAAGAAGCTAAGTGATGGTTGTGTCTGGTTTGTACTATGAACTGGTACTCGAATGGAGTTGGCTTGGTGTCTTGAATATACACGGAATTTGGAGAGGTCTTTGGGGTTTTGCTGGTCAACAGATAAAAAGAGAATGGAAGTGAAGTTGGCTTTGGTGTGTTGGCTGTAATAATGCGCGACAGTGGTAGGTTTTATATTTTCAAGATGGTGTTGGTTGTGGTGGAAGCAATGAGAGCTGAACTGTGAAAGAGATTTGGCAGCGAACAAAGGAATGCTGGTGTCTTTTCGTGCCTACGATGGGTGCAGTGGTATTGGTTGAGAACATATGGAGCAGTTACGTTGGAGGTGTATGCTGGCTTGTGCTGTACGGGACTGCCACCACCGATTCAGTAAATTGAGCTGGCGTTGATGGACGAAACAAGGAAGCTGCAGTTGAGTTGGGTTTGCTGTGGCCAGAAGAAAGGGGCAACAGTTCGGTCAGAATTTGGTGGTGGCTAGATAGACAGAAGATGGGTTTAGTTGTTGGTCGGGGTTTGGAGCTAGTGATGGACCCGTATGAACTGGGCCTTTGCAGATGCTCCTAGGTCTGTTGTTTTCTCGCAGCACCGACATATATTGGAAGAGGAGAAGAACAGAAAGAAAAACGGAGGCGGCTACAGACCATGAACAGGGAGACAAGGGTTTGCGATTTTGATTGTTCTCTTCTTCTCATGTCTTGCTATTTTTCCATTTTAGGGCGAAGGATGAACTTGTAGATGTTATTTCATTTTGTGTTCTAAAACAAAGTCAATTTTTAGTGCTTGATAATGTCTGAGTGTCTCAATCAATGATTTTAGTTTATAACTCTTTCATGATTTATGCTATGTATAATTCATAATTGGATACTAAACAAATCCATTCTATAAACCTGATTAATTATGTGCTATGATAATTCTTTCAATATCGATGTCATGTATATTTAGTGTTTCAGATATCTATTTTGATATCTATTTTTAGGGTGAGACCAGACATATCTTAAGAAAATCATAATTGAGCCTTTTGTTGATAAATCTTTCGTATAGGATGCTATGTGTTGCTATCCTGTATGAGTAATATGAGACTTTTGTCCTATATATGAATTCAACTCTACAATGAAACTCCTGAATCCCTAACATGTTCGTCAACTTTGATATTTTTTTCGTCCACAATAATTTAATTTGTTTAGTTTAGATTATTCTAAATATTTATTTTCTTTTATTAGTGTTAGTTAGAAGTATTTTCACACTCCTTGAGGGAACGAACCACATTTGTTGGAATGGGACTTCTACATCTTGGATGGTTGTATGGAATGGGAAGTATTTCAAGGACTTCGTTCCAAGTGACATCCTTTGAACCGTCTTCTGAATCTTGGATGGTTGTATGGAATGGGATGCGATGAGCAGTCCCCAGTTACACTTCATATTGGATGGCGTGACCGGATATGTGAAAATATCTCCGCGACGTACTTTTGGAGTCTTTGATGCACGTGTACGTCTTCATGTTGAGAAATTTCTGCGGCTCGTAAAGCTTTGATAGTGATGATGCTGATATCAGAAATAATCTGGTTGAGGGACGTGAAGGCAACCTGTGCTGGCAGTCCCCGGGTGTAATTATCCTGATCCTATTTTCTCCTGAAAGATGTACTTACATTGCACTTGTTGGTAAGGTGGTTGACGAATTGATGGAGGCGGAAATCTTTTGGATTCGTCATTTGTTGATCGCACTTGATAGATATGCATTGTATCCAAACTTCTTGGAAGCCCATGCGCCCCTTCCATAGGAAATTAGAAATCTAGAAACACCGAATCTAACTTTGTCGGCGTTGTTGTTGTTGATGCGCAGCTTCGTGCAGGCCTTGGGTAGGCAGTGCTGAGTTCTGAGTTGGTGATGTGGCAGACATGACGCGATTGGTATGTGTGGCTTGCTGATACATGACTTTCCTCTTCGATTCTTTACTGACAACAACGCTTATGAATGGCTGAACCAAATACTGCTTGTTGGTCAGGCGCCTTCCAGACAGGAAGGTGATGATATCCTTACACTACATATTTGAAGAGTGGCGACCTTGTCACGGTTTCTTGGTTGACCATCTCTTCTGAGTTGAAGAGGTCCTTGACAGTGAAGGGATCCTGTGTCAAGCCTCAGTCCCCAAGTGTGGTTTACGTGGTTCTATCTTGTATGGTCGATAGGTTTACCATAATAAAGATATCATCATATTTCCTCCGCACTGGTGACTCTATTACTTCCTCCATGGGAAAATAGAATATGCATAAGTTCGGACTACCTTTGTTCGTAGTTGTTTTTGCTATGGTGAAGCTATGACTGGTATGAACAAACGAGCAGCAACGGTTCTTGACAGCAGTTGTGACCAGAAGAGACTGCTTTTTCGTGGAAAATGTTAGAGCACTGCTCGGTCGAACTCACGAGCGTTGCTATCTCAAGCCTGTTTGTCAAGTTTCGTTGTCAAAACTATAAGTCTTGATTTCTAGTCTACTGATAGCTAAGTCTCGGACTAGGATAGAAAGTGTACTTGAGCTCTAGACTCCACGGCGTTCATCATGCAAATACGAAGAACTACTCAAGGAACTGGTGGATCTTCATCGACGAAAAGGTATGTGGAGACTTGAACTTAGTTATCACTCAAAAGTCTATCTATTATATCTCATATTTTGAGACAAAAGTCGTATTGCTATCTAGACTTCAATTATACACATTTGCTATTTTGAGCCGAGTTTATCTCGCTTATTTATTTCTCAAAATATGTGTTGGTAAGCTTTCGCTTTGTCCAAGTTCATCTTTACAAGTGACGAAAGTCATGTTGGTTATTTCAATATCTTGAAAATCGCTTTGATGAAAAATAGTGTGTGAATAACCTCTATTTAACATCCTCTAAGAATGTTTCAACGATAGAAATGAGAGTTTAGAATATATAACCTTGAATGGATATAAACATTGTATGTGAACTCATACTTGTGTAAGTCCAAAATCCTTGAACCAAAGTATGCGTACTTTGCTGCTCAGGATAACTGTAACTAAAGTCCGCATACCTATACGCGTACTGCCGGAAGTTCACGTCCCGTGAATTTCTGCTGGAGTTTGTGAACTGAAAACAAACTCAATCCGGGTACTTAAGTATGCGTACAAGTATGCATACTTGAGTGGGTTATTTTCTAAAAACGGTTTATTCGTGAACTAAGACATATATAAACTAAGGAATACATATTTGCAAACCGTGGCTATAATGTTCATGAATCGATTCGAGTGAATCAAAATCGTTTTTTCTTCGATTGTGTCTTTTATACTTCTATGAGATCTAAGCAATTGAACAACTCTCTAACTAGTTCTTTTGAGTCATTTGAACTAGTTATGGTGAAGATGAATATCTTTGGTACGAAAGTGCTCATATGGCTAACCATTTGGTTAACTACTGTTGAACCAACTAAATGTACACATTTAGGTACAGTCACACAAACCTAAATGAACGTGCATTTCATTTTTGTATAACAAGTTAAGTTCAATCTAACTGTTGAAAGATATTAGCTTGAATCTAATAAGGTTTTCATCTAACGGTGAATATTGAATGTTTTGTTACCAATGTAACTTAGATTGAAAACCATGATTTGGAGACTATATAAAGGAGAACTCTAGCAACTGGGAAACCTAATCCCCACACCTCCCGTGTGATACTAGTTGTATAAGATAGAGTGGATTCTACTTTAACCTTAGGTTTCTACGAAGACCCTATAGGTTAACGACTTGAAGACTTCATTGGGATTGTGAAGCCAGACCCCAACTATTTTCTTTGTAGTTGCGTGATCTGATCTTGCTGTTTCTATCGTGATTGAGTGCAATCGTAAGATTGGCTTGAGATTAATTTCTCTGATAGTCAAGATAGAAAGTAGTCACAAACATCTTCGTCTCATCGTTTGTGATTCCACAGTATCTTGTTTCTCTAGTCGATTAAGATTATTGTGAGATGATTGATATTTTTAGGTCGTTCTTCGGGAATATAAGTCCAGTATATCGATTGGTTCCTGTTCACCTTGATTTATCAAAAGACGGAACAAAACTCGTAGGTATTTCTGTGGGAGACAGATTTATCTATTCCTGTAGACTTTTCTGTGTGATACAGATTTGTTTATTAAAGTCTTCGACTTTGGGTCGTAACAACTCTTAGTTGTGGGTGAGATCAGCTAAGGGAATCAAGTGCGTAGTATCCTGCTGGGATAATAGACGTAAGGAGCGCAACTGTACCTTGGATTAGTGTGATATTGATTGGTGTAGGATCAGAATTTCGCAACGACAATGTTTCAGCGAAGTTATCAATGACACAGCATAACAACGTCGCAGAACAGTTTCAGAAATGATAGAATAAATGACGTCATCTAAGGTCACGAGAAAGATGTGATAGTCTTGCGAAGATTAGAGAGTTTGCGAAATTAACATCTGTAAGGTTGCGAGAATGTCGCAAACCATATCCGAAAATAAAGGACAGATTAGTTGTCATCCACTATGTATTTCCTTATAAATAGTCATTCGAGTTGTAAAGAAGAGGGAGATCTTTTTTGAGTAAGAAACAAGTAAATAGGAGAGAGAAAGTTCAGAGCAGAGATCATTCTCAACTTCTTTATCTTTCTTGTAAGAACATTCAAAAATTAATCAATAAAATTAAGAATATAACCTAAAAATGAGTTGATCAATAATGAAATCATATGAGGGGTGTAGTGTAGGATTTCCTGCAACTACATAATGGCGCTAGAAATAGGGAGGAGTTGAAGATTATTCTAGAAAAAAGCTAAAGATTGATATTGAGATTTGTGAAAATTTAAAGTGATTGATTAAGAATTTTTCATAATTTCTTGCAATACTGTTAGCATTGAAGAAATGGATAGAAGAAGAAATACATCTGAACAACCGACTACTATTAGAAAAAGCAAAAGAATTGATGGAAGAGAAAGAAGTGAAATGGGAGAATCTAATAGAATGAGAAATAATATAGAAAATCAAATTCAATCGCCAATTCAACAAACACTAGTTCAAGAAAGGAATACAGATTATGACAGAGTGAGGGTACACACTTGGCGATCAAATTCAGCAGAAGAAATAGAAGAAGAGCAACAAAATAGAAATCATAGACAGGAAGAGAGAAATCAAGAAGCAGATGAAGGAATAATTCATGGAGGTGAGGAAATTGGAGCGTTAGAAAGATTGAGGCGAAGAATACATGAAGAAAGAAGAGCTGAGGCAGAAGAACATGCGAATTTAACAAGGAAAAATCACGAATTAAGGATGGAGAATATAAGACTGCAGAATAGAAGATCGAGAAGTATTACAAAATCATATTCAAGATCGACTAGAAGAGAAATGAGGCGAAATTCACCCACAATCAATGCTGGAAACAATATTCAAGAAGAAATATCAAATCCTAATGAAGAATATCGCGAAAATAGAGAAAGAACTGATGATCGTTACATTCCACAAAATGAAATTTTTGATGATGGGCAAATTGGAGGAAATCAAGAGAACGGGCAAAATCAAAGACAAAATAACCATGATGGCGAAGGAAATCAAGAGTAAGGAAGAAGAATTTTACATGTGAGAGAAACTCAAAGAAATCAACAGACAATTGAAGAAGAAATTGAAAGACATAATGCTGAACAAGCACGTTTAATCTGCGAACGTGAAAGATTGAGAGCGGAAATGGAAGAACAAGAGCTTCAGGAGACAATTCTCCAGAACAATCATGACAATCGAGAAAGAAGGCGTATACAAAACCGGAATAACGATAATCTCAATGAGGAGTATGATAGAGTAAAGAGAATGGCTGAAAGACAGCGAATTGAATTGATAAGAAATGAACAAAATTACGGAGGGGAAAATGAACGACATCATCATTTGCGAATTCAAGATAGGGATGAGGAAGAGAATCGCAGAAGAAGACGAGATGAGGATAATGAAGAAGAGATACAAAATTTCGCAAGAGAAGATAGATGTGAACGCAGAAGAAGAGAAGCAAAATTAAAGAGACCAATGGGTCAAGATTCAGGTGTAAATAAACAAATCTTGAAAGAATTGGAAGAAATGAGAGGAATGCTAAATAACAGAGGAGAAGTAGGTAGAAGACAATTGGATGAAGCAATAGAAGAAGCTGCGAAAACTCCATTTACAAGGGAAGTACAATTAGGAGGAATACCACCGAAATGCAATTTTCCCGCATTAACCAGCATTTTTGATGGAACAACTTGTGCAATTCAACACATTAAAGCTTATGTGAGGTGCATGTTACAATGGGAAAATCATGATGCGGTATTGTGCAAATATTTCGCATCCATCTTAATAGGAGAAGCGTTAAAATGGTTTGAAGGTTTACCAAAGAATACAATAACCTCCTTCAATCATCTGCAGACCACATTCTTGGGAGCATATATAAGTAATAATTCCTCACGACCTGGTATAGAAGATGTGTTTGGATTAAAACAAAGGATTGGCGAAAGTTTGAAACACTTGACTAAAATATGGAGAACTATGTGTAGCGAAATGGATGGCCGTGTAGATGAGAGATATCTCATATTATCATTTATCAATGCTATGTTTGCAACAAACCTGTTGTATGTCCAAATTTTCAGAGTCAAGAATACGATTACAATGACTGAATTGCGAGAACTTCAAGAAGAATACATTGCTCTAGAGGAAAGACAAAATGAAATGGAATCATATCCAGTTGCGAACACCATCTCACAAACAGAGGATGCAAGCTTATTACCCAAGCTAATAAACACAGTGGCGAATACTTCGCAAGTACAACAAGAAAAGGTGACAAGTAACAATCAGCAGAAATTGGTAGCTATGGGGAGCCGAGATCAATAAGAGTATGAAAGAGAAAGAAATTTCTACAATCGTGGAGGAAATAACAAGATTCAAAGAATCGATCAACCGCAAGAAACTTACGGAGGTCAAAGACCAAACTTTAATAGAGGACAAGGAGGTCACAAGGTAATATGGGAAGACATCAAGATGCCACCTCTAAATGCAAGTGTGGGGAAGATACGGGAAGCTATAATTTTGATGGAGAATATACCAACACCATGGAACATGGGAACGGAACCACCTCCAAACCACAGAAGTCATGAATTTTGTTCTTATCATCATTTTCATGGACATACCACAAACGATTGCAGAAATGTAAAGAGAATTATTTTGAGAATGATAGATCAAGGAAAACTAAACGACTTTCTGGTAGGGCATCCGCAATCTCAACCATTACCACCACCGCCAGAACATCACAAAGTGAATACGATGAAAAAGAAATAAACATTCTTCATAGAAGTTGGTGCAAAAGAAAAAAATCTATTATGTCACTCTATTGTACATTCATATAAGATAATTGAATATTTTCATGATAATGTTTTGAGTAGAGTGTTCGCAAGAGATAATAATGAAAGAGAAATTATGAATATTGCGAAAATCTCGCCACTAGAGGAATGGCAGAAACAGATCATTTCTTTTACTGCAGAAGAAATTTCCGAAGGAGAAGAGGTGCATGACAATCCATTGGTAATAAAATTAGAAATTAATCCAAAACCGAAAGAAGATGAGGATGATGAAGCTGAAGATTCATGGGCAATCAATAGAATTTAGTCGATATTGGAAGCTCTGTGAACATCTTATTTTATCATACTTATAAAACCATGGGTGGAAGAGATGATGATCTTATACCATTAACATATAAGATATATGGTTTTAATGGTACTGCTAACAAGCCTAAAGGGGAGGTTACTATGAAAATTCCATTGAAGGGAATATCTTCTGAAATCTCATTATGTGTCGTTGATGTAGAATCACCCTACAATGCATTAATTGGTCGACCTTGGCTACATGGGATTCTAGGTGTAGCTTCAACTTTCCACCAATGCATCAAGTTCCCTCACCCCAATGGTGTAGGAAACATAAAGGGAGATCGGGTTGAAGGAAAGAGATGTTACGAAACTGAGATAGAATCTTGTGAAGGAAGAGCAAACAAGAAAGAAACCTGGCGACACAAAATCAAAGATGTACAAAGAAGTGAGAGGTTGATGGTGGATACAATCGAAAATAAAGGAGAACAGATGTTGCGAAATTAATGCTAGCTCAGAATAAAAAGGATGAACATACCACTACCAAGGAAGCAGTAGAAGAAAATAATAAAGAAGCAGAGGATGGAAAAGGTAATAAAAACAAGAAATGTATGAATGATTAAGTTGTTGCGATAATCTCGCAATAAGTAAAATTCTCAAAAATACATTTGATTGAACAACAAAATTGAGATTGCGAAATTCAGATACAATATAATGATTTGCGAGACTCTCGCAGAGATAATGAATTTTACAGAAAATAATCAGAGAAGAATGACAAAAGAGAAAGAGGCGAACCTTTATGGCGTACACCCTAGTTCGTGAATACAATTTCGCAAGAGGCAAATGTAAGACCTAAAGTACGTCATATAAGGGGGTACCTATTGCAGGACTCAAGGAAAGGCTACACCGCCACCGGAACCTGAGTCATGGAGCTTTGGGGTCAATGAAGCCCATCCGGGAGAGGCACCTTGGATTCTCAACTTAAGCATATGACTTAGATTGTGCGACTAAGGTAATAAGGACTCTCCCAAGGAGTGCAGATCTGATCAAGGCGCCGAGGTACACGGTTGAGTCAAGAGTGTCGGGGGCGTTTGAAGCGTCCTTGCCATTCTTGACAAGTCTTGGCTTATACTGCACTCGGCCTGAAGATAACCCCACTTAGGGTGCAGTATCGTAACCATAAGCCCTATAGGCAAAAGGGATAAGAGGCTGCGAAAACAACTGGTTGTTGTTAAGACTGGATGGGAGGAGCTAACCTTGTATGGTAGAAGTACGCCTCCTTGAAGGGGAAACCAGGGGGAGATAAGGGGGGCACCCTCCATTAGGGAGCTGATAAGTGTCTTAAGACGCAAATGTCATAAGGATTTTTATTCGCAAGGATATTAAGGCTTGTCATATTTGTGCAACAACCCTGAAGAGGCAATAATACAAAAGAAAAAGATAAGACGAGATCAATGGGTTTTCGCATGAAAGTGCGAAGACGTCCTGCGATTTCGTCGCAAGACGGCATTGTCATGGGGATTTATTTTCGCAAGAATATTTAGGCCTGTCATATTGTCGCAACATTCCTGAAGAGGCCATAATACAAAAGAAAAATATAAGGCAAGATCAATGGGTTTTTCATGAAAGTGCAAGGACGTCCTGCGATTTTGTCGCAATGACAAGAGGTGGCATAATAAGACCTTTAATTAGGAAGGCAAAATAAGACCACACAGGAATGAGATTTTGAAAACAAACAAAATTCACTTCGCAAAAGGTTGCGAAATTATACAATAAGAAAAGTTTTATGAAATCTCTCATTTGGATTCAAATAACAGAGGCAAGTATGGGAATGTATGAAATTAGAAAATGTTATTTGTCTCCATATGAGAGATTTACTCAAAAATTCAAGAATTAATGATTATATTGATTAACTATATTGCAAACAAGAATTGTTTTAATTTATGCAGGTCAAAATGAAAGAAACACAAATATACAGAAAGAAGAAATAAATGTACAAGTATTACAAAGAATCAAAGAAAGAAGTAAAGACTATTTCTTAGTTAATCCTTCATTATCTTCATCATACTTGTTTCCTTCTTCATCTGCGTCAGAATCTTCATCACCATCAGAACTTCCATCACTATCAGATTCTTCATCGTCAGCTTCGCTATCAGAGATAATCAAACTAGGAGTATTCTGTGGGATTTCTTCTAAAAGACAAGGATAATCAGAATGTGGGATATTATGATCATCACAAACCATTTGGATGGTTTGATTATGAAAATGCATAGCGTCATTCTTAAAATTCGCAACGATGATCTTGATTTGATTCTTTAATCTAGAATACTTGTCGTTGCGAGAAGAGAGTTTCTTTGCGAGTTCCTCCTTTTCAGCTTCAAGTTCTTCAATCTTTTCACGATATTTATTTTCAGAATCTGCGAACAAAAGACAATCAATTATTAACTTGATGAAAATTCATAAGAAGCAAAAGATTAGTAAAGAAGAGTAATTAGCAACCTTCTCTGTCAGAAATCATATCTCTAATCAAGGTTGTATGTTCAACTTGGAGACTAACATTTACGCCTAAATCTTTTCTAGCATCATCTAAAATTTTTGCAGCCCATAAAAATTCATCCTCACTACTTATGAGAAGACGAGAACGAATTTGATTTTCCCTTTCGCAGAGTTCAATATTCTTGCGGTTAGCTTCATCTCGCTCAAGTTGAACTTCAAGGAGAGCCTCTTGGAATTTCGCCAAAGCCTTGGCACCTTGATCAGAGATACGATCCTTATCATCTATGAGACCGCTAATTTTGGTTCTTAACTCATTGGTTTTCTCTTTGGAATCAATAAGGAGACGCTTAAATCTTGGCTAAGCCTAAACTGGATCTATGATCAATTTCTAAGAGGCGAAATTTGATCTAAGTTCATTTAGAGAAAGAGATGAAATTCTATCATTTGAGAAGCTATTTAAGGAATTGTTAAGACGTTCAAGAAGGGTATCATTATCCAAGGCATTAGGAAATGAGCGAAGAAGGGTAGCTTCATCAGAAAGACCATAAATGTCTGCAAAAAGGATCATTTAAATAAGATAAAACAACAGGATGAATGAATAAAGAGAAAAGAGAAAAGTAACATACCGTAAAGCTGATTATTAGCTTGTTGAAGACTAGAAATTTTGTTCTTACGAGGAAGAATCAATTTCTAATTGTCTATTTTCTCGCGAAGACCTTTAACTTCAGCTTCCAATTCTTCATTCTTTTTGCGAAATTGAAGATTCTTCTTTTCAAGATTTTCGCGTCTTCTCTCTAGATCTGAGGCAACAGCAAAAGAAGCTTTTCCAGCCTGCGAAAAGATAAAAAATATTAATATAGAAAGAGATTTTGAGTTATAACAATGAAGAAGTAAAAGTATAAAAGTACCAGACTATTGAGAGAATGCAAGAAGTCGGGAGTCACTGATCTAGAAACTCCACGAAGAGAGCTATCACCATCTAGTAAAGGGACATCACAAAGGGTAGCGAGAGCTTTGCAGGTATTTGCGAATTGGCTATCTCCCATTCCTTGTAGAGAATCAGAAAAGAGGCCAGAAAGCTTAGCCATAGAAGATTCAGGTGGAGAATCTTCAGTTGCAGCAAGATCATCGTTATCCTCATCACCCTTGTCACTTTCGAATTTTCGTTAGGAGAATTTGAAGGAGAAGAAGAACGAACTTTTTTTCTTTGGAGGAGGACCAGTTGATTTTTCCCTGCGAAGAGCACCTTTACCTTTATCACCAATCTTCGCAGCATCAGCAGATTCTTCTACTTCAGCAATAATCTTCACACACAGATAGAAATAAGAAATGGAAGCATGGAAGTAACAGTACTATTTAAAGTCATAAGAGAAAATTTCTTACCTCATCTGTGTATGAGCGAAGAGCTAACAGAGTACTAGATTTCCCAGTCCTGTTATAACTATCCTTTCAGTTTTTGGATCTGCGGAATGTCGCAAGAGTTAGCGAACAGAATAGTAAAAATCAATAAAGAAATATAAAATGAGTTAAAGGGAGAAACATACCTCTTTCTCCTTCTCGGGCCAAGAGAAAACCCAAGGTTGATATGCAGCGAGATTCGCAGGAAGAACGTTTGATCCAGCAATGTAGGGTCCCTTTAGCATTAAAGGAAAACACACCATTATCATCTTTGGATTGGCGAGGAGTTGTGTTTTTACCAGAATGCCAGTCAATATCTTGCATAAGAATTTTGGATTCATCAATGTTATCTTTCCTTTTTAATCGAATACCCCAGTGAGTATTCTCTTTCTTCATGGAGATAAGTTCGTAGTTCTCAAAGAAATTTGCCACTGTATACTTCTCAGCAACTATCTCTAGGTTTGAGAATTTTGGATCCCTAAGTTCTTTGGAGTAAAGAGATCCTCTACCATCACCACGATTAGCAACTCTAGCATCAGACGGATGCAGTCCTCACTTAGTTGGAAGATGGCTCGCGAAAATCCTGAATGAGCGAGAATTTCATAAAATAAAGGAAGATCTGGGTTATAAAGAGGAATAGGGAGACCTGCGAGAATCTGACCTTGCGAAATTATGATTGATTGATCATCACAATATTGATCAGAGAAAAGCTTGACAGAAAGAATTGGTTTGGCATTCTCACCAGGAATGGTGGAGACTGTGAAACCTTTATCAGCAAGATCTTTTTGGACATCTTGTAAATTCTTCTCATATCTATGACCACTTGGAGCCATGTTTGAATATAGAGTATGGGAATGTATAGAAAGTAAAAGGATTGAAGAAAGAAAAAATTACAGCAGCAGAATTTGCAGAAGAATAACAGAGTTGCAGAGATGAGAGAATAAAAATAGAAGAGAAAGTAAAAAGAAAAGTGGAAAAAGGGGGTAAAAAGAGTATATAAAGAAGATTTTTTACTCGAAGAAATAAACACCATTAAGACGAAGAGACGTGAGCGGTTGAAAAGTAGCGGTTACAGAAGACGTGTCAAGAAATAAATGGAAGAGAGAGTACGTGTGATAAATGTGGAATATGAAAAGATAAGCAGCTGCGGCATTTCTCACATCATTCTCTACTTTGCAGAGAAGATATGAGAAGAGGCAAGATGTAGGATCAGAATTTCGCAACGACAATGTTTCAGCGAAGCTATCAATGACACAGCATAACAGCGTCGCAGAACAGTTTCAGAAATGATAGAATAAATAACGTCATCTAAGGTCACGAGAAAGATGTGATAGTCTTGCGAAGATTAGAGAGTTTGCGAAATTAACATCTGTAAGGTTGCGAGAATGTCGCAAACCATATCCGAAAATAAGGGACAGATTAGCTGTCATCCACTATGTATTTCCTTATAAATAGTCATTCGAGTTGTAAAGAAGAGGGAGATCTTTTTTGAGTAAGAAACAAGTAAATAGGAGATAGAAAGTTCAGAGCAGAGATCATTCTCAACTTCTTTATCTTTCTTGTAAGAACATTCAAAAATTAATCAATAAAATTAAGAATATAAACCTAAAAATGAGTTAATCAACAATGAAATCATATGAGGGGTGTAGTGTAGGATTTCCTGCAACTACAATTGGGGTTCAACTAAAGTCCATACCGAAGTTAGTTTGTAGTAGGCTAGTGTGTGTAGCGGCTTAATACAGTGTGTGTTCAATCTGGACTAGGTCCCGGGGTTTTTATGCATTTGCGGTTTCCTCGTTAACAAAACTTCTGGTGTCTGTGTTATTTTTTTTCCACATTATATTTTGTTATATAATTGAAATATCGCAGGTTGTGCGTTGGATCGATCAATTGGGAAATCCGACCTTTGGTTGTTGATTGAAATTGATTGATCCTTGAACATTGGTCTTTGGTACCGTTCAAGTTAATTTCTCTTGTATTCAATTGGACTCGCAGATTTCTATTTGCTTGAGTAAGTATTGAATCGATAAATTGATATATAACTCCTTGATATACTTTTCTTAAGATTGAGTCTGACTGTCTAGTTGATTCTCTTGAAAGTATATTGGAGTTAGTCCATACAGATTGCTAAGCGAATTATTGGGTGAGGTTATTGTACCCCCACTTTTTCCGAAACAAAACAGGTTGTCTAGAGCTTGGATGTCTACGGTCACAATTCTTGACAGGGAGGGATGGTGGCTACGGACACGGCAGGGAGAGGCGTGGTGATGGTGGTCATGGCTTTGGTAACCAAGACCATGAATCTTGGATGAGCGGAGAGGCATAAGTAGTGGTAGCTACGTCCACGAGCTTTAGGCGAGCATAGGCGGGGGTGCTGGCCACGACCACGAACATTAAAAAGCTTTGATCGGCTGTTATGGCCTAAAGGATGAGTTTCTTCATTTCATATAACTCACATACGTGAGTTTATTTCTCCTTCTATTATTTCCCCTCTTTTATTTTTGGTGAAGCAGCTCCTTCCTGATACCCTGCGTGCGGAAGCTCTCCTATTGTTGCTTGCCTGATACAGCAAGGTTGAGGAACGCAAATATGTCTTGACGCTGCGCCTTGGAGAAATACAGACTCTCACATAAATGTTCCATCATGGACTGTACGGTTTTGTGGACGGAATCCCCCGAAATCATGCAGCTCCTGACGGGAAGAGGATCTCTGTGAACTCCTTCAGTGCCTAATTGAAGTTCTCCTGCAGCCGCCTTCTCCTTGAAAATGTGCTTCACTTTGTTGCATTCACTGGTTGGGTGATGGAAGAACCTATGGTAATGGAAATATTTGGGATCTGCCATTTCCTTTTCAGTTGGTGAACGTCTGAGAGGAGGTAGCTTGATGTCATCATCTCGAATCCGTGCTTCTAGGAGTTCGATTACCTCTTCAATCGGAAATGGGAAGTTTAGAATGGCCCCTCCAGTTTCTTGTTATTGTACAGGCGTCTTAGTCTCAGCTTTCCGAGTTTGAGTTGTCTGCTGTGCTGGTGCAGCACGTTTGGGTTGTTGTTCTGCAACTGGAGCTTTCCTCTTTACCCACTACGCTTACAGAGGGCCCGATATTATTTTGTTTGTTGATGATACGCATTTTCCCTCGAGTCTCGCGCATATCTTTGTTCCTGGCAGGTCTGGTTCTTTCCAGCAATGCTGGTGCTGTTGTAGCCGACTGCTTAGCAGCCTCATGGAGTTCAGAGAATGTCTGGAAGCGCAGGTTCTCCAGTAAAGAGCAATATATGGGAACCATACCGTTAATGCAGGACTCCACCAACTGTTGTTTAGTCACATTTGGATCATGATAATCCAGTTCCTGAATCCTGAATCTCTTGACATAATCATTTGAATGCTCATTGTTTCGTTGAAACATTCTTCCCAAGTCTGAAAAGGTGATTTGCTCAGGCACGAAAAAATATTTCTTGTAGAAAGCGGTAACCATCTCACACCAGTTGGATATGTTGTTTGGTGCAATGTTGTTGTACCAGGTATATGCTCTCCCAATAAGCGACTTTGAAAACTCTTTCAGGCGGAGGATATGGTTGTATTCATGCTCTCCTAAGGATTCCATAAAATGAGAGATGTCTTCATGAACGTTACCGGTACCATCATAAAGGGAAAATTGCTGAGAAGAGTATCCCCTCGGAAGAGGAACTCTTTGCACATCAAGAGGATAAGGAGGTTGATGCTGGTGCATGTCCTCTGGGTTTTCATTGCCTCGATTTTGGAGAAGTCGTCCTCACGTGAGATGAAATTGGATTGCTGATTCCTTTCCAATGAGCGTTCAGGAGAAACGCGAGACTCTTCATCTATGCGTCCCACTGAAGTGCTTGTGCCGGTGTGTTAAAAGTATTCCTTGTCAGCTCCATCTGGGGTTGACGTGACTCTTGCGGTAGCCGCTCCGTTAGTGTCTTGAGGAAAGTAAGTACCTCTTTCGGAGTTGTAGCCATGTTTGTCAGAGCCTTAACGAAAACTTCTTGTTTTTCCATCAAATCAACAATGGTAATAGGGGGTTGGCTTCCTCTGGATCCTACAGCCTCTTGTCCTAATGGAGGAGTGGCAGTAGCTCTGGTAACAATTGGGGGTGTTACGCTCGAAGAAACATTGGGAAAGGTGGCAGCGGTTCTGGATCTGGTGATAGGAGGTGTCACGCTGGAGGGAACGTTTTCTGCACCGCTAGTGTTGGTGGTAGAGGATGTAACACCACGAGATGCTTCGATTGTGCTTGCGGACGGTACATTGGTGTTGGTCATTCCCTTTTTCTCTTGTCCTATACGGCCACATACTATGTCTGCATTGTCGTTGGCGGAGGCACAAACTTCAGACAAGCACTCAACATTTTTGTGTCATCTCTGAAATTGGTGGCGTTCTCCGAGTGAATGTTTGCTGGCTCTTTCCACAGCCGGTTTTCTATACTCTTTAAGAGACAAAACGTCTCATTTTGCAGCTTGACAATATCAGCTTGATTTGCGACAACATCTTCTAATATTTTTGTCATACCTTCCATGGTGATTGGATTCCGAGCATTGGCAGCTTTGGAAGTGTTTGGGATTGGTGATTGAAGTGAACTCTGGTTAATGATTGAATTTAGACCTAAGATCCACCATCTTGATTTTGGGAAGATTGGAATGAAAATTGAGAAATTGGCTTCGCAACCGAGAGATTGATCTCCCACTGTGGTCGCCAGTTTTTTTGGGGTAAAAACTGATTATGCTGGAAATGGTAAATTTGGGTGTGCCACCGAGAAATGAACCTAAACCCTAAATAAATGCACTGCACGGGAGTACTTTAGATTCGAGAGATTAATCCGTACAATTCTGGCCTAAACCAAGAAATGGTCGTTCCAGTCTTGCTTCGGTCACGAAATGAAGGAGAAGGGTTGATCTTAGGGAGGGAAGAGAAGAAGGTGTTGAGATCAGAATGGTTGACTCTGAAGGTGTGGCTATTTTATGACTTGTATCAGAATATGGAACTGGCTTGCGGAATGTAAGCTATCAGTTATTTGGTGTTTACTTGTGGATACTGTGTTGATAACCAAAACTTTTGTTGTTTTTTGAAATAGGTTGAAAACCTATTTATATAGTCATAGTTGTACGCACCTTGATCTGATAGGAAATGGGAATAGTTGAGTGATGGAGAAATGGGATCGTGTAAAAATATTGAAAACCACGTCTTACTATGAGGGAAGACGGGTCAGTTTACACCCACTACTTCTCAGCTACCACTAACTGTCCTCCTTTTCCTGACACTTTCTCATAATGAGCGTGTTGCACGCCGTACGCTGTAAACCAACAGACCAATATCCTGATGAACATCCCCCAGTTTGTGACATGTTTGATGTCTCGAGTATTTTATATAAAATATGTAGCAAGTGGGCCTTGCCGAATTATTCTGATCAATCACGCGCAAGCTAGGTGGCGGATAGTCATGTTGTGATGAGCCAAGTCATGAGACTTGCCGCAAAGAATAGTGTGTAATGTTATTAGGTTAAATAACTAAGTTATTTGTGAAACCGATATTCATAAAATATCCTACGTATTCGATGCATGTAAAACATCGCCTTTAAGCATGCAGCTAAAAATAATCGATGCTCATAAAACATCGTTGTATAAAGCTCGCTTAAATCAGTCGCGGAGCTTAATGTCTTAAAAATAGCACAACCGGCCATTTTCGGGAAGCTGTCGGGAGCTATTCACGCGTTCCAAGGGCAGGCCGGTTGGTCCCTATAGGAGAGTGATGGCTGGTGGCCATTTTGACATCCTATCGGTCGATCCAAATTAAATATAGACCGGTTAAATTGGCTAGCCAAGTTAGATGGCTGGGATGATCTGCGGCAGTTATTGGTTTCCGCTAAGACTTTTATAAGGAGCGTGGCCATCCATCTTTGGGAGGGCGTTTAGGATCCATACGGGCGGCCGCGACTTGGCCGATCGCTCCTCATAGAAAATGGGTGGCCGGTGATCATGGCCAGATCTTGTTTGGCGCCTAGAATAGGGATTTGGCCGGCCGATTCTTCTGGCGCAGTTGGGCGGTCGAGATGATTTGCGGCAGTTGATGGCTTCCGTTGATTTAATTTAGGTTTAAAAGTCGTTTGGCCAACCTATTTTGGGCTAGCGTTTTTAGTGTTGGTCGTGTGTTGTGAGCTGTTCGACCGACCAGCACTGTAGCCAGGTCGCTAGTGAGCATATTTGGACCTTGCATGTTGATCTAGATTAAATCTAGGCCGATCAATTCGGTTAGCGAAGTTGAGCGTCCAGGATCGTTTTGCGGCAGTAATGTAATGCTGCTTAATAAAGTTAGGGTTTTGTAGCTCGCATGGCCAACTGTTTTGGGATAAGCATTTGATGGCTCCGCTCGTGAGTGGGAAGGATGCTGATTGTCCTAGGTATTAGTAGGCCCGCCGCTGTGTATCATGTCGCTTATCTGACCCTATTAGGAGGTGGCCAGACTTGATAAATCAACTGGCCAAAACGTATGGCCTGATTCGTATTGAGACTGACATGGTCAGTCTATATTTAATTCCTTAAGGAATTAGGTGTACCGACTAACCAACTTCCAGCTTTATTTAAAAGTGCGCGTGGTGCATTTGAAGCAATCTGATTGTTCGATGGGAAAAAGGGTCGGCCAGCGAAAACATGGGGTGTGGCCGATCGGCCACGGGCGGCGCCTGTTGGAGCAGATCGGCCGGCCAAGTGGCGTGGCCACGCCTCCTTTTTGAAAAAGTGGGGGTACAACAACCACACCCAATATTTCGCTTAGCAATCTGTATGGACAAACTCCAATATACTTTCTAGAGAATCAACTAGACAGTCAGACTCAATCTAGATTAAAATATCAAAGAGTTTATATCTCAATCTCTCGATTTGATATATACTCAAGCAAATAGAAATCTGCGAGTCTTTATCAAATACTAGAGAGATAACTTGGATGGTACCAAAGACTAATATCCAAGTGTCAATCAATTTAAATCAACAACCAAAAGGTCGGATATTCTAATTGATTGAACAATGCACAACCTGTGATATTTCAATTATATAACAAAATATAATGCGGAAAAGAAATAACACAGACACCAGAATTTTGTTAACGAGGAAACCGCAAATGCAGAAAAATCCCGGGACCTACTCCAGATTGAACACACACTGTATTAAGCCGCTACAGATACTAGCCTACTCCAAATTAACTTCGGTCTGGACTGTAGTTGAACCCCGATCAATCTCACACTGATCCAAGGTACAGTTATGCTCCTACGTCTTTGATCCCATCAGGATGCTACGTACTTGATTCCCTTAGCTGATCTCACCCACAACTAAGAGTTGCTACGACCCAAAGTCGAAGACTTTAATAAACAAATCTGTATCACACAGAAAAGTCTACGGTAATAGATAAATCCGTCTCCCACGAATATACCTAAAAGTTTTGTTCCGTATTTTGATAAATCAAGGTGAACAAGAACCAATTGATAAACCGGACATATATTCCCGAAGAACAGCCTAGTATTATCAATCACCTCACAATAATCTTAATCGACGCAGCGAAAAAATATATTGCGGAATCACAAACGATGAGACGAAGTGTTTGTGATTTCTTTTATATCTTTCCTATCGGAGATATCAATCTCAAGCCAATTATTACAATTGTACTCGTACGATAGAAACAGCAAGATCAGATCACACAACTACAAGAAAGTAGTATCGGTTTGGCTTCACAATACCAATGAAGTCTTTAAGTCGTTAACCTGGTTTAGAAGAAGAAACCAAAGGTTAAAGGAGAATCGACTCTAGCTTAGCACAACTAGTATCACATAGAAGGTTTGGGGATTAGGTTTCCCAGTTGCTAGAGTTCTCCCTTATACAGTCTTTCAAATCAGGGTTTGCAATCAATGTTAGCTTGGTAACAAAGCATTCAACATTCACGGTTAGATGAAAACCTGATTAGATTCAAGCTAATATCTTTCAACCGTTAGATCGAAAACTAGCTTGTTATACACAAATGAAATGCACGTTTCTAGGCTTGTGTAACCATACCCAAACTTGTACATTTGTTGGTTCAACAATAGTCAACTAAAGGGTTAGCCATATGATCACTTTCATATCAACCATATTCTTATTAACCATAACTAGTTCAAGTGACTCAAATGAACTAGTTAGAGAGTTTTTCAATTGCAAGGAAACCTTATGTAACTAGACAAGACACAATTGAAGCAAAAACGATTTGATTCACTCGAATCGGTCCATGAACTATATAGCCACGGATTGCAATTTGCATTCTTTAGTTTATATAAAAATAAGTTCACAAACATCGTATTTAGATATAACATACTCAAGTTCGTGGACTGGGTTCGCGGACTTAAGTTCCCGGACGAAGTTCACAAACTCCGGCAGAATTTCTCGGGACGAGAACTTTCGCCAGTTCGCGGACTTGGCTCACGCCACTATTCCGGTTCTCTTGATCAACAAAGTTCGCAAACTTCGGTTCAAGGAATAAGGACTTATACATATATGTGTTTCCACAACAATGCTTATATCCTCCAATGGTTATATAATCTAAACTCTCATTTCAAACATTGAAACATTCTTAGAGGACGTTGATATTCTATAGTTGTTATTCACAAACTATTTTTCGTCAAAGTAAGCAATTTTCAAAGTGATTGAAACTTGTCATGAATTTCGTCACTAGGTAAAGATGAACTTGTCTAAAGTGAAAGCTTACCAACACATATTTCGAGAAATAGATAGGCGAGATAAACGCGACTCGAAATAGCAAATGTGTATAATCTAAGTCTATATAGCAAAACGAATTTTGTCTCAAGATAGGAGATAAATATACTTTTGAGTGATAGATAAGTTCAAGTCTCCACATACCTTTTAGTCGATGAATATCCACCGGTTCCTTGAGTAGTCCTCCGTCTTGTATGATGATTGCCATGGAGTTCTTGAGCTCAACTACACTTTCTATCCTAGTTCGAGACCTTAGCTATAGTAGACTGAAAATCAAGACTTATAGTCTTGATCACTAACATTGACAAACATGCTTGAGATAGTAACGCATGCGAGTTTGACCGAGCAATGCTCTAACAATCTCCCCCTTTGTCAATTTTAGTGACAAAACTATCAATACATATGGAATACAAAAAATAAATAAATAAACTTTTGTAGCTCTTATTCCACATGTATAATCTTCAACATTACTTGAAATCTTCGTCACTTCCAAGTACTCCAATGATCCCAAAGGTTGTAAATTCAGCATCATCGTTGTTGAAAATCTGTAGTTATAACAACGTGAAAACAAGAGTTCTCAATCATTGTTATACAGGGTCATAGTATCATTACACAGCGTCAAAGTTCAATTGTATCACAACTTAAACAACAATACTATGGTGATATGTATCACTCCCCCTAAGTCAATACTCCATCTCACATGGAAACCACTCCCCCTTACATAATGATCCGAAAACCATATGTATTTGTAGTGCGAACTACATATTATTTCTCCCCATTTTATGTCAATAAAATTGGCAAAGGTACAAGAACGGGATCCTAATGAAATTTCCGAAAGAGACATTTCTTGACCAAAAGAAAGTAAAATATCAACTTATTTAGATGCAATCATAAAGCCGAAGCTAAATGCATTCATCAAGGAGTTTATAAAGATACAAGATAACCCCTGTAATATTCCACAGCCGCACTCCCCACAAAGATTTGGCAATTAAGCACAAGTTCAATTAAGAACTCTCCCCCATAAAATGTTATTATTGAAAGAACAACAAGAACGACCTTAATTTCGAAAAAAAAAAGAAGGATTTCTTTGGACATAGCAAATCTCATACAAGCATGAATTTGAATCCAAAATACTCAATTAAATTAACCACAAGAGAATTCATGATTAATTTAACCGGAAATGCTCAACATAAGTGAACTTATGGAGACTCAAAAATATACAATTAGATTAATCATAAGAGAACCCATAATTAATCTAATTGAAATACACAATCAAACTAATCACAAAAGTAATCAATTTAATTGGTCATGCTCATCATAAGAAAACTTACGGAGCAACAACTAAATAACCAAACAAGATGATTAATTTAGTTGAATATGCTCGACATAAAGTATCTCGCAGAACAACAACTAAGCTAATCATAAAATAATCAACTTGGTCGTTTAATGCTCAACGTAAGACACTTTATGGAGCCTCACAGTAATACATAAAATATGGATCAGGGAAGATCAATACTGCGGAATACACAAGGATTCATTCTATTTTCCATCACTATTCGCATAACGACATTCAATAGACATAATCCTTGCAAACAAAAGATTTTAACCTATCTTCCATCAAAGATTGACATAATAGGCTTAACTTTTGTATTTGTCAAAAGTCTATTCATTCTTTTACGAATACATGCATATCGACATACGAAAGACTTTACTTTTGACAAGGTATGGGACAATCATAGTTCACAAACGCAAACACACATATCCCATAACAATATTGCAATATATAAAACCATAAAGATTAATACTGCAAAAATCATCTTCCAAACAAATTTAGAATTTAAACCAATAAATCTAAAAACATGAAGATGAAAACGTTGGACATAGCTATGGCTATTCCAAACTCTTGTTATTCTTATAAACAAAACAAGAAAAATAGAAGATTTACTAGGCAATAAGACCTTTGAAGAATTCTTTATCATCCCCGAACTCCTTGTCGTCAACAACCATTGGGACATAAGGTTCATTAAGGTAGGAGTTTATATCAATAAACCTTCTTGGTTGATGATGTCGAACCAGGGCCTTCTGAATCTCATGAGTTTTATACACAAAATCCTTTATTTGTTGAATCTCCTTTCGCATCTCCTTCAACACTTCAAGAACATCAGAAAACTTCTAAGAGTTTGAAGGAACGGCTCTTGGCTTCCTCACATTCCTTATTTTTCTTTTCAAGGTAGGAGATAACAGAGATTTCTCTTTTTCCTTCATGATTGATGGCTTAAAAATCATATAACATCTTTTCCATCAGAAGACATCATGCTTGGAGTATCCATATCGTATGGGTTTGTGAGAGGAAATCACAAATTGAACTCAATAAGTAGTCTTGAGATAGAAAGAGGTTTTGAGGAAGGAAAAAGGAATGTAGAATTTCGAAACCTTTAAACAGGTTCGTACACGTCCAACTCACAACCCTATAAAGAGTAGAATTGTCGATAATAAGGAAAGAAAAGAAAAAACTTTTCCTAAAGCCTAAGAGGTACAAAATCATTGTCTCTTTTGATCAAGCACATGAGATAAGATTTCCAAAACAACACAATCAGGTTGCGTTGTGATGAACAACAATTTTCCCACCATTTTCCTCTTGAGAGGAATCCACAGACCTCTGCCTATCAAAACGACTCGACCATACTTTCTTCTCCAATGGTCTTGGTTTATCCTTGGAAACTAACTTCATAGACGAAGATAAATTCCTACATACCTCAGCGGTCTTCTGAGCATGTTTAAGCTTATTTTATAATTGATTTGCTCTTCGTTGAAGTTTGTTGACGTGCCTTAATTGGTGTTTGTACTTGTAACACCTTGAAAGTTCATGACCCTTCAGAGAACAATACGAGCACGTCAAACTAGGATAAAATTCAGGCTTCTGAGATGTGCACACAGCTAGACACATGGTGGAACCTGAAACATTACAAACAGAGTTTCCAAGAATTGGGTCAATTTTTTCTTCCAGATTAGTTGGGTTCTCTTCTGAAAGAATATCGAGATTGATATATGTATTGCTACAGTTATCAAAATCAATATTTTCACCAAGAAGTGCAACACTTGATTTCTCGTCTTCATTAGAATCATAGTTGTCAGACATTTCATCAAGAGTTGCAGCAAGACCTTTGTTCCCATTGTATTTTCTACGATTTGGGCACTCGTTTGCAAAATGACCAAATCCTTTACACTTAAAGCACTGAGGTATATCCTCATCATCAATTTTATCAATATCCCTATTTTTAGGAGGAACATGATTATGAGGTTTGACTGATGCCTTAGGCTTATCTCTGGAGAACCGTTTACTTCTCTTCAACAGAAGATCCCTAAACTGTTTTGTGATCATCGAGACTGACTTTTCAAGATCTTCATCTGATGAATCTATCTCAGAGTGATCATCTTCCGAGATATACACTTTTTTACTCTTATCAAGTAATTTAGTGTCCTTTTGTGCTTTGAACGCAATATCCTTAGTTTTGGATGAATGTTCATGATCAAAGATCTTAAGCTTCCCAACCAGCGTATTTCTGGAGAGATTATCAAGGTTATTTCCCTCAACGATGGCATGCTTCTTAGAGTCGTATCTAGATGGCAGCGATCTGAGAATTTTCATCACAATGTCCTTTTCAGGAATACTCTTACCCAATGCAAAAGATGCATTAACAATTTGTAGGATCAGAATCTCGCAACAGTTATGTCTCAGCGAAATTATCAATGGAATTGCACAATAGCGTCGCAGAACAGTTTCAGAAAACAACGTCAACAAATATCATGGGAAAGATGTGATAGTCTTGCGAAAATTAGAGAGCTTGCGAAGTTAACATTTATAAGGTTGCGAGAATATCGCGAACCATATCCGAAAATAAAGGACAGATTAGCTGTCATCCACTATGTATTTCCCTTGTAAATAGTCATTCGAGTTGTAAAGGAAAGAAAGATCTTTTTTGAGTGAGAATAAGTAAATAGGAGAGAGAAAGTTGAGAGAAGAGATCATTCTTGATTTCTTTAGTTTCCTTGGTAAAAATATTCAGAAATTAATCAATAAAACTAAGAGTGTAAACCTAAAAATAGTTTGATCAATGATAAAATCATACGAGGGGTCTATTGTAGGATTTCCTGCAACTACATAATGGCGCTAGAAACAGGGAGATTGAAGATCGAAAGTTGAAGATTGTTGATTGAGAAAATTCAAATCAAGAAAGTGATTAAACAAATCAGTGAATCAGTTAGAGGAAAGATGAATAGAATTAATGAAAATGTCAAAAAATACGAGTGTAATATGATAACAAAAAGCTTGGTTAATGAATTCCATGAAAACATCAAAGGAAGAATACATAAACGAAATTTTGAAGGAAAGAAAATTATGGCGGTAGAAAAAACTTCACCTTTGAAAGACTGGGAAAACCAAAGAATTGTGTTCATGGCAGAAGAAATACCAAAAGAAAATTTGAATCATACATCTCCATTGGTTGTCACAATGCCTATTACACGAAAAGAGAAGGATACAACAATAAAATCCACAGGAGAATGGATGTTGAACAGAACTTTAATTGATGCAGGAAGTTCAGTTGATATAATATTTTATCATGCATTTCGAGGAATGGGATTTAAAGATGAAGAAATGTCCAATTCAACATATTTTGTTCACGGCTTTGGAAAATCCACAACAAAACCTAAAGGAGAAATAGTGGTACGAATTCCACTTGGAGAAATCGAAACACATGTGACATTGTGCGTGATGGATATGTTATTAGGAAGATCATGGATACATGCGATAAAAGTTGTGGTATCAACGTTGCATCAATGTATTAAATTCCCCACTCCAAGTGGAATAGGTGAAATCAGAGGAGATGTTGATAATGCGAAATTATGTCATCAAATTGAAGTAAGGCGTTATGAAGAACAAGCAAAAAGGAAACAATTTCGCAGAAAATTGGTAAAGGAAGCAAAGAAGGAAGAAGAATTTAGAGTATATATGATAAGGGCGAAAGAAGGCAAAGGAATACCCGGCGAAATTTCGGAAGAAGGAGAAGGATCCATAAAAGCAATTAAAGAACCCACACCAATGGGAAAACCTAAACCCAGTTACACTGCCGCAGAACCAACAAGAAATAAATATTGGGACTGAAGAGGAGCCTCTAGTGTTGAGAATTGGAACCAAAATGGATATAGAAGAAAAAGAAGAAAGAACTGTCAATTTACTGCGAGAATATAAAGATATTTTCGCAGGAAACATGGATGAGATACCAGGAATAGATCCAACAATTGCTTGCCACAGACTGGAGATTAACAAAAATGTGAGACCATTTAAACAGAGAATAAGAAAAATCGCAACAACTTACCATTCCCAAATAGAAGAAGAATTACAGAAAATGTTGGAGGCAGGAATTATAGGAGAAGCTAAATACCCAGAATGGATAGCGAATATGGTCATTGTCCCAAAGAAAAATAAGGGAATCAGGATTTGCATAGATTTCACTGATTTGAACAAAGCTTGCCCTAAAGATAGTTTTCCATTACCCGATATTCCTCAAATGGTGGAATCTGCAGCAGGAAATGATAGGGTATCATCTTTAGATGGGTACAAAGGGTATAACCAAATTCCTCTCGCTGAAGAAGATCAAGAACATATTGCTTTCTTTGCTCCTAGAGGTTTATATTGTTATACTAAAATGTCGTTTGGTTTGCGAAATGCGGGAGCAACATATCAAAGAATGGTAGAGAAGGTGTTCGCAAAATGGATACACAAAACATTAGAAGTATACGTGGATGACATGTTGGTAAAGAGTAAGGAAGCTAAGGACCATGTACAAGACTTGAGGGAGATTTTTGAACAAATGCGGCAGTATAACATTAAATTGAATCCCGAGAAGTGCACTATTGGAGTTGCATCGGGAAAATTTTTAGGCTACATTGTATCAAAGGAAGGAATACAGGTTGATCCGGAAAAAGTGCAAGCAGTTCATGACATGCCAACACCAGCAATAATAAAAGATGTACAGAAGTTGATTGGGCTTCTAGCTTCGCTGGGGAGATTCATTTCGCGATCATCAGACAAATGCTAATATTTTTTCGATATACTCAAGAAGGGTGCGAAATTTAAATGGAGTGATGAATGTGAAAAGGCTTTTCAAGGAATCAAATAACATCTTATGAATACAACAATCTTACAAAAGGAAGAACCAGGAGAAGAATTATTGATTTACCTTGCGACAACGTCGTTAAGTGTTGTATTATTGCGAGTAGACGCAGGAGTGGAGAAACCCATTTATTACATTAGCAAAACTTTTAATACCGCAGATAAGAATTACTCAAAAATTTAAAAGTTTATCTTAGCATTAGTTTATGCATCATTTAAGCTCCGCATATATTTTCAAGCACACAAGATAAGGGTATTAACAAAAGTACCAATTGAATCAGTGATGAAGAATTCTAAAAGATCAGGAAGGGTAGAGAAATGGAATGCACAAGTAGGCCATTTTAATATTAAATATGAAGTTTTATCTTCACCAAAATCACAAGTTGTTGCGGATTTCTTGGCAAAATTTCCTTTAGAAGAAGATGAAGCAGTAGAAGAAATGATGGATGTAGAAGACGAACATGGAGATCCAAAAGATTTATTAACATAACCAAATAGATGGGAAATACTGGTAGATGGATCATCAAATGGAGAAGGAAATGGAGCTGGAAATGTTTTAATTTCGCCAGAAGGAATAAATATGGCTTTTTCATTCAGGTTGGAATTTGAATCCACTAATAATGAAACAGAATATGAAGCTGTGATACATGCATTAAAATTCGCAATAGAAATGAAACTAGAAAACGCCAGGATCACTAGTGATTCGCAGCTAGTTGTTCGCCAAATAAAAGGAGAGTATACTACAAATGAACCATCCCTGAAGAAATACAAGAAGCTGGTTGAGGAATTGTCAGCAAAAATCCCAAAATAAAATGGAGGCACATTTCAAGAAAGGATAATAGACTCGCAGACGCTTTTGCTTTCATCTCAAGCATGATGACAGATCCAACTGCGAGATGCATAAAAATACAAACACTTCTGTCACCATCACAATAAAGAAGAGGAAGATGTGGATGTGATGGTCATAGATAATGAAAAAAAACAAATAAATAATGTCGCAGACTGGAGAATGGAACTTCACGCATATTTGGCGAAAGGAGAAACACCAAGAAATAGATTGGAAACACACAAGTTAAAAAGCCGAGCAACGAATTATGAATTAAGAGATGGGTTGTTATACCGAAAATCTTTAGTGGACCATCACTCAGATGTTTGACACGAGAGGAAGGAGAAAAGGTGCTGAAAATGTTACATAGTGGAGATGCTGGCAATCATAGTGGAGGAAGATCTTTGGCACATAGAGCAAAAATGCAAGGTTATTACTGGCCATACATGCATGAAGATGCAAAACAAATATCAAGACGTTGCGAAGATTGTCAGCGGCATGGAAAGAAATACATGCACCAGGAGCACCATTGTCATCTTCAACCAGTGTGTGGCCCTTTGGAAAATGGGGCTTATTGTGGGGCCATTTTTACCAGGAACTGGACAAAGAAGATACTTAATAGTCGCAACAGATTATTTCACAAAATGGACAGAAGTGAAGGCAGTACAACATATTCGCGACAAAGATATCTTTACATTCATATTCGAAAATATCATTTGCAGATTTGGAATTCCTGCACAGTTGGTATCTGATAATGGGAAACAGTTTGAGGGGCAGAACATAGAAATGTTACTTAATGCATTCAAGAAAAATGTGGAAAGTCACTCCTTTATATCCACAAGCTAATGGGCAAGTAGAAGCAACAAATAAAACAATTGCAGATATATTAAAGAAGAAATTGGAAGGACATCACAGATCATGGTGTGAACAAGTACATAATGCAGTATGGGCTTATAATACAACTAGAAGAGAAGCTACTGGAATGTCACCTTTTTGTTTAACATAGGATTGAAGCGGTGTTACCAACAGAAGTTGTTATTCCGACAACAAAAAGAGAAGCTTGGGAGAAAAATCTTAGTGCGGGTTTAATTTAAACAAACTTGATGAATTAGAAGAAAAAAGAGAAAAAGCTTTACAACATATGGAGAATTATCAGCGAAGATTGCTCGAGAATATAATAAACGTGTCAAAATACGTGAATTTCAACCAGGAGATTTAGTTCTGCGAGAAACACCAATATATCAGCGAGAAAATGGTGGAAAATTAGCGAAAAAATGGGATGGACCTTACATCATTAAGGAGATAGTTGGAACAGGAGCTTATAGATTAATGGACCAGAAGGAAGATGTTGGTCATAGATTAGATAGACCATGGAACAGATTGTACTTGAAAAGATATTATCCGTAAGAAGCTTTGAGAAGTTATGAATTCTGAAAGAATAATTGCAGATTATCATACAAAACAATGATGTGCGAAATTTTCGCAGAGAACAATGACATAAAAGAAAGGGGCGAACCTTTATGGCGTACACCCTAGTTCGCGAATAAAATTTCGCAAGAGGCAAATGTAAGACCTAAAGTACGTCATATTAGGGGGTACCTGTTACATGGCTCAGGGAAAGGCTATACCGCCACCGGAACCTGAGTCATGGAGATTTGGGGTCAATAAAGCCCATCCGGGAGAGGCACCTTGGATTCTCAACTTAAGCATATGACTTAGGTTGGGCGACTAAGGTAATAAGGACTCTCCCAAGGAGTGCAGATCTGATCAAGGCGCCGAGGTACACGGTTGAGTCAAGAGTGCCGAGGGCGTTTGAAGCGTCCTTGCCATTCTTGACAAGTCTTGGCTTATACTGCACTCGGCCTGAAGAAAACCCCACTTAGGGTGCAGTCTCGTAACCATAAGCCCTATAGGTAAAAGGGATAAGAGGCTGCGAAAACAACTGGTTGTTGTTAAGACTGGATGGGAGGATAACCTTGTATGGTAGAAGTACGCCTCCTTGAAGGGGCAACCAGGGGGAGATAAGGGCGGCACCCTCCATTAGGGAGCTGATAAGTGTCTTAAGACGCAAATGTCATGAGGCTTTTATTCGCAAGGATATTAAGGCTTGTCATATTTGTGCAACAATCCTGAAGAGGCAATAATACAAAAGAAAAGATAAGACAGATCAATGGGTTTTCGCATGAAAGTGCGAAGACGTCCTGCGATTTCATCGCAAGACGGCAATGTCATGGGGCTTTATTAAGAGGCCATAATACAAATAAAAAGTTAAGACAAGATCAATGGGTTTTTGTATGAAAGTGCAAGGACGTCCTGCGATTTTGTCGCAATGACAAGAGATGGCATAATAAGACCTTTAATTAGGAAGGAAAATAAGACCATATATAAAACAAATAATTATAAGCATTCATAACAGATTATTTTTGCAAGAAAGATAATGAGAGGCAAGTATGGGAATCGATATACAAGAAGCATTATCTTTCTTATCAACAAAATATTAAAAGAAAAGTTGACTCCAAAGTCGATTGAAAAATGTAGCTCTCAAAAGTGATAAAAATAAGACAGTCAAGAAAACAAAGCTAGAAAAGAAGCTCAAGCTTCAATATTAATATCAGTAGCAGGAGATGACAGAAATTCTTCGCCAACATTCTCGCAAGCTTCTCCTTCATTTCGGCTTTGATCTTCGCCATGACTAGCATTTGATTATCGCCAGCAATACTTCTTCAGAGAAATTTCTTTCTCATTCTGATTAACACCAGCAGATACTTCTTTAGAAGGAACCTCTTCTTCATCTTCCAGGAAATTATCCTCTGCACCGCTTTCGTAATCATAATCACTATCAGCAGGACGAGGAACTTCATCATCATCTACTTCTAAGGATCAATTGATGTAGGAGGAAGAGAGTTGGACAATAAATGTCATTTACAAGGACTTCAGCCCGGAGATGAACTTGGCGAAGAAGTGCTTTGATGATTCCTATCTTGAATATCCTTAAAATAAGCAAGATAATCAAGTCTTCTTTCTGCTCGGTCGCGAGAACCAGTAAGGGTAGAGACAGCAATGCATTCTCTTTGCGAATTTTAGCATATTTAGCCTCCAAATCAGAAATAGAAGAATGAAGATTCTTCTCAGACTCTGCGAAAAATAGAATACAAAATTTTATTAAGATAAGGAATTCAGAGAATATGACAAAGAAAGATAATTAAGGCAGTCAAACTATTATGACTACCTTCCTTTTGCGAAATAAGATGTTGAACCAAGGATAGAAACTATTCTCCCAATGATCCATTGCGTCATCAAATTTATCTCCAACTAAACCTTTAAGTCGAGACTGAAGATTTTCTCTTTAGAAACAAGGAAGGCATTTTTCTTCGCAAGAGAAGAATAAGATTCTTCTAATTTGGAATATTGATCTTTAAGCTGATTTCCTTCACACTTAAAGCTATTCTACCTTGAATGAGTGAATCTCTTTCAGTGATAGATGATTCTGTTACTTCTTTAAGTTCATTTCTTAAAGAGCAAAGAGATTTTTCTTGGTCAGCACATACTTTTTGGAGAATATTAAGTTGTTGCGAAGATATCACCATCTTGTTTAAATAAACTTCGCTTCTCTTGAGACAAGGTTTATTCTCAACTGATAAAGTTTCCATCCCTAAATTAGCTTTGGTTAAAGAATAAGAAAGACGAGATACTTCATTACTTAATAGATCTTGTTTTGAACTAATTGGGTATTTTCATTGGTAAGTTATTTATTTGATCAAGAGAATATGAATAGAGTTATCTAATTGGTTATATTGATCCATTAAGACTTCTTTATCAACACGGGCTTCTTCAACAGCAGATTCAAATTGATATCTCTCCATTACTCGTTTCTGATTTAATGCTTAACATGCGAAAGAGGGATTTAAAGGATAATTAACAAAGGAAGGAAAAACCATCGAAAAGGAAAATTAAAGACATAGATGAGGAAATCATACCTCTTAATTCATCATTCTTCTTGCGAAGATTATCACGATCCAGCAAAACATTCTGAAGTTTCTGATTTTCAAGACGAAGAGCATTACATTCTTTTTCTAAAGTTGTCTGCGAAGCAGCTTTGTCAGAACCCAAATGCTTGCTCAGAATTTCGCAAACATTAGACTTGATGGGATCAGAAGACTTCTTCCATCATCAGAATCTCAGATAAAACCTTGAAAGCAATATTATCCCTTCCACGGTCTCTTTCGACAAAGGAGGAGACTTGGGAGAGAACGTAGAGACAGAAGGTTGAGAAACATTCTCAATGGGAAGAGAAGAGGTTTCATTCGCAGAAGGAACCACAAGGGGATTTCATCATAGAAGATCAACTGGAGAAATGAAATCAGAGGCAGCATTTCGCGAGTTGGAGATAAAGGTTTATCTTGCGAATATATCGCAGGAGATTTGGAAGAAATGAGAAGTCAGAGGCAGCGTCTTCATGAATCGGGAGATAAAGGTTTATCTTGCGAAGATGTCGCAGGAGATTTGGAAGAAATGAGTAGATGGAAGGGAACAGTAGTTGGAACAGCCTTGAGGTGGCGAGATTTCTTGTGAGGTTATGAAGATCTTTATCACCCTGCGAATTACAATCTAGATAAGAAACAGAGGCAACAATATTGTTATTAGAAAAAGATAGTGTTTCTTACTACCTTCTCATTCGCAGACTTCTTTTATGCGACAACTTTATGCTGTGATTTGGGATTGTTAGGATTCTGAACTGTAAATTTAGTGTTGGAGCCGCTTTTGCTGAAATAACAAGAGTATGGGAATCACATAAAAACATCACATAAGGCAATAAACAAGATCAATTTCAAATATATCAATTTCAGCAAAATTATAAGGAAAGAAAGAAGAAGACTAACCTTGATGAATCCATGAAAATGATAGCAGGGAAATTATCTTGAAGAAGATCACGAACTATGAAGATCTAATTTGAAGATGAAGAAGAATTTAAAAAGATTGAAGAAGAAAGAAGAAAAGTTGCAACGATGGAGTTTGCAGAAGAACGATGAAGTTGCAGAGAGAATAAAAAGAAAGAAGAAGAGGATGAAAAGAAATATATATAGAGGGAATTTTTCCTCGAGAAAATAAACGTGGTTAATGCGGAAAGATTTAAGCGGTTAAAAAGTAACGGTTACAAAAGACGTGTCGAGAAATAAATGGAAGAAAGAATACGTGTGATAAATGCAGAATATGAGAAAATAAGCGGTTGCGGCATTTCTCACACCATTCTCTACTTTGCAGAGAAGATATGAGAAGAGGCAAGATGTAGGATCAGAATCTCGCAATATGTCTCAGCGAAATTATCAATGGAATTGCACAATAGCGTCGCAAAACAGTTTCAGAAAACAATGTCAGCAAATATCATGGGAAAGATGTGATAGTCTTGCGAAAATTAGAGAGCTTGCGAAGTTAACATTTATAACCATATCCGAAAATAAAGGACAGATTAGCTGTCATCCACTATGTATTTCCCTTATAAATAGTCATTCAAGTTGTAAAGGATCTTTTTTAAGTGAGAAATAAGTAAATAGGAGAGAGAAAGTTGAGAGCAGAGATCATTCTTGATTTCTTTATTTTTCTTGTAAAAATATTCAGAAATTAATCAATAAAATTAAGAGTGTAAACCTAAAAATAGGCTGATCAATGATAAAATCATACGAGGGGTGTATTGTAGGATTTCCTGCAACTACACAATTTCAGACACTCTGTGATTAAACTCATCAAATGTATCTTCATCTGCCATACGAAGGTTTTCCCAATTGGAATTAAGGTTTTGAAGCCTAGATTCCTTTTCACTGGAGTTACCTTCTAATACGGTTTCTAAGATATCCCACACATCTTTAGACCTCGTGCAATTTGACACATGGTGCTGAAGATTTGGGGTAATGGCATGTATGATGGCATTCAAACCGTCGGAATTTTGCTTTGCAGCATTTATCTCTGCAGGGGTGCATTCACCAATATCTTTGGGAACATTTACATATCCAACTGCCACGACGGGAGCATTATAGCCATTAACAACATATACCCATGATTGAAAATCACGTGCTTGAAGAAAAGCTCGCATAGCAATTTTCCACCATAAGTAATTAGAGCCATCGAAGACTGGTGGTACGTTAATTGAGATAACACCTCTGTCCATAGAGTCAAATCACTACAAACACAGACTTGTAAGGTCTTAAACGTGTTTGCCAGCTCTGATACCAATTGAAAAATTGGGGGTACAACAACCACACCCAATATTTCGCTTAGCAATCTGTATGGACAAACTCCAATATACTTTCTAGAGAATCAACTAGACAGTCAGATTCAATCTAGATAAAAAGTATATCAAAGATATATCTCAATCTCTCGATTTGATATATACTCAAGCAAATAGAAATCTGCGAGTCCTTATCAAATACTAGAGAGATAACTTGGATGGTATCAAAGGCCAATATCCAAGTGTCAATCAATTTAAATCAACAACCAAAAGGTCGGATATTGTAATTGATTGAACAACGCACAACCTGTGATATTTCAATTATATAACAAAATGTAATGCGAAAAATAAATAACACAAACACCAGAATTTTGTTAACGAGGAAACCCCAAATGCAGAAAAACCCCGGGACCTAGTCCAGATTGAACACACATTGTATTAAGCCTCTACAGACACTAGCCTACTCCAAATTAACTTCGATTTGGACTGTAGTTGAACCCCAATCAATCTCACACTGATCCAAGGTACAATTATGCTCCTACGTCTCTGATCCCAGCAGGATGCTACGTACTTGATTCTCTTAGTTGATCTCACCCACAACTAAGAGTTGCTACGACCCAAAGTCCAAGACTAATAAACAAATATGTATCACAAAGAAAAGTCTACGGTAATAGATAAAATCCGTCTCCCACGAATATACCTACGAGTTTTGTTCCGTCTTTTGATAAATCAAGGTGAACAGGAACCAATTAATAAACCGGACTTATATTACCGAAGAATAACCTAATATTATCAATCACCTCACAATAATCTTAATCGACGCAGCGAAAAAAGATATTGCGGAATCACAAACGATGAGACGAAGTGTTTGTGATTTCTTTTATATCTTGCCTATTGGAGATATCAATCTTAAGCCAATTATTACAATTGTACTCGTACGATAAAAACATCAAGATCAGATCACACAACTACAAGAAAGTAGAATCGGTCTGGCTTCACAATCCCAATGAAGTCATTAAGTCGTTAACCTGGTTTAGAAGAAGAAACCAAAGGTTAAAGGAGAATCGACTCTAGCTTAGCACAACTAGTATCACACAGAAGGTGTGGGGATTATGTTTCCCAGTTGCTAGAGTTTTCCCTTATACAGTGTTTCAAATTAGGGTTTGCAATCAATGTTAGATTGGTAACAAAGCATTCAATATTCATTGTTAGATGAAAACCTGATTAGATTCAAGCTAATATCTTTCAACCGTTAGATCGAAAACTAGCTTGTTATACACAAATGAAATGCATGTTTCTAGGCTTGTGTAACCGTACCCAAACTTGTACATTTGTTGGTTCAACAATAGTCAACCAAATGGTTAGCCATATGAGCACTTTCATATCAACCATATTCTTCTTCACCATAACTAGTTCAAGTAAATCAAATGAACTAGTTAGAGAGTTGTTCAATTGCAAGGAAATCTTATGTAACTACACAAGACACAATTGAAGCAAAAACGATTTGATTCACTCGAATCAGTTCATGAACTATATAGCCATTGATTGCAATTTGCATTCCTTAGTTTATATAAAAATAAGTTCACAATCATCGTTTTTAGATATAACCTACTCAAGTTTGCGGACTGGGTTCGCGGACTTAAGTTCCCGCACGGAGTTCACAAACTCCTGCAGAATTTCTCGGGACGAGAACTTCCGCCAGTTCGCGGACTTAGCTCACGCCACTATTCCGGTTCTCTTGATCAACAAAGTTCGCAAACTTCGGTTCAAGGAATTAGTTTTTATACATATATGTGTTTCCACAACAATGCTTATATCCTCCAATGGTTATATAATCTAAACTCTCATTTCAATCATTGAAACATTCTTAGAGGACGTTGATATTCTGTAGTTGTTATTCACAAACTATTTTTTGTCAAAGAAAGCAATTTTCAAAGTGATTGAAACTTGTCATGACTTTTCACCAGGTAAAGATGAACTTGGCTAAAGCGAAAGCTTACCAACACATATTTCGAGAAATAGATAGGCGAGATAAACTCGGCTCGAAATAGCAAATGTGTATAATCTAAGTCTATATAGCAAAACGAATTTTGTCTCAAGATAGGAGATAAATACACTTTTGAGTGATAGATAAGTTCAAGTCTCCACATACCTTTTAGTCGATGAATATCCACCGGTTCCTTGAGTAGTCCTCCGTTTTGTATGATGATTGCCATGGAGTTCTTGAGCTCAACTACACTTTCTATCCTAGTCCGAGACCTTAGCTATAGTAGACTAGAAATCAAGACTTATAGTTTTGATCACTAACATTGACAAACATGCTTGAGATAGCAACGCATGCGAGTTCGATCGAGCAATGCTCTAACACTTTTGTTGCTGCTTTTACTTGCTGCAGCTCCTCTTTATTTCTTGTGTTTCTGATTTCTGGTAGGACTTTGCTCCTACTAGCTCCATGGCGGATTAATTTTCTAGCTTACCTAGGTTTGGTCCCGACCAATAGGGTTCGAGATATTGCGCAGTGTGCAAAAAGCCTAATTTTGCAATTTAATTAGGTCAAAATTTGAATCTTGTGAGCTATCACAAAATTGATCAAATTTGATAAATTCTGTGTGTTAACACAAAAATCCTTTATTCTCAGAGAGCAGTTAGCGCGTCTTCTGAATGAGTATTTCCATGCAGACCTTAATCTTGATACTTCAGGAAATTCATGTTACTCAGCTGCGACTGAACACTAATTGTCATGTCATACCAATATTAAGGGTTCAGCCGAGGAACATAGCGTAGGAAAAGTACTCAATAGGCCGCACATTAGTGAATAATGTAGGCGAGAGGATAAAATTTACAGAATATTTGGGGTTGTTGCTACACGCACCATTTTGGATAAATTTCATAAATATGCTGAATTGCTCAATACATATGCAAGTAAAGAGGTTTGGATACTCATTACTTTTAAATGGATCAGTCTCTTTGCAGAATTACGGCGCATTAAATACATGGTATTACAATTTTAGCCCTGAACTAAAAACCACCGTCAACAATAATTTTAGCCCTGAACTAAAAACCACCATCAACACTAAGACGCTGATTTTGCTTACTTATATCCAAGAAAGATATTGTTAAACTTGGTTGTGTTATCTAATGTTGTCGACGTATTAGCGAAGGAACTTGGTTGTAAAACTGAAAAGTTTCCAATTAAGTATTTGGGGATTCCAGTCGGTGCGAGTTATAGGAGTAAATCAGTTTTGGAATGGGTCCTGGAAAGAATGCAAGTGAAGCTTGCGATCTGGAATAAGTTATTAATAAATAAGGTCGGGAGACTGGTGCTTATTAAGAGTTGCTTATCAAGCCTTCCAATATATTTTCTTTGGGGAGCAGTGGAAGGAATGAGCGGGATAACTTGGGTCTCATGGAAGAAAATTTGTACTCCAAAGTGTTGTGGTGGCCTTGGGGTTAAAAGCCTAAGAATCACTAACAAAGCATTGCATGCAAAGTGGGTGTGAAGGTACTCGAGAAGTAAAGAAGCACTTTGGCGACAGTTAATTCAAAAAAAATGTAAAACCAAAGAAGAAGTTACAATGCCAACGGAAGATAACACTACCCAAGGTAAAAGTTTCTGGAAAAATGTGACCAGAATTACTCCGGAGTTGCAAATGCACACAACTTTTAGGATAAGAAATGGAAGAAGCATACGACTTTGGCAAGACATATGGGTTTCAAGGGGTTTCCTGAAAGATCTGTTTCCGGTGATTTATCCTACAATGATAAACAAATTGTGGTTACTGACATGATTAAAGATGGCAGGTGGGAAGAAAACTTTAGAAGGCGTTTGTACGCAAACGAGCAGTTAGAATGGGACTTGATGCCACGAGATTGGGGTCCAGTACCTACTCTTGTGGATAGTGAAGATGAGGTGACTATAATGGAAGACTTCAGCATAAGGAAATGCTACAAAAATTTTGCATCAAACAATATCAGATGCAATTTCGATAAATTTTTATGGAGAAAGCAAATTCCTTCAAAGGTATTTTTTATATTATGGGCTATTTTTAATGATTCTCTTCTTGCGAGAGACATGCTCACACATAGAGGCATTACTCTAGAAACGAATAAGTGTGTATTCTGCAACTCTTAGTTGGAGACATCGGATAATCTATTTCTTCACTGCAATTTCACTTTCGAACTATGGGACTTCTTCATTAAGGCGTTTCACATCAGCTGGCCTATGCCATACACAGTTTATAATCTTTTTGAAGCCCTGGAGTGTAATTGTTAGAGCATTGCTCGGTCAAACTAGCATGCGTTGCTATCTCAAGCATGTTTGTCAATGTTAGTGATCAAAACTATAAGTATTGATTTCTAGCCTATTTGTAGATGTCTCGGACTAGGACATAGATAGTGTAGTTGAGCTTAAATCTCTCGACGTTCATCTCTTGAAGACGAAGAACTACTAAGGGGAGCTTGTGGAACTTCTTCGACAAAAGGTATGTGGAGACTTGAACTTATCTATCACTTGGAAAGTATATTTCTACTATCTCCTATATTGAGACATAAGTCGTGTTACGATATAGTTTTCTCTATACACATTTAAGATTTCGAGTTGAGTATATCTCGCTTACATATTTCTCTAAATATGTGTTGGTAAGATTTCGCTTCGACCAAGTTCATCTTATATCATGAGAAAATTTCCGAGTAACATCTTACATGGTTTGTGTGATACAATCATTTGGTGTAAGACTTGGAATGTTTCGATAATGACTATTTCAATATCTTGAAAATTGCTTTGATGCTAATAGTGTGTGAAAACGGCTATTGTCATTATAGAAGAATGTTTCAGTGATTGAAATAAAGAGTTGAGATTATGTAACCATCTTTGGATATAAGCACATATAGTGTGTTCGCACATTAGTGTATAAATCCATAAAAAGGGAACCAAGAGTATGCATATGTGTGTATACGGATTTGGTGAAGGAGACGGGTTAAGTATGCGCACCCATACACATACTGGCGGAAGTTCTCAAACCGAGAATTTCTGCTGAGTTTGGTTTTGACAAAACTCACAAACCAGACACCTTAAGTATACGTACCCGTACGCATACTGGCGGAAGTTTTTGAACCGAAAATTTCTGTTGAGTTTGGAAACTTCACAAACTCAAAACCGGTTGCTTAAGTACGCATACCGTACGCATACTTAAGCTGGTTACTTTGTCAAATTTGTCAAGTTCGTGAACTTAAACATTTAAATCATAAGGAATGCAATCTTTGCAAACCGTGGCTATAATGTTCATGATTGATTCAAGTGCATCAAACCGATTTGATTTCAATTGTATTTTCTAAACAATTGAACAACTATTAACTAGTTTCATTTGAGTCGTTTGAACTAGTTATGGTTGGGATGAACAAGGTTGATATGAGAGTAATCATATGGCTAACCTCAGTTAACTATTTGTGAACCAACATGGTGTACACGTTTAGGTACGACTACATAAACCTAAATGAGGGTACATTTTATTTGTGTATAGCAAGCTAAGTTCGATCTAAAGGTTGAAAGATATTAGCTTGGTTGAATCAGGTTTTTCATCTAACAGTGATTATTGAATGCTTTGTTACCAAGGTAACTTGGATTGCAAACCCTTATTTGAAAACTATATAATGGAGAACTCTAGCAACTGAGAAAACTAATCCGCACACCTCCTGTGTGTTACTAGTTGCATAACTAGAGTCGATTGTCCTTTAACCTTAGGTTTCTTCTCGAGACCCTGTAGGTTAACGACTTGAAGACTTCATTGGGATTGTGAAGCCATACCCAACTATTATCTTTGTAGTTGCGTGATCTGATCTTGTTGTTTCTATCGTGTTGAGTGCAATTGGAATAATCGGCTCGAGATTTTATATCTCCGATAGGCAAGATAGAAAAGTAATCACAAACAAACTTCGTCTCATCGTTTGTGATTCCACAATAACTTGTTTCACTATTCGATTAAGTTTATTGTGAGGTGATTGATAATACTAGGTTGTTCTTGGGGAATATAAGTCTGGTTTATCAATTGGTTCCTGTTCACCTTGATTTATCAAAAGACGGAACAAAAACTCTTGGGTATTTCTGTGGGAGACAGGTTTATTCAATCCTACAGACTTTTTTGTGTGAGACAGATTTGTCTATCAAGTCTTCGACTTTGGGTCGTAGCAACTCTTAGTTGTGGGTGAGATCAGCTAAGGGAATCAAGTGTGTAGTATCCTGCTGGGATCAGAATCGTAAGGAGCGCAACTGTACCTTGAAGAGATAGATTAGGGTTCAACTACAGTCCATTCCGAAGTTAATTGGTAGTAGGCTAGTGTCTGTAGCGGCTTAATACAGTGTGGTGTTCAATCTGGACTAGGTCCCGGGGTTTTTCTGCATTTGCGGTTTCCTCGTTAACAAAATTCTGGTGTCCGTGTTATTTCTTTTCCGCATTATATTTTGTTATATAATTGAAATATCATAGGTTGTGCGTTAAGATCAATCAATTAGAATATTCAACCTTTGGTTGTTGATTGACATTGATTGACACTTGAACATTGGTCTTTGGTACCGTTCAAGTAATTCCTCTTATATTCAATCAGGCTCGCAGATTTTTATTTGTTGATTGCAGATTAAATTAAGAGTTAGAGATATTAAACTCTTTGATATACTTTAATCTAGATTGAGTCTGACTGTCTAGTTGATTCTCTAAAAAGTGTATCGGAGTAAGTCCTCAAATACATTGACCGTTGTTTGATTGAATGGCGAAAAAGTTTCCATCGGTTTATTTTACAAGTTTGATTGCTTGGGGTTTCATTGATGCATATGAAGAATTTTGATATATTCCTAATGCTTGATATGTATGGTATGTTGGTGTGTTGATTACTTTTTAGGGCTTATACAAAAAAGACAGGTGAATTTCTTAAGATTTTTGTTCTTTTGCTTCGGGGAAAGGTTATGTTCTCCTTATTGTATACTCCCCCATCCTAAATTATTAGTCCACTTTGTCTAAATTAAGAAATTAAAGGAACCAGAGGAGTGTACAAAACTACCCCTAAATACTATGTTATTACCAAAATTAAAAAAAGTATATGGATGATGGAGTATATAAGAAAGATAAATATTCGCTAATTTTATTATTTTTAGAAAGGTTTAAATAGAAGATAAAAATAAATATCTTTATTGATTGATTTAGTATATTTGTTTCCTATTAAGGAAAATATCATTTAAGATTTTAGATTGGTCATATTTAAAAATAATTTTATAATTATAAAAAATTGATGGATATATCTGAAAGTTTGGATAAAAAAATATGACTATAAACAGAAGCTGACCAGTATTTTAGGACAGACGAAAATAGAATAGAGGACAGAGGGAAAACTAGTGAGACTTCTTGCACGATGCACATGCTTGAATTTTACTCTTTTAATAACACCAAATTGTATAATAGTGATATTTTTCTTTTCGTAAAATAAAATTTAATATTCTTATTTGTGCTCATTATGTAGGTACTTCAAAGAGTGTGACTACTCGTTTTCCCGTATTCTACGTAATGTATACAGCTCTGAGAATCTGATACTAAATAGTATTGATACCTCCGTTGAACCGATATTGCCAAGTAATAAATGATATCTAAGATCACAATAACAACGAAGAACATAAGTATAATGTGAAAGCTTCTAAGTTATCATGAGACACAAGAGATTTACGTGGTTCGACATTTTTCTACATCCACGGGATAATGAGTGCTTGTTTTTGTATTAAGTTGTGGTGGTTACAAAGATCTTAAATGCTTCCCAAAGTAATAGAGAGAACTCAAGTGGAAGTAAATACTTAAGTTCTAAACATTAAAGAGGTATAAGCTTAAGACTAGATCTTCTCTCCTAGATATTGGATGCCTTGAATTTGTTGGTGAAGCTTGATATTTATAGCCCCTCTTTCTCCAGGTATATCTTTGCTGCATTTGGGTCCATCATCTGCTGATATACCTTTCGTACCAATGGTACCTTCGTCCACCGCGTACTTAGTTATATTTCGCCACCTCAGCTGGCCCACATTCCTTCGAGAACTACCCAACCTTAGTACAGGTTGTACCTTCGTTCACCGCCAGCTTCCGTCAATCGGGTTCTGCCATGCTTTCTCTCTCCACGTGCCTAGATGCATGCGTGTAGATAAGAGATTTGAGCATTTAATGCTGATTGGATGCGTCATCTACCTATGTCCCCTCGCCAGCTGACTCTATATAGACTAGGATTTTTCCTTCCTTATCTGGACCGTTCACGCCTTCTTTCTTGGGATGAGATAAAGTAGATGTGCGGAGGTATCCCTTGTTACCCAGGCTTCTCTGTTTAGCAAAGGCTACACAATTAGGTATATATACGGCCACTAGGATCGTGACACGTGCTCCACAGAATATTGGTATTCACAGTTTCCCCCTTTTCTTTCATCTTCTACCGTTTGGTAGAAGTGGAAGAAAACTTCCGTTACGCCGTCAATTTTGCACGTACCGATCGTGTGATCCCTACATGTCCTTTCATGCAATAAATTCCCCTTGAATTTCAGGACATCCAAATTTTTTGGATTTTCCAGCCGCCTATAAGAGGGGAACAAAGAGAAGGGAATTTTATTAACTCCCTTTCCTCTTCTTCTTCTTCGAACTATCGCTCTCTATCCCTTTTATTGAGATACTCTTTTGCTGCTAACTGCTCCCCTTTTTCCTTCGATTCTCCGCGTGGTTTGGCTCCACTGTGTCGATCATACAAGTAAGTGATACCCTTATTTGGTCTTGACTTTCTCCATGCTTGCCCATGTTGTATCGTTGTCGGACTAGGAGATTTATTGATGTTGCTTATTATGCTTACATGTGAGAATTCCTGCTTTCTTTTGCTTGTTTACGCTGTATGGGAACTTGGGTTTTGTTCCATTTTGATTTTTGATGATGGTTTCGGTATGATATTTCTTCGCCTGCAACTTTGATCATGTGATCAAAGGTTTTTTATTTTCCCCCATGATATGTTTAGACTGTCCCCTTTGGTTGGTTAAGTGAAACCCATGCCCAAAGTTCGTCGGTTTTTTTCCCCCAATTCACTTTTGAATGAATTGCAATCTTCTTCTGCCATTGTTGATGGAGATGTTCTTCCTGCTGGTGTTAGGCATCATGAGGCTTCCAAAGAAACCAACGCGTAAGGGTCCAAAGATATCTTCGTCGACTGATCCTCCTCTGCGAATGGATCATCCTGATACTACGCCATCTCCTCCTCTTGAGGATTCTGAGGTGCCTGTTGGTACTGAGGTGGCTACGGTCGTTGAGGAGGAATTTGTTATCGAGGATATTCCACCTCCTCTTCCTCCTCACTATGATCTTCAGAGGCTCCAACTGCGTGACAAGGACATCTTTGCTCATTTGTCTATTGATGAGATTACCAAGTCTTTTCGCCTTTATAAATTCGAGATTTTCTTCATCAATGGCCCTGATGTTCTCGCTGAGTCTCACATTCGGGATTTCCCTTATGATGAGAATAATCTTTTGATTAGTGTTGGCCAATTGGCCGCAGGTATGATTCTTCCTCTGTATAGTAGAAAGGATCCTTTCTATTATGACGTCTTGTCCACCAGCGATGACCCGGCAAACAATACCCAGGTCCGAGGAATTTACCAGTATACTGGTAATTACTGGCGTGCCCTTCGCGAAAGATGGTACGTATCAAGAGAAAGACTACGCTGAAGTCTTATGACCCCTTTTCTGAAGGGATATCTAAGCAGGAGGACTATACCCCTGTCAACTTCAATGCTACGTATGCTGATGTTATTCAAAAAAGCAACCTTCTTCCTTGGAGTGTTGGTCCTCGTCATATTCATGTTACTGCTAGGAAGATTGGGGAGGGTAATAGCCTTCGCTTGCTGGAGGAGATTGATAAGACTGGTTTGACTACCATCCCTTATTATTCTAGGCTGCCTTTGCCAAAGTCTGACCGCGTTCGTCTTGATCATGATGATCGTTGGGCTCGTACTCCTCTTCGTGTGGTTGGTCCTTGGTCTTATGGTTTCACCACTGCGGACCCCTCAGTCCCTCGTTCAGCTCGTTCTTTGCCTGAGAAGTATGATGGGTATCAGCCTTGGATTTTTAATCCTGCTGCTTCTCACGAGGTACCTTTGCTGTTAATATCTTCGTCTTCTTTGATATCTTTGTTCTGATGGTCTTCTTTTGCAGTCTTCCCCTGCTTCTTCTGCTGGGACTGCTCCAGGCTCTGCTGGTAATTTTGTGGCCACAAGGACTAGGAAGAGAAAGGCTTTGGTTGAAACACCTGCGGAGATAAGGATCATTATCATACCTTTGTGCTTGTAAGTTCCTTAGTACCTTGCCCCCGATTCTTAGCTGACGCATGTGTTTCTTTACAGTCTTCCCAGAGGAAGGGTAAGTTGAAGACCGTGATTGATCTTGATGCTTTGGATGATTATCCCAAAGTTGCTGGTGAGGGACCCGGTGACGAAGACATAGAGGATATCGAGGATACTGGCCTTAGTCCTCATTTGGATGATATTGAGGAGGATTTTTCCAAAGATAACCCTAGCCCCGTCCGAGCTGCTTCAGTTGAGGGTGAGAACCTTCTTGTTGGTACTGGTGCTCAGCTAGTAGAGCATGTTAGCGTTCAAGCCCCTGCACCTACGTTATCCTTGAAGATTCCTTCGTTTTCTGCTCCTAGAAAAGCTTTTCCTGCTATTCTTGTTTCTACTGGAGCTGTTGTTGTGGCTTCTAAGAGTCTCCCTTCGTCTCCTGCTACCTCCCTTCAATCAAGTGGTTTGTTTGCTAAGGTTGTTACCCCCACGGTGAGGGCTGGTAGCTCAGATTCTCAGCAGAAGAAGAAGGTTGTGATTTCACTAGCCAGCTTCTCCTTCAATGTTGTTCCTGCGTCATTAGGGAGTGCTCAATCTGTTTCTACTGCCCCCGCTAGCAAAGCTGTTGGACCCCCACCTTCGTCACCAGATTGGACCGGACTGGGTAATCTTCCTTCTGCCGATGACATGGATTTGGGAGGCTCTCAAGCTCCTCTTTATGTTCCTAGCTCTTCCACCATGCCATCTCTTCGTCGTGGTGAGGGTTCAGCAGTCGTGCCCCTTGTTCGTGTTCAAACAAACGAGGGAGTTGCCGCTGAATCTAGCCAAGGTAGGTTGCCGGAGAGCTTGAGCTTGGGTAGTTCCGATGACGCTATTCTTGAGGCCATCCTGCGGGATTCCAAGGGTCCCTTTTCTGTTGGAGTTGATCATCATCATCTTGGTAGTTCTTTCGAGATTGCTTCACAGCTGGACGTGTTATCTTCCCAGTATCGTGCTGCCAAAGATTTTTTCTTTGACCCTGATTGTCTCCGCTCCAGTCAGAGCTTTGGTGAGATCCGTAGGGGTATCATCCAAGAGATGGAGGCTTTCATGGATACCTACGCTAACTTCCTCCCCCGTCTTTCGGCGTTCTCAGTAAGTGATTCTTACCTTATCGTTTTTCTTCTTAATCTGATCCTTCGTCCGTCCTTATACTCCTTTGTTTGCAGCTTTGCAAGCAGATCGATGTTGGTTATACCTTATTCAAGGTTTATAGGGCTAAATGCACTCATTTGAGTTCCCTGCTGGAACGTTCTCGTCAAGAGTATGCTCTTGCCGTTGCTCAGCAGCCTTCGTCGAGTGATGCTACTTCTGCTGCTAAGATATCTTCGTTGGAGGACGATCTGAGGAAAACCCAGAGATCTCTGGAAGCTTGTTTATTGGCTCTTGAGAGAGCTAATAATGCTGCTAAGGTTGCCGAGGATGGTCGCAAATCTGCTGATGCTGTCTTAGCTGCCGAGTCTTCTAAATCCATAGGTTTGTTTCTTCTTCTCCTTAGCTTTTTTTTTTAACTTTTTGGTTGCATAGTCCTAAGACAACCTTCGTCTGCCATCCGGCAGCTCTAGTGAACTTAGATGTCTTCGAGATCAAGTGGACAAGTTAACCTCCGATGTTTGGTATTATCAAAATAAGTCTGATAGGCTAATGAACGTAACTGTTCATTATGAGGCCCAGCTTTCCCTTGAGTCCGCTCATAATTCAGACTTAGTGAAGTAGATGGCTTCGCTTCGTGAGGAGTGTGACGAAGCCCTTTGCTGGAAGGAGAGTCTCATTTTAAAGCAAAAGGAGGATATTTCCTTAGTCGAGAAGCGTCTCTCTGCCCAAGAAATTATTCGCAAGAAATATCATGCCGATTTTGAAGCTACTTGTGCTTCTTTAGCTAAGGTTACTGCAGAGCGTAATGTTTTAACTTCTGAGGTTTGTTCTCTTAAGAACAAACTTATTGATGCCAGCTCCGTGCCTTCTTCCATGTCTCATGCATCCTTAGTAAAAAGGTTTGAAGAGTTAGAGAATGTTTACCAAGTTTTATCCTCTGAGAATGCTTCGCCCCGGATAGATGTTGATGATCTTCGGACGGAGAGGGATACCCTTGTGGAAGACCTTGATGTGGCTGAGGTAAACCTTGATGAGGCTCAACATAGTTTAGAAGAGTCCCTTAGTCATGCCGAAGGTAGCTTAGGACAATTATTTTTTCCGTAATATCCTTTGTATCTTTAGCTCCTTGTTCTTGTTGCTGATACCCTTTGTGTCTGCAGGCCTCCAAGAGCAGTTGGTGGGTGCTAACCCCAAGATTAACCGCCTTGAGGGCCAGATATCTCATCTGGAGATATCTCGCCAGTTTGATGCTGCTGCTAAGTTTAAAGCTGAGGCGCTTCAGCAAGCTAATGATCATCTTAGCACTCAGATTAGGGAGCTTCGTCAGAAATCGGCTTCGGACCTAGCGGCGCAATCTTCCCAAATGGAGGCGCAGTTCAAGCGTTCTTCCATTGACTATATTAACAATGCTTTTGCGGAGGCTGAGCTCCAAGCTGAGGGTGTTGTCTTCCCTCACCTTCCTTACCCCTGATTGTGTTATGCTGACCTTGTTTTCAACCGAACTCCTTTGATGTATTGTGCCCCCAGCTGAGGAGCCTTTGTTGTCTCCTTTCCTTGAAACAATGCTTCGTTATTTTCTGAACCTACGTCATCTGCAACTTTGATATATCTTAGTTTTATTTTGGTAGTACTTATTTTAGTACCTTTATTATATATATATATATATAGACGTATTATGTCTAATTGTTTGCACATTAGAGTCATCACAAGGTGCTAAGGTGTTTTTAAACTTTGGTGGAACATTCATCATCCTACCCAAGTATCCTTTGGCCAGAAGGTACAGTGGTGGCGAGGGCTCCTACGTGGGTAATAATTTTCTTGTAACCCTATGCGTTCAGCGCGATTGCTGCTTTACTTCGACAAGGTATATCTCTTTGTGGGACACATTGCTTATTATTTGCCTTTCAGTGGGATTCATTTTCCCTTAGGATCCGAGATTGACCTATGCGCAGTTATGTCGTGCCTTGCCTCATCGTCAATTCTGACGGAGGGTGTCTTTTCTAACCCAATTTGTATTTAATCAACATGCACTCTTTCTTAGCAAAAAGTTTCTTTCATTGATTAATTTGTTTTGTAATACCTTTGATCAGGGATAGAACATGGCGGGCTATTTCCCCTTCCCTTCTTCTCCTGAGTGATAATCATTCTCTTACGGGTAATACTTCTTTAGGTACATTGCATTCCAAGGGTGTTGCAATACTTCCCCTTTGATTTCTTAAGTAGTATGAACCCTTTCCCGCAATATCGTGTATAATGTAGGGTCCGTCCCATGTCGGAGCTAGCTTCCCCCACTCTTTCTTCCTTTGATATGGTGGTATTTGACGTAGTACGTATTCTTCGACCACAAAGTTTCTAGGAATTACCCGTTTGTTGTATTCACGAGCCAGCCTTCGTTGGTAGTTTACCATCCTTTGCAGAGCTACTTCCCGCCTTTCTTCAAGGTCATCAAGCTTTTCCAGCATAAGATCTGTTGTCAGATTCTTTTCCCATGCCTCTGTCTTCGTTGTTGGCAGTATTATCTCCGTTGGGATGACTGCTTCGGCTCCGTAGGTTAGTAAGAACGGAGTTTCTCCCGTGGCTGCCCTTCTAGTAGTACGGTAGGCCCAAAGGACATTGTGCAGCTGCTCGCACCATCTTTTCTTGTATGCCCCCAGCTTCTTTTTTAAGTTCATTGCTATCGTCTTATTAGTGGCCTCCGCTTGTCCATTGCTCTTAGGATATATCGGAGTAGACTTGTTTTTCTGAATATTGAAGGTGTTGAAGAGCATGTCTATGTTCTTTCCTTCCAACTGTTTGCCATTGTCAGAGACTATGGCGGCTGGTATCCCGAACCTGCAGATGATTTGCTCGAACAAGAATTTAAAGACATCTGTGTCCCTAATCCTTGCCAAAGCCCTTGCTTCCACCCATTTGGTGAAATAATCCGTAGCTACGATAAGGTATCTTTTTTTGATGTCCCCTCTATCAAGGGTCCAACAATGTCAACTCCCCATTTGGCGAATGGCCACGGGCTGATGACCGAGTTAAGCTCGTTGGCGCTTTAATCTTCCTAGCATAGCGTTGGCATCTTTCACAACGCCTTGCTACATTCTTCGCATCTTCGTCCATGCTTAGCCAATAGTATCCTTGCATTTTGGCTTTGATTGCCAAAGACCTTCTTCGCTATGATTGCCAGCTTCTCCGCTGTGTATATCATGCAGTATCCTTTTACCTTCGGTTTGTGAGAGACATCGCATCAAAGGTCCAAGAAATGACCTTCTATACAGTATCGTCTCGTAGGTTGTACATTGCTGCCTTTGATTCGAGTTTTCGAGCTTCTTTGACGTCTGCGGGTAAGGTACCTTTATCAAGGTACTGGTGAATTGGGATTCTCCAATCGTCCTCAGCTTCGTCTTCGTTGCTTTCATCTGACGTGGGTTGATCTTTATCAGACTCACCAGCTTCGTTATCTGGCTCTCCCATCGCTTCATCTTCTTTTTCTTTTTCTGCTTCCCTCATGGCCCTTGTTTGGACGGCTAAGGTTTCTTCAGTGTCGGAGGTTAGTCCTTCTATCGAAGGTTCATAAATTCTCCCAATTTGGACTGAGGTAGTGTTTCTGTCTCTCAGCATTGATGATATAAATGCCAAGGCATCTGCGTGTCTGTTATCTTTTCGGCAGACATGTCTGAATGTGACCTTGTTGATCTTTGACGCATGCTCCTGTGCTAGCTTTAGATACGAAGATAGTATCGGATCCAGAGTTTGGTATTTGAGCTCTATTTGTCTAATGACCAATTGCGAATCACTAGTCAAAGACATCTGATAAGCCCAGCTCTGTGCTAAGCGTAGGCCGTGTATGACTGCCTCATACTCCGTGATGTTGTTAGTGTATTGTTCGAATTCTAACCTGAATGCATAGATGAGTCGGTCTCCAGTAGGGGTTGTTATCACGATCCCTATACCTGCGCCTTCTCCGTTGGAGGAGCCATCTACGAATATCTCCCACCTTCGTGAGTTCCGTGGTTCCAAGAGATCCTCTGGTTCCGGCTTGTCTTCCTCCATTCCTGGGATGTCGTCTATCTCAGCTTCGTCATTCAGAGGTAGGTCTGCCAAGAAGTCTGCTAAGATTTGTGATTTCTCTTTCCTGGTTTCGAAGATTATGTGAAATTGTTTGATCATGGCATTCCATTTTTGCCACTCTTCCAATCTTCTCGTGCTGTCGAGGATTTGACTTATTTGAGCCTTCGTGAAAACTCGGATGGTGTGTGCATCGAAATATATTCTTAGCTTTTGTGTTGCCACTACTAAGGCATATGAGTTGTTCCACCTTGGTGTAGTTACGCTCCGCTGCACTGAGTGTCTTGCTGATGTAGTATAGGCTTTTCTCCTTGCCCTTGGTCTCGTACCAACACTGCGCTCACAGCGTAGCTTGTTGCTGCTAGGTATAGTGTGAGTATTTCGCCTGGCTCCGGTTTCTGCAAGATGGGTACTGATACTAAGTACTCTTTGATCTTGCGAAAAGCTTGTTCGCACTCTTCGGTCCATGTGAACCTGCTTCCTTTCCTTAGTGTGTCAAAAAATGCTTTGCATTTATCTGATGATCTTGATATGAATCTTCCCATGGAAGCTAAAATTCCATTTAGCTTTTGCACTCCTTTTAGGGTTTGCGGAGATGGCATCTCCATTATTGCTCTGACCCTTTCAGGGTCTACTTCGATTCCTCGCTTGGTGACCAAGTAACCCAAGAATTTTCCTGAGGTAACTCCGAACGTACATTTGTCCGGGTTCACCTTCATGTGGTAGCTCCTCATGGCTTCAAATATCTCCCTTAGGTCCGAGAGATGGTTTTTTGCTTCTTTGCTCTTGACGAGCATGTCGTCTACGTAGACCTCCAGTATTTTCCTATCCATGGCTTGAAGATTTTGTCTACTAATCGTTGGTATGTTGCCCCCGCGTTTTTTAGTCCAAAAGGCATCCTTGTATAGCAATACAGGCCTCGTGGGGTAAAGAACGCAGTATGCTCCTGATCTTCTTCCGCAAGGGCTATTTGGTTATAGCCTGAGTATCCATCCATGAAGGATAGCCTTTGGTGGCCTTCGGTTGCATTGACCAGCTGGTCAATATTTGGCAGTGGGTAGCTGTCCTTGGGGCACGCCTTGTTGAGATTGCTAAAGTCGATGCAAATGCGTACACCTCCGTTCTTCTTAGGAACAATGACCATGTTTGATATCCAAGTGGGATATTTGACTTCTCGTATGAATCCAGCTGCAAGTAACTTTTGCAACTCTTTTTCCACCCCTTCGTGGTAGATGTCTGCCACTTTACGTATGCGTTGTTTGAACGGTGGTATCTCCGGTCTGAGCCGAAGGTGGTGTGAGACCAAATTCGGATCGATTCCCGGCATGTCTTCCATTGACCATGCGAAGACATCTGCGTATTCTTTTAGTCCTTTGTAGTTGCATCTCCTCTTCTTCATCAAGCAAAGTTCCGATGTTGAGCATCTTTGGTTCTGCCTCCGTCCCGATGTTGATTTTCTTTGTTGGTTCTACCGGTGAGCAGATTTGAGGAGTGCTTTTCTGTAATTGTCATTTGGCGGAGACATCTGCGCCTGGAGTGGCGGAGGTGCTTGTCTCCGGGTCTGAGACGGCTTTGGGTACTGAGGAGGCTGCGTCCTGTACTTCCTTGGTATTTGCCTTACGTCTCTTTCTTTCATGCTGTTGAGTAGCAGTTCTTTCTTCGTTGAGTCTGATTTCCGCTAGATTGCATAGCCTTGCGTCTTGCTGGTCGCCTTTGATTTCCATTTCACCCATAGGTGTAGGAAAGCGTAGGTACTGGTGATACGTCGAAGTTGTTCCTCGCAGTCGATGGACCCATAGTCTGCCCATGATTACGTTGTAGGGCGAAGGTGCGTCCACCACACAGAAGCGTGTACTGGTTACTAAGGGTCCTGCGTGTACCTGCAAGACGATTTCTCCCTTCGGTCTTGAGACTGCTCCATTAAAACCATATATTGTGCAAGTGGAAGAATCCATTTGTTCTGATGTCAAACCCATGCGTAGGTAGGGTTCGTAAAATACACATTTAACGAACTGCCCCCATCCACAAGGACCTTCGTAACGTTCCATCCATGTATTGGAAGAGTGATCACTAGTGGATCGTTGTGCATTTCAACCTCCTGGTTGACGTCCTTTGTTGAAAAGGTTAATGGCGTGGCCATCCAGTCCTCCCAAGTGCTAGTGGGTGGTCCACTTAGCTTGAACACTTCATGGGATTCAATCTTCTTTCTGTTTCGAGCTAACTCGAGGATATCTTCGAGCATTTCTTCTTGACCTCCGCTGGAGAAGGTGATCATGTTGATGTATTTTCCATCCTGAGGTAGTTCTACCCTTTTCTTTGGGATCTCCTCAGTCTCCGCTGGCTGCAGTTGTACGTACTCCATGAATTTGCCTTCGTCGATGAATCTTTGGATCACGTTGCGCAGGTGGTAGCATGTATCAGTAGTATGTCCGTAGTATTGGTGGTACGCACAGTACTCCTTAGACTCCTTTGTCTTTTCTGGCTGCTTTCCCCTAGTATTAGGGTAAGGAAAGCCTGGCTTTGCTCCCTCCTTGCTTAGGATGTGAGAGAAAGTTGTGTTTAACTTGTGTAGACCTTATCCATAAATTCTTCTCTTCCTTTGCCTCGTTTTCCATCTCCGTGCTTGGATCGCTTGTCTCGAGAATTGGTTCTGCCCCGGCTTCGTTTTGTCGCTTAGATACCTCCGGAATTGGTTCCAGAGAGTTAGTTCGTTGCGGAGCCGTTGTTGCCTTTGCTTGTGCCCTGGGGTTGTCCTTCTGGATTTCTTCGAGTCTGATGTAACGGTCCTGGACAACCCTGAGCTCGCCTTCGGAATCGAGGGCTCTGTTGTGAAGCTCCACGAAGATGGCTGAGGTTCTATCAAGTCCGTACTTATAGCAATTTATGCTAATTTCTGGATTGACTTTTCCAATTGCTTGGCATGTCTTTTGCCACCTGTCTGTGTACTGCATCAGCGTCTCCCGGGACCGATAGCTAAAGCAAATAGCCTATCTAACCCCGCCTTTGTTGATTTGTTGTACATGTATGTCTCCAAAAACACCGTAGATAATTGCTCGAAGGAGTCAATTGAGTTTGCTGGTAAGTTGTCATACCACCAGTGCTGATCCCGTCAAGCTTGCTGGGAAGTACCTACAAAGTACCACCTCGTTTCTTTCCCAATGGGCAAGGACACGAGTGTAATACCGTAGGTGGGCTGCGGGATCTGAGGTACCGTTGTATGCTTGGAACGTAGGTACCGGGCATTTCGGAGGGATGGTTTCCCTCAAAATGCGAAAGGATAGTGGTGACGTGGTTGCCTCCTGTAGTACTTCTTCTAGTCTTGCGCCTGCGTGGCCAGTTTTTAGGCCTTGGATCTCCTTCCGCATTTTCTCCATTTGCTCCATGACCATGTTCACATTGTGAGCATCTTTGGAAAATGCTTCGTCGTAGTAGGTTTGAGAGGGCTTGTATGTTGAATCCGTTTCATCTGGATCATGGTGCGCTCTCCTTGCTTCCTTAGGCTGATTCGCCTTTGGTGGGTTGAGATCCACCCTTCGTCTTCCTGAGATAGCCCCATTTTCACGCCTCGGTTGGAGGGTGAGTTTGGGAACCTTCGACTTGTATGTCTAACATACCTTTGAGGTTCTGGTTCTCTTGGGCCATCTCGTGCATTGCATCTTCGTTTTTCTTGTTACGGAGTAACAAAGCTGCTATTTGTGCCGCCATTTGGTCTTCGTTGTGGGCCCCCCCTGAGGAGTGTTGCTGGATCTTCAGAGTTTTCCACTCCTTCCTCTATAATTGGCGCGTGGATCTATCTGAATTGGAGTTAGGTTTCCCAACCCTCGCCCCGTAGGAGCTAAGGTTCTGGGTAACCCTGCGTTGGCCGCAGGTGGCTTCGTAGCTGTAGCATGCTCCGGTAATGGCATGTCGTAGATTGGTTGAGCTCCTGATGTTTCCCCATCCCTTCAGCAGGAATAGGCGATTTGTTAGCAACTGTTCTTCTTGCTATTTCGCTTTGTCCGTCCTCCGCTTCATTCCTTTGGTTTGCTTGAGACGGCTTTTGGGATCTCCCTCTTGTGATAGCTGGTCGTGAGCTTGTTGGTACATCAGTTGGTTTCTGCATGCCTTCGGCTTTGGTTATCCTGCGGTTACAGAAAAATCGAAGAAGTCTGCTACTTTGGTACCTTCGTTAAAAGTAGACATTAATGCTCTGACACAGAAGACTGTTAAGCAGCTTTTTCAGAAAAAGGACTGAAATAATGTTTTTGACAGACGGGTATTAAATGCTTATGACATCCTTGGAAAATACAACCTTAAAATGTCGAAAACCAATGAAAAATGGGGGTATCAGATCTTGCGAAAAACAAGGCTATTAAATGCGTTGGAAGATCTTTTATCCTTAAAATTTTACTGAGGTTCCTCTGTCAGTCAAAGGTTCTCAGATCTAAGATGCGCTTTGTTTAAGAAAGGCTGTTTTAGTATACAACAAACATTTTTGCATTTTGTGAGTATGTTTTTTGAAAGATTTGTTGTGGATCTGTAATGAGGCACGTTTTTAGAGGCTATGAACTCAAAAACATACACAAATAATGGATGAATGAATCACTAGAGAGTGAGATTCGTTGGTGAAACACAGATCCCTTCGTTTCAGAAGATGTATAAGTAAAATGTAAAACTGTGCCTAAACTCAGGTTCGTTAGCAAAACACGGTGGGTGCCAAACTGTGACTACTCGTTTTCCCGTAGTCTACATAATGTATACAACTCTGAGGATCTGATACTAAATAGTATTGATACCTCCGTTGAACCGATATTGCCAAGTAATAAATGATATCTAAGATCACAATAACAACGAAGAACACAAGTATAATGTAAAAGCTTCTAAGTATCATGAGACACAAGAGATTTACGTGGTTCGACATTTGTCTACATCCACGGGGTAATGAGTGCTTGTTTTTGTATTAAGTTGTGGTGGTTACAAAGATCTTAAATGCTTCCCAAAGTAATAGAGAGAACTCAAGTGGAAGTAAATACTTAAGTTCTAAACATTAAAGAGGTATAAGCTTAAGACTAGATCTTCTCTCCTAGATATAGGATGCCTTTAGTTTGTTGGTGAAGCTTGATATTTATAGCCCCTCTTGCTCCAGGTATATCTTTGCTGCCTCTGGGTCCATCATCTGCTGATATACCTTTCGTACCAATGGTACCTTCGTCCACCGCGTACTTTCTCCAGTTATATTCCGGCACTTCAGCTGGCCCACGTTCCTTCGGGAACTACCCAACCTTAGTACAGGTTGTACCTTCGTTCACCGCCAGCTTCCGTCAATCGGGTTCTGCCACGCTTTCTCTCTCCACGTGCCTAGATTCATGCGTGTAGATAAGAGATTTGAGCATTTAATGCTGATTGGATGCGTCATCTACCTCTGTCCCCTCGCCAGCTGACTCTCTATAGACTAGGCTTTTTCCTTCCTTATCTTGACCGTTCACGCGCTTCTTTCTTGGGATGAGATAAAGTAGACCTGCGGAGGTATCCCTTGTTACTCAGGCTTCTCTATTTAGCGAAGGATACACAGTTAGGTATATATGCGGCCACTAAGACCGTGACATGTACTCCACAGAATATTGGTATTCACAAAGAGCTTTCCAAATATGTTAATTTTACAGAAGTCTGGTGTGTATTTTGAAAGATATCAAGTTTATACCAAGCTAATTTGAAGTTTTTCTTAAAAACAATAGCAGTTCTGTGAATATGTAAGTATTGATTTAACGTACTCCGTTTTTACCTTTGAATACTTATGTATAGTAGTGGTTGATATTAATAATATAAGGGTTTTTTTTTTTTGCTTAAAATTAATAATATGTTGTAGGGCCTACTCCCATAGATGTACTGCCCATAAAGGAAGTCTTTTGGTTTTACCTTTTCCTAGTATATAAAGGATACTATGTACTACTATGACTATGATCAATAAGAAATCCTTCTCCTTCTCTGCGTCTTTGTCTTCTTCTCTATGATTTACTGCAACACGTTATCAAACACGACTCTACCAATTGGTGCAACTTTTTTTTCCTTCGTTCAAGATTGGTTATGGATTATTCCTTGGATTAGTGTGGTTCTGATCCTATTTTTTTATCATCATGATGCATTACCAGGTGTTTCTTTTGAACAAAGAAATTTTGTTTTCGTAGTATATATTAGGGTTCCACAAACGCATGATTATTAAACATAAAGATTTCACCGTTAGATTTTCATGAAATTTTAATATCTTTAACCCAATTAGGTATTACTTACATTGTTAACATTTTCAATAAAATCGGAATATGATGCAATCTCCAAAACCTGATTTGAATAAAACTGCCTACGTTTAGAAAAACCCTACATTTTAACAGGTTTAAAAACCTAATTTTTAAGAATTTCAACCATTGGACTACACTATAGTTTTGGTATGTTTTTTATATTGTTCTTATTAAGCTACTGTACAAATTTCATAAAGATCCAACCATGGGAAATACTCCAAAGGACGTGATATTTCTAGTTGTGTTCACAGAAACGTGAATTGGAATATTCATACGGCTTCATGAATATATTTTTATCTAGCCGTTGGATTACCTTGAAATTCTATTATGTTTGGAAAATGTTTTGATGAAACTTTTGTAAAGTTTTATCATCATCGGACATGGTTACAATTGTTTTCCGATCACTATAGTTGGATAATGAAATTTTCAATTTTAAGGTTCACAATAAATTTGGGCCTATATGCTAATAGTTTCAAGTTTATTATCAATGGGCCTGAGTACTTCATATATAATGGACCATATATGTAGACTTTTGTTAACCATGACATAGGCAACCCAATGGACCGGGCATTGACCAATCCGTTGACCGGGTTTTGATTAAACCAACTCGGTTAAAATTTGACATTTGGACTCAGAAGTACTTGAGCGCCATTAAAGAGCCTCTGATATAGAAGTCAATTGTGTCTACAAGGGATTTACTTCCATCATGAAAACCTTCAACCAATGACGATGCATTTTTCAATAGATGAAGGCATAACTTCTACGTTTTAAGGCGACATATTGATTTCAGACGATGAAATGCTCTGAAGGAAGTTTTGAATCATTCATGATACTTTTCCCCCAAATATTTGAAGGTTCATTGGAATTTGATACACTTGTAATATTGGCTCAAGTAGTAACAATACAAAGTAAATGTATTTACTGAGCATGAGACAAAGATGTAATTCTGACTCATTTGAATGAGACTTTGACACTTGGTATAAACATTTTATTGAGTATGGTACATGCGATGGAATGAAGGTATCATATAGTAGCAGCCAACTACAAGATATATAGAGAGTTTAAATGACAACAAACTCACTATATGTTAAAAGAAGGCCATACCCCCGTTTGTCAACTTCAGTGGCAATAAGAAACTTGCCCAATTAATACACTTACATTTTGATAAGTTTATTAATTATCTTTACTCAACTGAATTTTGTATGATTTGATCCTGGACTATTGATTGTATGGTAATTTAATAAACATTTTTTTTAAGTTAAAATAAAGAAATTTTGTTTTTGCGAAGAACTAAATTCATCGTCTGTACTTATGAAATGAAATGTATATCATTTCCATGAGACTGAAATAATCTAAAGCACTTGAGATATACTCAAAAGTACTTGATTTAAAAGGATCATTCATACATTATGATGAAAAGTATATCATCCTCATGAACTGTAACACTCTAAAGTAAATGGGATAAAAAAAAATTGTTACGTAATAAGGACACACCACTTATTACACGAAGCTCTTAAGGAAATATATTAAACTGCTTGTTGAATTGTTTTCTTATATAATATCATGCGATGATGCTCAATCTTTTTTGTCTAATTGGTATAAAGATTAAAAGTTACATGAGCTCTGTAAGAACTAAGAGATAATCACACTTTGTCAAGTTCCTACGAAATCTTATCGTACGAAAATTCATTGTGAGAATGAGAATGCATCTATAAATAGCCTCTAATGAATGTGAAATGAATCACATTTAGAGAAAATAAAGAGCCAATTAATCTAGTGAACTGTAAATAACTAATACTTGGATAATTGGATCCATATCGTCACCGACAATATAATGTTGGGATCGACTCATCCAGGTTTTGACATAGCCATAAAGAAACTTTGGTTGTGACATGATGCTCTGTTTTGAAAGAACTCAAACGAACATCCCTAAATTTGAGTGAACAAGAAAATGAGAATTACAAGGATTGAAAGAATGCAAAGTGACAGTATCTCTCACAATCAATGCTTTCTAAAGTACTAGAAATAACGCCTCCCCTCCTATTATGCTTTTAAAGTAATAAAGCATGTCACTCATTTTACAAAATCTTTCTTTAGTAAACAGGACTGAGACCATCCTAAAATGCAAATGGTAAGCAACTCATTTCTTCAAAAGAAACAAAGTGATAATTATGGACATATCCACACAGAATGCGGTCCATTCAAGTGATTTATGGCTCTGGTGGATAATTCGAAGTGTTGAATTAATTATTGTTCACAAGAAATTATGCATTTTTGAAATAATTCTAGCACATATTATACAATTTAAGGTCTCACCAACCTTGTTAATGCTAGATATTTTACATCAAAAGGACTTGATGGATATTGCATGTTTAGTAGGATAATTGTAGAGCATCCTACACCCCCATGGTCTCGCAGAGGCTACCATAAAAGGTTATAGATGGTTTCTAAGGATAGGTTATGCATAACAACCTTACTATAAATGCTTGGGGGATATGAAATATTATACGCATATTTACTTATTCGTTTTAGAACCCACAATTAGTCAACCATTTTTCGTGTACCAGTTGGTAACTGGTTATAAGTGTTAGAGCATAGCTCGGTCGACCTCACATGTGTTGCTATCTCAAGCATGTTTGTCAATGTTAGTGATCAAAACTATAAGTCTTGATTTCTATCCTACATAGCTAGGTCTCGGACTAGGATAGAAAAGTGCAGTTGAGCTCAAGGACTTCATGACGATTCATCATACAACGACGAAGATCTATACAAGGAACCGTGAAACTTCATCAACAAAAAGGTATGTGGAGACTTGAACTTATCTATCACTCAAAAGTCTATCTATTCTATCTCCTACTTCTTATGAGACAAAAGTCGTATGCTATATAGACTAGATCATACACATTTGACATTTCGAGCTGAGCATTCATTGTGTATCTTTTATCTCGAAATCATGTGTTGGTAAAGCGTTTCGCTTTGATCAAGTTTATCTTCACCTAGTGACGAAAGTCATGAAAAGTTTCAATCACTTTGAGAATTGCTCTGACGTGAATCGGTCTGTGAATAACGGCTACATATCGTCCTTTGAGAATGTCTCAATGGTTGAAATGAGAGTTTAGATTACATAACCATGTATTCCTTGAACCGAAGTTTTCGAACTTTTTGATCAAGAGAAATCGGGAGGATTGTGGAATTGGCTTGCAAAGTCCGCGAACTGTCGGAAATTCTCGACCGAGAATTTCTGCTGAATTTTCCAAAACTCGTTTGTGTGCTAAGTTCGCGAACTGGCGAAAGTTCTCTTTCCGAGAATTTCTGTTGAGTTTGGAAAACTCAATCGATTAACTTAAGTCCGCGAACTTGTTTGTGAACTTAAGAGGTTATGATCTAAAGATGTGCTCTGAACATGAAACTTCAATTACTAAGGAATGCTTTATGAAAACCGTGGCTATAATGTTCATGAGCCGATTCAATCGAATCGAATCATCTTTGTTTCAATTGTGTCTTGTGTAGTTACATAAGATCTCATAGCAATTGAACAACTATTTAACTAGTTCATTTGAGTCAATTGAACTAGTTATGGTAAAGAAGAACAAGGTTAATATGAAATGCTCATATGGTTAACCTTTTTGGGTTACTATGTTGAACCAACATACAAGTACGCGTTTGGGCATGGTTTTCAAAAACCCAGTAAACGTTTACCCAAGTGTGTGTGACAAGCTAAGTTTTCGATCTAACGATTGATAAATATTAGCTTGAATCTAAATCAGGTTTTCATCTAACGGTGAATATGGATTGCTTTGTAACTAAGGAAAACCCTGATTTGAAGGGTATATAAAGGAGACATCTAGCATTGTGCAAACTAATCCCCACACGTCTGTGTGCTAATAGTGCGCCCGCTAGAGTCGATCTCCATTAACCTTTGATTTTCTTCTCTAAAATCAGGTTAACGACTTAAAGACTTCATTGGGATTGTGAAGCCAGACCTATACTACTTTATCGTAGTTGTGTGATCTGATCTTGCATCTTCTATCGTACGAGTACAATCGATTGATCGGCTTGAGATCATGAGAGTTCTCCGATAGGCAAGATAAATAAGTCACAAACATCTTCGTCTCACTGTGTAGTCAGGAAGGATTGTAGAGAGGTGATTGATTAATCTAGGTTTTTTTTCGGGAATATAAGACCGAATTATCAATTGGTTCTTGTACACCTTGATTTTATATCTTAAGACGGAACAAAACCTAGGGTTTATCTGTGGGAGACAGATTTATCCTTTGATAGACTTTTCTTTGTGAGACAGATCTGTTTATTATCAAGTCTGTGATTTTGGGTTGCAGCAACTCTTGGTTGTGGGTGAGATCAGCTAAGGGAATCAAGTGCGCAGTATCCTGCTGGGATCATAGGCATAGGAGTACAACTGTACCTTGGATCGGTGGGAGACTGATTGGGGTTCAACTATAGTCCAGTCTGAAGTTAGCTTGGAGTAGGCTAGTGTCTGTAGCGGCTTAATACAGTGTGTATTCAATCTGGACTAGGTCCCGGGGTTTTTCTGCATTTGCGGTTTCCTCGTTAAAAAAATTTCTGGTGTCTGTGTTATTTCTTTTCCGTATTATATTTTATATAATTGAAATAATACAGGTTGTGCGTTCGTGATCATCAATTGGAAATCCAACCTTTGGTTGTTGATTGATATTGATTGATCCTTGGAGATTGGTCTTTCGTACCGTCCAAGTGATTCCTTGTATTTGATAAAGACTCGCTATTGTTTTTAGCTTGAGTAAAAATCAAATCAAGAGAGATATTAACTCCTTGAGATACTTTTATCTAGATTGATTCTGACTGTCTAGTTGATTCTCTAGTAAAGTATTTCAGAGTTATTCCATATAGATTGCTAATCGAATTATTGGGTGGTGTTGTTAGACCCCCGCCTTTTCAATTGGTATCAGAGCAGGAAAACACGTTTAAGACCTAACAAGTCCGTGTTTGTAGCGATCTGATTCTATGGACGAGTTTATCTCTAATAACGTACCAGTTCAGAAATTACCAGATGATTCTAAAAGCTTGGATTCACCTGAGAGAACTGTCACATCTAAGTCAATATCCAAACATTCTCTTGATGTAAAAACTGTTGATTAAACTCTCCCAGAAGAACAGTTGGATGAGCTTTCTGATGAAGGTGATTCAGATATTGATAGAGATGTTGATGAGGAAGTCTCAAAGTATGTTAAGTTTTTGGATTCATGGAATATGAAGAAGATTACAACTTCTCATGTCACACCTCTTCTGACTCCTCTCTGTCGAGAAAACAAGAAATTGAGAAGATGTTATGCAGGTGTTTATTTTTCGAACCTATCTACCGAATCGATCCTCAAGGATTCTGAAGAAAACCTACGTATTAAGTCACTTGAATGTGATAATCTTTATCAAAAGTACTTTTTGTTGGAAGAGAAACTTGCAGAATCTGAAGCAAGGTTTAACTTCCAGCAAACAAGTTATGACGACAGAGAAAGCGCTTATCTCACTCGAGAAAAACACCTTGAGGATGATTTAGCTGCTGCTCTTGATAAAATCAAGATGTTGGAAGATGACTTGAAAAAGTTCAATACTAGTTCAAGCAAATTAACCACTATGCTAGGAGCAAGTAAAAATCATCGTGATACACGAGGATTGGGTTGTAAGGGAATATATGCTCCAAGTACTAGCAAAGAGGTAAAATTTGTCAAGGCTAGTGATTCTTCTCAATAAAAGGTTTCCACTGATGGCAAAAGTGAGATACCTTCTCCGGCAGTTAAGGTTCAAAAGAGCAAAGTATATCAACCTCCAAAACCAGCACACATTAATCCGGGTAATAACGTTCCTTATATTTGTCATTATTGTGGAAACAAAGGTCACCTGGAAAGGAGATGTCGTTTTCGTATAAGGAATGAAAAACTTCATGATATTCTTGTTTGGGTGTCAAAAGAAGTTGTTAAACCGGGATCATATGTTAAGGATAACACTCTTGACATTACGGGTTGTAAACGTCCAACCTTTAGGCAAAGGAATCAGTGCTGTGATAATCCTAGATTTGCCTATAAACGTCATACGAAGCCTTTTCACAATCGTAATGGTTATCAAAAGGATAACTTCGTAAAGACGAAGACAAGATCTGATGCTCCCAATTGGAGAAAGACTAACGTACAAAAAGAATAGTCAATCCAATTCTCTTCCGGAAAATCTTGAAGAGAGTAATGGGAAGAAGGTTTCGGTCGTTCCTAAACGCACTGAAAAGTGGATACCAAAGAAAGTCAATGATGGTTTGAGTGTGAAAAGGAATGATCTCCCAGAAAGTTCCATGACTATGGAGAAAGCAGTATCCATGATGCTGGAACTTAAAGAGTTATTTGGGAAGATGGATTTGGATGTGAAAGGTTCTAAAAGTGATCTCTTTCACTACAAAAATACTGATTATTAGCCACACCTCGATTGCCACGGATGTATATATCTGTGGCTATTGGTCACATATTGCCACCTAAACTGGTAATCGTGGCAAATAGGTTATTCATTTGCTACGGCCTGATGCGAAGCTGCCACGGGTTATAGGTTTACAAGTTATGAGTCTGCTGAATGACCTCTACTGACAACATGATGGGCCGTGGGTGTTGCGGGCCTTTTGATTCGAGACAGGAAAACAATGCCGTAGCTAATGGTGTCTAATCTAAATTATAATCCGCTAAGTGGAGAAAACCCACGATTCCACCTGAAGAGAAATAACTCCCCAGTTCCCCCACCTAACACCCTTCTTTCTTCGATTGTGCATTCTAAAAGAAAAAGAAATCAATACTTCGAAATTGTTTCCTCAGAGAAGATAAATCTTTCAAGTAAGTTGGGGTTGGTGTAAAATTAGTGCTAATTGCTTTGGTTTTCTGAAACTAGGGTTTTAAAAGTACTATTTGTTCATATTGTTCAATAAACCTAATTGTATATCGATTTTCAATTTTTTTATACTGGTTTAGAGGTTTTCTTTAATTCGAAACATTTTTTCATGTTGGGTCAGATTTGGACTGAGGAAATCCATCAATTTCTTCCTTATCTGCAAGATTTCATCTGGTACGAATGTCAGTAAGAAATTCAATTACTTATTCCTTTGATATCCTGGTACGAATGTCATAACTTTTGAGTTTCATTTAGATCCAAAGTTTGCTATAACATATTAGGTCTTTGTTTATCCGCATGGTACATGATTCCAATTTAAGTGTAATATGTCTATGCAAAACCCATTATGCATGTGTTTCTAACTTAGTCAAATACTGCATTTAGTTATTCTTAAGAATGGTTCTGCTTGCAGTAGATGTGCATCTGGATGTGTATCAAGGATTCATTCTTATGAAACCACCTGTTTGTGGGTAGGTTGTATATTTAATTATCAGCAATATTTTATGTAAGTTGCTTTTTTGTTTGGTATTCTCACTCTAGGAGTGAAGGAAAAACAACGACCTCTTGTTTGTCGTAAGAGTAGTTTTAATATGCAAAAAAACTTTCTATACAAATAATGTTGTTCATCAATTGTACACCTTTTGAAAGAACTTGTGTAGGTAGAGAGAAACTAATTACAGATTACGTTCGTTTGAGTATGGCAACGGAGGCAAGTGTACTAGCTAGAAAAAAAAAGAGAAACAATATAGCAGTACTTGGAAACAGTGTTACTTGGTAGAAGAGAGCAAACGACCTACCAGAAATTTTTTGATTGCAAAGGAGTTTCTTTGTCATCGGTTTGCTGAATATTTAACTGTTCTAATTTAGAATATATATCCTTGTTTGCATTGGTACTAAGTCAAGTTATTTCGATGATGCAGGGATAGGTTTGGATTCTCAATTCTGAATTCTAACATTCTTCTCAAGGAAAACTCATTACTTGGCTTTAATTCTCTAGTATGTTATTTGGTTTTTTAGAATGTCATCACAATCATTAGTGTACGTAGTTATTCTTTGTGGTTCTTACAGGGACACGGGTGACGACCAATAACCTCCAGCAACAAAGAAATCAAGAGGCATTGCTAAGTTAAATTTTCTTACCAAGTTGAAAAAAAGGCGAGAAAGTGCCACCAGAATTTTGCCAGCGTGAATCAGTTAGCCCGAACACAAGAGTAAGATCTCGACTTACTGTAGAAAACTGGCACAAAATGGAGAAAACTTCCCTTTTGACATTCATGACTGGTCTGAAATTCCAGAGAAGCAAGAAAAAATTGAAGAGCTTAAGGTTAAGCATATTATCGTGAATAATATATCAGTTATGTAATTGATGACTAAATTTTAACTGATGATTGTTGTAAAATGTTTTTGTTTATTCTTATCAGATCAGTGTTTGGGTGGAGAAGAAAATTCATGAAAAATGGAATGCAAACAAACGTAATATGATGGTGCAGCATTGCAATGAGGAAAAAATTGTTACACAAAACAAAGCTAAGGAAGTTATTGATACTAAGGTATTCCCCTGAACTCCAGGTGAGAATAACAAGTATATCATTTATGAGTTTGTATACTAAACTGTGACTCCTAACTTGTGAGCTTTGAAAAACATAGAAAAAGAGTGTGAATGGCAAAGCAAGTAAAAAGCATTTGGTTATGCCTCACCATGCTGGTACTAAGTCATTCGTGAACCACGCGATACATCAATCAATATGGATGTTCAATGTCTATGTAGAACTTGACGTACTGTATAGAGACAATAATGGAGAAGAAATCACATAGAATGATTGTTTTTCAGAAAACATATAAAGCTAAAGAAGGGAGAAACTCCAAACACTATAGCTGAAGACAATTTTTTTTTTTTTCCTTTATATTTTGTTAGCATTAATAAGTTGTTGTGATTTTTGCTTACTGTAAAATTGCATATTATGATCACAGGAAGGGAAGATTTGGAAGAGAATCGTTCCGATAATGATATTTCAATCCTAGAGGTCACTTCTCGTGACCAGCTGAGGTATTCTAAAACTGTAGGAGCTGAGAAACCAGGTCGGATTCTGTGATGTTTGCTCAGTTATTAAACTAAATAAGCTTAAGGTGGCATCTTCTTCAATTTTTGGCCAAAATAAAAAGGAGAACGTGGCATTGGGAGATGAAATTAAGAAGTTGAAAGAGGATCAGGTTGATATGCAAGAAGAATGTCTTCAGATGGATTAAACTGTAGAGGGGATGAAAAAGGAAAATGAGAAATCACAACAAAAAAATAGATGCGCTATTGCAACTACTAACTGGTGAGGTATGTATAGGCATTATTTATAGATATGTTATCAGTGTACTATCCACAATCATAAGCTTTCTTAATTGCATTTTGTTTTGTGGGGCAACTTCCCACAGCAACAGCTATAGAATTATGATCTTGCTAAATTTATCCAGGTAATCCACAACCATTACAAACAATTGAATCACTAAATTAAATACTTCTGCAAAATTTAGATAACGTCATATTGGTTGCATTAGCCAGAATATGATCGAATACAATGAATACAATTAGTTTGTTGTTGTTGTAGGTTTGAGTAGTGTAGCTGTCACAATATATCTTTTGATAAGCTAAACTACTATGTAAAGTTCTAGTTGATGGGATCAGCCGAACGAACTGCTATATTAAGTTCTAGTTGATGGAATCAGTTGAACTGAAGTATGATTTCTGAACTCAAAATGGCCAACTAGTCTTTGGTAAATAAGATCAGGCCTCATCAAGCCCAAGATACTATTGTTTAAGTGGTCGTCTATCTTTATTACTAGCTACTTGTTCTTTGAATAAGAAACGTCATGTTTAGATCATACTGGATGCATTATCAGTTTTCCCTTTATGGTTACATGGATAACAACTTTGTGCTAAACAAACTGCGAGAGACTTAGATCAGAACATGTTGATATGTGTTATTATGCTAATGTCTTCTGAATCCTAATGATATGTGTTCTTACGCTAATGTCTCCAGATCGTAATAAAAGTTGGTTCCTTATTCTTTACTCATTGCTCTCAGTTTTATAGCTTGTGTATTGTAAAGAGGTCTAGTAATGACTGATGACGTGTATTTCATGAATTACTTGCTTCTTTTTTTTTGTAGTAAAACTTTATGAATGCAATCCTTTCTTTATCGATCAAAAACTTCAAAATTTGAGTTCCTTTTCTTATATTTTTGTTTCTGAGCAACAATGTCTTCTGTTTGAAGTAGTTGTAAATATTGTATGGACTAGATTCATTTTTGTTATTTGTCATTGATGTCAAACTTGATATTTTCATGTTGCAGGATGCATTAAAAGATATATTAAGGTTATGTCAGATGATGTATGTTGGTTAACTTTAGAAGCAAGGAATGTTAGAGCATCCATTGGCAATACTGTACTATCAGATGATGTATGTTGATTGTTATTTTTCGTTTTTTCATGTTATTCTCCTAAATAACTTGACTGAAATACTGTACTATCTAATTTTTTATTTTCCTTTGTTGAATGTAATCAATCAACAATTTTGTATTATTTGATGTTTTATTTTGAATGAATGAACTCTCTTGAAATTTTTGTCATGAAATAAATAATATTTGTACTTACATGTTTAACCACCAAACATCATTATAGGAGGAATGTGCTCTTTGCCACGTAAGAAATAGTGAAATCTCTGGAAAACGGTCATGAAGCGATTCCATTATTAACCGTGGCTATTACTGGAAATGTGCGAAACCCCCTCACTAATCAGCCACGACGAGATCCGTGGTAAATGCCCATAAACTACTAACCACGCAGAAAACACCGTGGCAGGCGTCGTGGCAAATAGCATTAGCCACTGGGCTATTTGTTACGGCGACCCTGCCGTGGCAAGTTGTCTTTTGCCACGGATTTTTGATCAACTGCCACGATTTTTCGGCGTGACTAAAACTCAGTATTTTTGTAGTGTTTCATGATAATCCAAAAGTCACTTGTGGTGATCAAGACTTTGTTCACCCCAACGCAACTTGATTGTGTTGGAAGTGCATCCTCACCAAGGAATGCCCTGCTTTGTATACGATGAGGGAAGCACAAAAATTGGGGCACACAGATTATGTTCGGTAAGGCGGTGGAATTCGATTGGATTCATCTAAAAAGGTATGGCTATAAACTTGAGCAAGATTTGTACTTTTATTTGCTTAGAATACTAATAATAATCTTGCTTATCGTTCATTTCTACCTAACTTGATCTGTGTTTAAGGTTCTTAAATGTTCAGGTTTGAAAATAATAATTCGGGATGTTTGGACTACATGGTACTCATACCAAGTATGCATAACAGCATTCAAAATCAAAATCCAGGGGTTGAAGTTCGCAAACCCGTATGCATACTTGACGTCCATATTCGGTAAACTTGTTTTGGTCGTAACTTCTTCGTCCGAACTCGGATTTACCTCATTCTTTTTGCATTCTCTTCCTTATTGAATTCCCTTAAAAATGGTAATGAGAATTGTTGAATTTGGATGATTTAATATTGGTCTTTGTCATGTATCTTGTTTTTTAGTGTTTGCTCTGTTTCGTTGCACTTGTTCTATTCTCTTGGACTTGGGCACTGGGATTCTTGGAGAAATCCTATTCTAAGATATTTTGTGGTTGTTACAAGAGTGATGTTGGTGGATCACAAAGAAGGAAGTTCGAGAATGGGAAGTAGTTCACATTGATATATATTCTTGAGTGTTCACAATCATCTCATGTGAACTATGGTGCATAGTCGTCAATGACTTTGTATGTTCTTCTTTGTTAAGGAAATCTTTTTATACGCTTTTGGTAACCACTCTTGGTATAAATCCGTGCGAAAAAGATTGTTATTGCAGTATTGATCTTTATGATTTTGTGATATTGCAATTTGTTTATGGGATATGTATTATTTACGTCCGTGAACTTGAAGCTCCCATATTGCGGTCAAAAGTAAAGTCGTTCATGAATCGGTATTCGTATTGATGAAAGGACGAATGAAGTTTTGACATATACAAAAGTTATGCCTATGCAGTCAGGTATTTGATGGAAAATAGGATAAAATCTTTTGTTTGACAAGGATAAAGTTTATTATATCGTAATGATGGAAAATAGAATAGATCCTTGTATGTTATCCACGGTATTGATCTTCATTGATCCATCTTGTTTTGTTTTACCGTGAAGGCTCCATTGTGTGTCTTATGTTGAGCACGATACAACTAAGTCGATTATTCTTATTGGCTTGTTGGTTGTTCCATAAGATGCTATATATCGAGCATTAGGAACTAAATTAATCAACCAGTTTGGTTATTTAGTTTGTACTCCATAATTTTTCTTTCTTATGTCGAGTACATGTACGGTTAAGGTTATCATATTCTATGATGAAATTAGTTGGGGTTCCATAAGTTCTCTTATGTTGAGCCCAAAATAATTAAATTGATTACTTCGGTGATTAGTTTGGTTGTTTGTATTCCAATTAGATTAATTATAGGTTCTCTTGTAATTAATCGAGTTGAGTTTTCATATATTCCACAAATTCTTGTGTTGAGTATATGAACGGCTATACTAATCATGTTCTATTGGTTAATGTAGCCGCATATTCCGTAAGGTTTTCCTTATGTTGAGTATGTGAACGATTAAGTTAGTCATCTCCGTATGATTACCTTAGTCGTAAAGTGATTCTCTAGTAAAGTATTTCGGAGTTAGTCCATACAGATTGCTAATCGAATTATTGGGTGGTGTTGTTAGACCCCCGCTCTGATACCAATTGAAAAAGCGAGGGTCTAACAACACCACCCAATATTTCGCTTAGCAATCTGTATGGACTAATTCTGAAATACTTTGCTAGAGAATCAACTAGACTGTCAGACTCAATCTAGATAAAAGTATCTCAAGGAGTTAATATATCTCTCTTGATTTGATTTTTACTCAAGCTAAAAACAATAGCGAGTCTTTATCAAATACAAGGAATACTTGGACGGTACCAAAGACCAATGTCCAAGGATCAATCAATATCAATCAACAACCAAAGGTTGGATTTCCAATTGATGATCACGAACGCACAACCTGTATTATTTCAATTATGTAAAATATAATGTGGAAAAGAAATAACACAGACACCAGAAATTTTGTTAACGAGGAAATCGCAAATGCATAAAAACCCCGGGACCTAGTCCAGATTGAATACACACTGTATTAAGCCGCTATAGACACTAGCCTACTGCAAATTAACTTCGGAAAAGACTATAGTTGAACCCCAATCAGTCTCCCACCGATGCAAGGTACAGTTGTACTCCTACGCCTCTGATCCCAGCAGGATACTACGCACTTGATTCCCTTAGCTGATCTCACCCACAACCAAGAGTTGCTACAACCCAAAATCACAGACTTGATAATAAACAGATCTGTCTCACACAGAAAATTCTATCAAAGGATAAATCTTTCTCCCACAGATAAACTCTAGGTTTTGTTACGTCTTTAGATATAAAATCAAGGTGAACAGGAACCAATTGATAATCCGATCTTATATTCCCTAAGAACAGCCTAGATTAATCAATCACCTCTCTACAATCCTTCCTGACTACACAGGCGGTTTGTCGAGGAATCACAAACAGTGAGACGAAGATGTTTGTGACTTTTTTATCTTGCATATCGGAGAACTCTCACGATCTCAAGCCAATCAATCGATTGTACTCGTACGATAGAAGATGCAAGATCAGATCACACAACTACGATAAAGTAGTATCGGTCTGGATTCACAATCCCAATGAAGTTTTTAAGACGTTAACCTGATTTTAGAGAAGAAAATCAAAGATTAATGGAGATCGACTCTAGTGGGCGCACTAGTAGCACATAGACGTGTGGGGATTAGTTTTGCACAATGCTAGATGTCTCCTTTATATAGCCTTCAAATCAGGGTTTTGCCTTAGTTACAAAGCAATCCTTATTCACCGTTAGATGAAAACCTGATTTAGATTCAAGCTAATATTTCTCAACCGTTAGATCGAAAACTTAGCTTGTCACACACACTTGGGTAGACGTTTACTAGGTGTGTAAAAACCATGCCCAAACGTGTACGTGTATGTTGGTTTAACACAGTAACCCAAAAAGGTTAAACATATGAGCATTTCATATCAACCTTGTTCTTCTTCACCATAACTAGTTCAATTGACTCAAATGAACTAGTTAAGAGTTGTTCAATTTTTATGAGATCTTATGTAACTACACAAGACACAATTGAAACAAAGATGATTCGATTCGATTGAATCAGGTCATGAACATTATAGCCACGGTTTGCATAAAACATTCCTTAGTAATTTAATGTTTCATGTTCAGAGCACATCTTTAGATCATAACCTCTTAAGTTCACAAACAAGTTCGCGGACTTAAGTTAATCGATTGAGTTTTCCAAACTCAACAGAAATTCTCGGAAAGAGAACTTTCGCCAGTTCGCGGACTGAGTTTGCGGACTTAGCACACAAACGAGTTTTGGAAAATCCAGCATAAATTCTCGGTCGAGAACTTCCGAAAGTTCGCGGACTGAGTATGCGGACTGGGTTCGCGGACTTGGCAAGCCAATTCCACAATCCTCCCGATTTCTCTTGATCAACAAAGTTCGAAAACTTCAGTTCAAGGAATACATGGTTATGTAATATAAACTCTCATTTCAATCATTGAGACATTCTCAGAGGACGCTATGTAGCCGTTATTCACAGACCGATTCACGTCAGAACAATTCTCAAAGTGATTGAAACTTTTCATGACTTTCGTCACTAGGTGAAGATAAACTTGATCAAAGCGAAACGCTTTACCAACACACGATTTCGAGATAAAAGATAAGCAATGAATGCTCATCTCGAAAAGTCAAATGTGTATGATCTAGTCTATATAGCATACGACTTTTGTCTCATAAGAAGTAGGTGATAGAATAGATAGACTTTTGAGTGATAGATAAGTTCAAGTCTCCACATACCGTTTTGTTGACGAAGTTCCACGGTTCCTTGTATAGATCTTCGTCGTTGTATGATGAATCACCATGAAGTCCTTGAGCTCAACTACACTTTTCTATCCTAGTCCGAGACTTAGCTATGTAGGCTAGAAATCAAGACTTATAGTTTTGATCACTAACATTGACAAACATGCTTGAGATAGCAACGCATGCGAGGTCGACCGATCTATGCTCTAACAATCTCCCCTTTTGTCAATTTTAGTGACAAAACTATTAACACATATGGAATACAAAAAAAGATAAACTTCAGTGGCTCCTATTCCATAGTCTAATCTTCAACGTTCCCTGAAATCTTCGTCCTTCCAAGTACTCCAATGATCCCAAAGGTTGTAAGTTTAGCATCACCGTTGTTGAAGATCCGTAGCTATAACAATGAGCGAAATCGATATTCCCAATCATTATTATACAGTGTCATAGTATTATTATGTAATATCAAAGTCCAATTGTATCACGACTTTAACAATAATACTACGGTGATATGTATCACTCCCCCTTAGTCAATACTCCATCTCGATCATGGAAACCACTCCCCCTTACACAATGATCCGAAAACCATATGTATTTGTAGTGTGAACTACATTATTTCTCCCCCTTTTTGTCAATAAAATTGGCAAAGGTACAAGAACGGGATCATAATGAAATTTCCACAAGAGACATTTCATAGACTAAAATAAAAATACATATCAACTTAATTTAGATGCAATCATAAAGCCGAAGCTAAATTCATTCATCAAGGAGTTCTAAGATACAAGATAACCCCTATAAAATTCCACAGCCGCACACCCCGCAAGATATTACCATTAAGCACAAGTTCAAAAGAACTCTCCCCCATTTGATGTCATTACCGAGAGAACAACAAGAGCGACCTTAATTTCGAAAGAAAAGAAGGATTTTTTAATTAGACACTAAAAACCATAGGAATGTTTTTTTTATATCCAAAGCTCAACCAAATTAATCACAAGTAATCCCATGATTAATTCAATTGAAAATGCAACTAAATCAAACCACAAAAGTGATCAATTTAATTGAAAGTGCTCAACATAAGTAAACTTATGGAGTTACGACTAAGGTAATCATATGGAGATGGATAACTTAATCGTTCACATACTCAACATAAGGAAAACCTTACGGAATATACGACTACATTAACCAATAGAACATGATAGTGTAGCCTTTCATATACTCAACACAAGATCTTGTGGAATATATGAAAACTCAACTAGATTAATTACAAGAGAACCTATAATTACTCTAACTGGAATACAAACAACCAAACTAATCACCGAAGTAATCAATTTAATTATTTTGGGCTCAACATAAGAGAACTTATGAAACCCCGACTAAGTTCATCATAGAATATGACAACCTTAACCGTACATGTACTCGACATAAGAAAGAAAACTTATGTAGTACAAACTAAATAACTAAACTGGTTGATTAATTTAGTTCCTAATGCTCGACATATAGCATCTTATGGAACAACCAACAAAGCCAAGGTAAATCGACTTAGTTTTAAGGTGCTCAACATAAGACACTCAATGGAGCCTTCACGGTAAAACATAACAAGATGGATCAATGAAGATCAATACCGTGGATAACATACAAGGATCTATTCTATTTTCCATCATAACGATATAATAGACTTTATCCTTGTCGAACAAAAGATATCATCCTATTTTCCATCAAATACATGACTGCATAGGCATAACTTTTGTATATGTCAAAATTCCATTCGTCCTTTCATAAATACGAATACCGATTCATAAACGACTTTACTTTTGACCGCAATATGGGATCTTCAAGTTCACGGATGCAAACAATACATATCCCATAAAAATATTGCAATATCACAAACCATTAAAATACTGCAATAAACATCATCCTCCAAATATTTTTAGAATTTAATACCAATAAACCTAAAAAATAACATAAGAAGATGAAAACAAAAATAGCTATGTGTAGTCACAATCATCGCTATTCAAAGCACTAGTTATTCTTCCAACTAATCCAAAAAAAGACATCCTAGGCGACAATGCCTTTGAGAAATTCAGCATCATTCCCGAACTCCTTGTTGTCAACAGCCATTGGAACATACGGTTCACGAAGATAGGAGTTTATATCAACGAACTGTCTTGGCTGATTATGTCGTACCAAGGCTCTCTGAATTTCTAAGGACTTTGACACAAAAGCCTTTATTTCACGAATCTCCTTTCTTACTTCCTTCAACTCATCAAGAACATCGGAAAACTTCTGAGAGTTAGAAGGCACAACCCTGGGATTTCTTGTATTCCTTCTTTTTCTTTTCAGGGACTTAGAAACAGGAGATTTTTTTTTTCCTTGATTGAAGATTTAACAATCATGTTGACATCCTTTCCATCTGACATGGTGCTTTGAGAACAGTTATAAACAACTGGATTTGTGTGATTGAATCACTTAACTCAACAAGCAATCTTATATAGGATGTCAAAAAGGAAAAAGGAATGTAGGGTTCGAAACCTATTGACAGGTTCGTATACGCCCAACTCTAAAACCCTATAAAGAGTAGAATTGTCGATAATAACCCTTTATTTTATTTGATAGACAGAAAATAACAAATCTAAGAAAAGAAGGAAAAACTTTACTGAAGCCTGAATCAACTCAATCTTGTCTCTTTTCGATCAGGCACATGAGACAAGATTTTCCCAACAACACAATCAAGTTGTGTTGCGATGAACAACGATTTGTCCATCTTTTTCCTCAAGGGAGGAATCTTCAGACTTCTGTCTATCAAAACGATTCGACCATACTTTCTTTTCAAATGGTCTTACTCTATCCCTGGAAACCAACTTCTTAGACGAAGATAAGATCCTACATACCTCGGCGGTCTTCTGAGCAAGTTTCAGCTTCCTTGCTAATCGATCTGCTCTTCGTTGAAGTTTGCTGGCGTGCCTTATTTGGTGCTTGTACTTGTAACACCTTGATAGTTCGTGTCCCTTCATCGAACAAAACGAGCACGTCAAACTTGGATAGTATTCAGGCATCTGAGATGTGCAAGCAGCTAGACATACAGTAGATCCTGAAACATTACTGACAGGGTTTCCAGTTAGAGAATCTTCCAGCTTGATTGGGTTTCCTTCTTCTCCGAACCCATTGAGGTTGATATATGTATTGCTACAAGTATCAAAATCGATGTTTTCACCAAGGAGCCCTACACTTGATTTCCTATCTTCATCGGAATCATAGGTTTCAGACATTTCATCAAGTGTTACAGCTAGACCTTTGTTCCCAGTGTATTTTCTACGATTTGGGCATTCGTTAGCAAAATGGCCAAAACCCTTACACTTAAAGCACTGAGGCATGTCCTCGTCATCAGCCTCGTCAGCATCCCTGTTTTTAGGAGGTACGCGACCGTGAGGTTTGTCTGATGACCTAGGTTTGTCTCTTGAAAACCGTTTACTTCTCTTCAACAGAAGATCCCTAAACTGTCTTGTGATCAAGGAGACCGACTTGTCAAGGTCTTCATCTGAAAAATCATTCTCAGACTGATCATCCTCAGAGACATGAACACTTTTACCTTTGGCAAGTAATTTAGTGCTCTTCTGTGCTTTAAAGGCAACATCCTTACCGACTTTGGATGTATGCTCATGGTCAAAGATCTTTAGCTTCCCAACCAAGGTGTTTCTGGAAAGATTATTGAGGTTATTCCCCTCAACGATGGCATGCTTCTTAGACTCGTATCTAGATGGCAGCGATCTGAGAATTTTCATCACAATGTCCTTTTCAGGAATAGTCTTACCCAATGCAAAAGATGCATTAACAATTTCAGACACTTTGTGATTAAACTCATCAAATGTTTCTTCATCTGCCATACGAAGGTTCTCCCAATCGGAATTAAGGTTTTGAAGCCTAGCTTCCTTTTCACTGGAGTTTCCTTCAAATACGGTTTCTAAGATATCCCAAGCATCTTTAGACCTAGTGCAATTAGACACATGGTGTTGAAGACTTGGGGCAATGGCATGTATGATAGCATTTAACCCTTCAGAATTCTGCTTTGCAGCAAGAATCTCGGCAGCATTATATTCACCAATATTCTTGGGAACAGTTCCGTCTCCAGCTGCAACAACGGGCGCATCATAACCATTCACCACATATACCCATGATTGAAAATCACGCGATTGAAGAAAAGCTCGCATAGCAATTTTCCACCATAAGTAATTGGAGCCATCGAAGACTGGTGGTACGTTAATAGAGATAACACCTGTCCATAGAGTCAGATCGCTACAAACACGGACTTGTTAGGTCTTAAACGTGTTTGCCTGCTCTGATACCAATTGAAAAAGCGGGGGTCTAACAACACCACCCAATATTTCGCTTAGCAATCTGTATGGACTAACTCCGAAATACTTTGCTAGAGAATCAACTAGACAGTCAGACTCAATCTAGATAAAAGTATCTCAAGGAGTTAATATCTCTCTCTTGATTTGATTTTTACTCAAGCTAAAAACAATAGCGAGTCTTTATCAAATACAAGGAATACTTGGACGGTACCAAAGACCAATGTCCAAGGATCAATCAATATCAATCAACAACCAAAGGTTGGATTTCCAATTGATGATCACGAACGCACAACCTGTATTATTTCAATTATATAAAATATAATGCGGAAAAGAAATAACACAGACACCAGAAATTTTGTTAACGAGGAAACCGCAAATGCAGAAAAACCCCGGGACCTAGTCCAGATTGAATACACACTGTATTAAGCCGCTACAGACACTAGCCTACTGCAAACTAACTTCGGACTGGACTATAGTTGAACCCCAATCAGTCTCCCACCGATCCAAGGTACAGTTGTACTCCTACGCCTCTGATCCCAGCAGGATACTACGCACTTGATTCCCTTAGCTGATCTCACCCACAACCAAGAGTTGTGCAACCCAAAATCACAGACTTGATAATAAACAGATCTGTCTCACACAGAAAAGTCTATCAAAGGATAAATCTGTCTCCCACAGATAAACCCTAGGTTTTGTTCCGTCTTTAGATATAAAATCAAGGTGAACAGGAACCAATTGATAATCCGGTCTTATATTCCCGAAGAACAGCCTAGATTAATCAATCACCTCTCTACAATCCTTCCTGACTACACAAGCGGATTGTCGAGGAATCACAAACAGTGAGACGAAGATGTGACTGACTTCTTTATCTTGCCTATCGGAGAACTCTCACGATCTCAAGCCAATCAATCGATTGTACTCGTACGATAGAAGATGCAAGATCAGATCACACAACTACGATAAAGTAGTATCGGTCTGGCTTCACAATCCCAATGAAGTCTTTAAGTCGTTAACCTGATTTTAGAGAAGAAAATCAAAGGTTAATGGAGATCGACTCTAGCGGGCGCACTAGTAGCACACAGACGTGTGGGGATTAGTTTTGCACAATGCTAGATGTCTCCTTTATATAGCCTTCAAATCAGGGTTTTGCCTTAGTTACAAAGCAATCCTTATTCACCGTTAGATGAAAACCTGATTTAGATTCAAGCTAATATTTCTCAACCGTTAGATCGAAAACTTAGCTTGTCACACACTTGGGTAGACGTTTACTGGGTTTGTGAAAACCATGCCCAAACGTATACGTGTATGTTGGTTCAACATAGTAACCAAAAAGGTTAACCATATGAGCATTTCATATCAACCTTGTTCTTCTTCACCATAACTAGTTCAATTGACTCAAATGAACTAGTTAAGAGTTGTTCAATTGCTATGAGATCTTATGTAACTACACAAGAAACAATTGAAACAAAGATGATTCGATTTGATTGAATCGGCTCATGAACATTATAGCCAAGGTTTGCATAAAGCATTCCTTAGTAATTTAATGTTTCATGTTCAAAGCACATTTTTCGATCATAACCTCTTAAGTTCACAAACAAGTTCGCGTACTTAAGTTAATCGGTTGAGTTTTCCAAACTCAGTAGAAATTATCGGAAATAGAACTTCCGCCAGTTCGCGGACTGGGTTCGCGGATTTAGCACACAAACGAGTTTTGGAAAATCCCAGCAGAAATTCTCGGTTGAGAACTTCCGACAGTTCGCGGACTTGGCAAGACAATTCCACAATCCTCCTGACTTCTCTTGATCAACAAAGTTCGAAAACTTCGGTGTAAGGAATACATGGTTATGTAATCTAAACTCTTATTTCAATCATTGAGACATTCTCAGAGGACGCTATGTAGCCGTTATTCACAGACCGATTCACGTCAGAGCAATTCTCAAAGTGATTGAAACTTTTCATGACTTTCGTCACTAGGTGAAGATAAACTTGATCAAAGCGAAACGCTTTACCAACACACAATTTCGAGATAAAAGATAAGTAATGAATGCTCAGCTCTAAATGTCAAATGTGTATGATCTAGTCTATATAGCATACGACTTTTGTCTCACAAGAAGTAGGAGATAGAATAGATAGACTTTTGAGTGATAGATAAGTTCAAGTCTCCACATACCTTTTTCTTGATGAAGTTCCACGGTTCCTTGTATAGATCTTCGTCATTGTATGATGAATCGCTATGAAGTCCTTGAGCTCAACTACACTTTTATATCCTAGTCCGAGACTTAGCTATGTAGGCTAGAAATCAAGACTTATAGTTTTGATCACTAACATTGACAAACATGCTTGAGATAACAACGCATGCGAGGTCGACCGAGCTATGCTCTAACATATATCACATATTGGAATCATTCCTGTCCGGCCTCAAGGGAAATACTGGGATAGGGCTTTTCCTAATTGTGTATTCAAACTGAAGGATACCTACAATGGTGGAAGGAAGAACAGCAAAAGTGTGACAGATGTTGTAAATCAGTCTGAAAAGAGAAAAAGAAACAGGAGAAAGAAAAACGAGTCAAGTTCCCCTAATGTTCTCAAAAAGGACTGTGAATCCAAGACTTCCAATTCATACTTCTTACATGTCAACAATCGAGTCTCTGATCTGAAGATTCACATAAACAGACTGAGACGGAATATCAAAAAAACATGGAATGTTGTTAAACCAGGTACTTTTAAATATTCTCTTGATAATGCTTCTTCAGCTAAACCAGGTAGTTTGTTAAACACCGATGAAAAGGAAAAAGAATAAGTGAATAATGATGAGCAAGATGCTCATCTTATTACAACCTGACATGTTCATGTTGCGTCTCTTTTTAATTGTTCTTCTTGTTAAAAAGGGATGCTCATGGTTCTCAGGATTTTCATCTTGAGAAAACTGTCAGGATTGTACTGCATTCGATGTTACTTATTCCGTTTGCTCCTCAACATCTATTTCTCTTTCTCTTTGGTCTTCTTTGGTCTATCATAGGCCCGTCTCTCTAGTACACGCACCAACCCTCATGAACGTCTTGTTTCCTAGGGTTTGATGGAATCCCTTATTTTTATAATGTGTTCCAGAGGTGCAAAAATATTTTCTAAAAGTCTTTATGGTGCACAATGGAGGGAAGCAACAAGCTTGATGATGTTGAGCTATGTCCTATGGATATTTCCTGCTTTCATGCTCTTGATCATGAAAACGAAGACAAACTGCCAGTTCAGATTTCTTCATAACTGGTAGGAAATATTCTTGGAGACTTCAAGGTCGTTCGCGAACAACTTGGTATCGCAACACGGAATCTAGACTACCTAAAAGACGAACTAAGGAAGGCAACTGAGGAACTCGCTCTTGTTCAATCCCTGGTTGCAGACAGGATTTAGTTTTTCGTCTGATCTTGGTTCTAGTTGTTTACCTAGTAAGTATTCTTTTTGGATTAGTTGGAAGAATAACTAGTGCGTTGAATAGCGATGATTGTGACTACACATAGTTATTTTTGTTTTCATCTTCTTGTGTTATTTTTTAGGTTTATTGGTATTAAATTCTAAAAATATTTGGAGGATGATGTTTATTGCAGTATTTTTATGATTTTGTGATATTAGAATTTGTTTATGGGATATGTATTGTTTACGTCCGTGAACTTGAAGGTCCCATATTGCGGTCAAAAGTAAACTCGTTCATGAATTAGTATTCGTATTGATGAAAGGACGAATGGACTTTTAACATATACAAAATTTATGCCTATGCAATCATGTATTTGATGGAAAATAGGATGATATCTTTTGTTTGACAAGGATAAAGTCTATTATATCGTTATGATGGAAAATAGAATATATCCTTGAATGTTATCCACGGTATTGATCTTCATTGATCCATTTTATTATTTTTTACCGTGAAGGCTCCATTGTGTGTCTTATGTTGAGCACCTTAAAACTAAGTCGATTTACCTTGGCTTTGTTGGTTGTTCCATAAGATGTTATATGTCGAGCATTAGGAACTAAATTAATCAACCAGTTTAGTTATTTAGTTTGTACTCTATAAGTTTTCTTTCTTATGTCGAGTACATGTACGGTTAAGGTTATCATATTCTATGATGAACTTAGTCGGGGTTCCATAAGTTCTCTTATGTTGAGCCCAAAATAATTAAATTGATTACTTCAGTGATTAGTTTGGTTGTTTGTATTCTAATCAGATTAATTATAGGTTCTCTTGTAATTAATCTAGTTGAGTTTTCATATATTCCACAAATTCTTGTGTTGAGTATATGAACCGCTATACTAATCATGTTCTATTGGTTAATGTAGTCGTATATTCCGTAAGGTTTTCCTTATGTTGAGTATGTGAACGATTAAGTTAGTCATCTCCGTATGATTACCTTAGTCATAGCTCCGTAAGTTTACTTATGTTGAGCACTTTCAGTTAAATTGATCACTTTTGTGGTTTGATTTAGTTGCGTTTTCAATTGAATTAATCATGGGTTTACTTGTGATTAATTTGGTTGAGCTTTGGATATAGAAAATCATTCCTATGGTTTTTGGTGTCCAATTAAAAAAATCATTTTTTCTTTCGAAATTAAGGTCGCTCTTGTTGTTCTTTCGGGAATGACATCAAATGGGGGAGAGTTCTTTTGAACTTGTGCTTAATGGTAATATCTTGCGGGGTGTGCGGCTGTGGAATTTTATAAGGGTTATCTTGTATCTTAAAACTCCTTGATGAATGCATTTAGCTTCGGCTTTATGATTGCATCTAAATTAAGTTGGTATGTATTTTTTTTTTAGTCTATGAAATGTCTCTTGTGAAAATTTCATTATGATCCCATTCTTGTACCTTTGCCAATTTTATTGACAAAAAGGGGGAGAAATAATGTAGTTCACACTACAAATACATATGGTTTTCGGATCATTGTGTAAGGGGGAGTGGTTTCCATGATCGAGATGGAGTATTGACTAAGGGGGAGTGATACATATCACCGTAGTATTATTGTTAAAGTCGTGATACAATTGGACTTTGATATTACATAATAATACTATGACACTGTATAATAATGATCGAGAATCTCGATTTCTCTCATTGTTATAGCTACGGATATTCAACAACGGTGATGATAAACTTACAACCTTTGGGATCATTGGAGTACTTGGAAGGACGAAGATTTCAGGGAACGTTGAAGATTAGACTATGGAATAGGAGCCACTGAAGTTTATCTTTTTTGTATTCCATATGTATTAATAGTTTTGTCACTAAAATTGACAAAGGGAAAGATTTTATAGAGCATAGCTCGGTCACCTCGCATGCGTTGCTATCTCAAGCATGTTTGTCAATGTTAGTGATCAAAACTATGAGTCTTGATTTCTAGCCTACATAGCTAAGTCTCGGACTAGGATAGAAAAGGGTAGTTGAGCTCAAGGACTTCATGGCGATTAATCATACAACGACGAAGATCTATACAAGGAACCGTGGAACTTCATCAACAAAAAGGTATGTGGATACTTGAACTTAACTATCACTCAAAAGTCTATCTATTCTATCTCCTACTTCTTATGAGACAAAAGTCGTATGCTATATAGACTAGAACATACACATTTGACATTTCGAGCTGAGCATTCATTGCTTATCTTTTATCTCGAAATCGTGTGTTGGTAAAGCGTTTCGCTTTGATCAAGTTTATCTTCACCTAGTGACGAAAGTCATGAAAAGTTTCAATCACTTTGAGAATTGCTCTGACGTGAATCGGTCTGTGAATAACGGCTACATAACGTCCTCTGAGAATGTCTCAATGATTGAAATGAGAGTTTAGATTACATAACCATGTATTCCTTGAACCGAAGTTTTCGAACTTTGTTGATCAAGAGAAATCGGGAGGATTGTGTAATTGGCTTTCCAAGTCCGCGAACTGTCGGAAGTTCTCGACCGAGAATTTCTGCTGGATTTTCCAAAACTCGTTTATGTGCTAAGTCCGCGAACTGGCGGAAGTTCTCTTTCCGAGAATTTCTGCTGAGTTTGGAAAACTCAACCGATTAACTTAAGTCTGCGAACTTGTTTGTGAACTTAAGAGGTTATAATCTAAAGATGTGCTCTGAACATGAAACTTAAATTATTAAGGAATTCTTTATGCAAACCGTGGCTATAATGTTCATGAGCCGATTCAATCGAATCGAATCATCTTTGTTTCAATTATGTCTTGTGTAGTTACATAAGATATCATAGCAATTGAACAACTCTTTAACTAGTTCATTTGAGTCAATTGAACTAGTTATGGTGAAGAAGAACAAGGTTAATATGAAATGCTCATATGATTAACCTTTTTGGGTTACTATGTTGAACCAACATACACGTACACGTTTGGGCATGGTTTTCATAAACCCAGTAAATGTTTACCCAAGTGTGTGTGACAAGCTAAGTTTTCGATCTAATAGTTGATAAATATTAGCTTGAATTTAAATCAGGTTTTCATCTAACGGTGAATATGGATTGCTTTGTAACTAAGGCAAAACCCTGATTTGAAGGCTATATAAAGGAGACATCTAGCATTGTGAAAAACTAATCCCCACACGTCTATGTGATACTAGTGCCCCCGCTAGAGTCGGTCTCCATTAACCTTTGATTTCTTCTCTAAAATCAGGTTAACGACTTAAAGACTTCATTGGGATTGTGAAGCCAGACCGATACTACTTTATCGTAGTTGTGTGATCTGATCTTGCATCTTCTATCGTACGAGTACAATCGATTGATTGGCTTGAGATCGTGAGAGTTCTACGATAGGCAAGATAAAGAAGTCACAAACATCTTGGTCTCACTGTTTGTGATTCCTCGACAAACCGCATGTGTAGTCAGGAAGGATTGTAGAGAGGTGATTGATTAATCTAGGCTGTTTTTCGGGAATATAAGACCGAATTATCAATTGGTTCCTATTCACCTTGATTTTATATCTTAAGACGGAACAAAACCTAGGGTTTATCTGTGGGAGACAGATTTATCCTTTGATAGACTTTTCTGTGTGAGACAGATCTGTTTATTATAAATTCTGTGATTTTGGGTTGCAGCAACTCTTGGTTGTGGGTGAGATCCGCTAAGGGAATCAAGTGCGTAGTATCCTGCTGGGATCAGAGGCGTATGAGTACAACTGTACCTTGTATCGGTGGGAGACTGATTGGGGTTCAACTATAGTCCAGTCCGAAGTTAGCTTGGAGTAGGCTAGTGTCTGTAGCGGCATTATACAGTGTGTATTCAATCTGGACTAGGTCCCGGGGTGTTTCTGCATTTGCGGTTTCCTCGTTAACAAAATTTCTGGTGTCTGTGTTATTTCTTTTCCGCATTATATTTTATATAATTGAAATAATACAGGTTGTGCGTTCGTGATCATCAAATGGAAATCCAACCTTTGGTTGTTGATTGATATTGATTGATCCTTGGACATTGGTCTTCGGTACCGTCCAAGTTATTCCTTGTATTTGATAAAGACTCGCTATTGTTTTTAGCTTGAGTAAAAATAAAATCAAGAGAGAGATATTAACTCCTTGAGATATTTTTATCTAGATTGAGTCTGACCGTCTAGTTGATTCTCTAGTAAAGTATATCGGAGTTAGTCCATACAGATTGGTAATCGAATTATTGGGTGGTGTTGTTAGACCCCCGCTTTTTGAATAAGCCTGACATTTGTATTCTTACGCATTTTTGGTTGTGTTATATATGTGTCACTACGACTCCACACCTTACTATATTTGGTCAGTAAAACGATTAAGTAATTATGTTGGATATTAATTCCAACAATTATCCGCATTTTGAAACCTTTCGCATGTGATCTCTTAACCGCTATATTTGCGGATTGTCACTTTGATGAGAAAGTCTTCCCATTGCTAGGGGGAGATACGAAAAAGGATTTTCTAAGGGAACGATAGGAATTGTCGTGGTGTGTTCCCACTCTGTCTCATATTGATTCTTGTACTCCACAAATGTAAATGTGAAGTGAAAAGAATAATCGATTTTCAGAAAGTGCACTGATATCGGTAACGTGACAAGATCATACATACCAGCTGCAAATGTGCCTGCAAGGTTATAAAGCCTCAGTATGGGGTACACCATAGACTAAGGTGTTGCAACTACACTTGGTGGAAGTGTAGTTGAGGTCGTGGTTCCATAAAAGAAGATGGAGAGACCATTAGGTTCGATCACTGCTTACCTAGAAAACTAGTAGGTGAAGAAGGCACAACCTAATATATCATTAATTAAATCATCTCATTATATTGTCTCTGATTATATCCATGAATCAAAATGGAGGACGCTCCTAAGTTTAATTATTCCAAAGAACAATGACATCCCAAGTGGATTATGAGAATGCGCACGAGTAAATGGAAAGATCATGCGAGCATATTGATGATTAATTTCATATACACTTGCTTAAGGAAATAGAGAAAGATGAGATCGAACAAAGCTCCTTGTTGCTTAATATCAACGAAGTGCATATTTGGCCTATACAATCCAGGTAGAACTTGGTTCTTTGACAAATATACAGGTATTTGGTGTGGTAGTGCTAACCAACCAAGTGTAAATCCTATTGGGAATACATAATTAATTTTCACAAAGCATAATGAGAAGAAAGCGGTATTAAAGTACAAAGACTCGCAGTGTGGCGCGAGGTTTATCACAAAGCCCTGGAATTGTTCTCTTGTAATGAATGTTATAGCGTTCCACAACTTAGTTAGCTTGTATTTCAAAAGGACTTGAAATGCAGCATCTGTATGTGGTTGTTACGTATCTCTGAAAGATTCAAGAGATAACAGATATTTACAAAAGTACTTGATAGCCTTTTGTTTCCCAAATCAAGTGACTCTAAACCACAGAGTGCGTTTACAATTAGATAAAACGCTCACTTATATATTGAAGCAATCAAGCGGATGTGGTATAACTGTTTAAGTGGCTATTTGATTTGGAAGGGATAAACAAGCAAGTTATTTTTCATTGCGTATTCACAAGAAAGTTTCTGATTTGGAATTGTAGCTATCGATGTCGATGGTACAAACATAATGGGTACTCTTGATGTAATAAGAGGCCTTAAAAGCTATTTGATATCCGAATTTGAGATGAAAAATCTGGGAAAGATCGACCGAATACTGAGCTTGTGGTATATTATTCCACCAGTTTGCATATGTCTAAAGTTTTCAGGAAATTTAACAAAGACAGGCATCCTGATAGCACTCCCATGATTAGTCGAGGTTCAAATGTAAGTAAGTGACCATTTCGTCTAAAGGAAGATGACGAAGATGTGTTGGGAGATGAAATTCCCATATCTAAGTACAATAGACGCATTGTTGTACTTAATATAATAATGTACTCGATCAAATTTTGCATCCTTAGGGTACTTGTTAGATAGATATAGCTCAGCGCCAACGCAACGTCATTGGAATGGTATAGTGAATGTAATCATGTACTTAAAAGTAACCATTGAAATAAATTTGTTTTATCCCTGCAAAGACATAAAAAGGAATGCTAATGAAAGTGCAGTCCAAAAGTTGTTGATTATGAAGGAACAATAATCTCTTCTCTAACGAAAATAATCATAGGGAGATATGGTAGACTATTTTCTAAGTCATTACCGATATTCATTTTCGGAAAGTACATGACTAAAGGAAATGTCTAGAACAACTCTGAAAGTAATCATGGGGAGATGCCGACATCAGGGGGAGGATCCAAAGATATGATGTCGACATATTTAACTTCGAAATTGAAGCTGTGTTGTATTTTTTTCCCTTCGATCGAGAATATTTTTTCCCAAAGGGTTTTGTCACTCGACAAGGTTTTTAGCGAGGCAACACTAAAAACATCAAGTATGTTGAACGTTGAAGACATAAAGACCGCGTTGATATTACTGAAAATATCTGAATCAAAGAAATGAAACGCGGTAGTATGTTAAGCAACGTAACTTCCAGAATCAACAGCGGGTTCTTATAAACATCAAGTTATCAAAGTAAAGTGTAATTAACTCCTTTTAATTGCGTTAGACTAATGAAAATTGTCTGACATCAGGGGGGGCATCTAATGGTGCGTTGAACTATTTTCCTTCACCGAGGATGCTTTTTCCCACAAAGTTTTGTTACTCGGCAAGGTTTTTAATGAGACAACAACAAACACCGGGAAGTAATTTCCCAGCTAAGGTTATTGTCTTTCCCACGAGGATTTTCTGCCTCAGGAGTTGTGAAGCAACCAGTCAACTTCAACAGAGCAAAGTGATCATCTGCAACATATCATATTTTCTTGCATCTGTCATGTTGTACTCTTTTTCCTTGTCAAGGTTTTAATGAGGCAACATATTCGAGTCCAACTATGTTCTAAGTTTGCTTAATATTGTACTCTTTTTCTTTAGTTCAGATTTTGTCCCTCTGGGTTTTCGTGACGAAGTTTTAACAGGGCAATTAACTTAGACTTGTCGGTCCTTGAAGATCGTATTCCATGTGATGAACTACGTGTAAAGTACGAGACAACATGTGAAGTACTACGTGTAAAGAGTTGTACCAAGGTTTTGTCCCACAGGGTTTTTCCTTGTCAAAGTTTTAATTAGGCAATTGATTTCGGCACAAGTCATCAAGGAGAGGACGACACTTGAAGAACTACATTCGAAGCACTATACGTGAAGCACATAATATGAAGTTCTATTGGACCGCACAAGGGGGAGTATTGTAGGGCCTACAGCCCATAGATTTGCCTCCCATAAAGGAAGTATTTTGTTTTTCCCTTTTCCTAGTATATAAAGGATACTATGTACTACTATGACTATGATCAATAAGAAATCCTTCTCCTTCTCTGCCTCTTTGTCTTCTTTTCTATGATTTACTACAACATAATATCATATTTACACCAAACTTATTTGTCTTTTCGAGACCAACCAAAATACATGTTTTCTTTATATTAGTTATTATTCAATATTTGCGAAATCCTTTATATTTTATAGCGACTGACCCTGATGATTACGGGGTTTCTTGCTGGACTACAATGCCGCATCTGAGGTAAATAATATGGGTTATGGACTTTTGAATGACATTTATTTAGATTCTTGGAAAAATGAACTGGGAATTTCTTTTTCTACTATGGTGATTTATATTACAATGCTAGTGACAATATTGGGAATCAGGGGTGGAGTCAGCCCATTGCTAGGGTGGCACTTCCACCCACTGCCCAGCTGGCTCCAAAGCCCATTTTAGACCCTATAAGGAAATTTCGTTTACAAACAAGCTTGTTTTTGCATTTTTGCACCCCTTAAAAAATTTGGTTGCATCATAGCAAATTTTTGCACCTCTTCTTATGATTCTTGGCTCCGCCCCTGTTGGGAATACATATCTCAACCTGCACCTTGTTTCTTCTTGAGCTCTATCAGGACCATTAGGTCCAGATCCCATGGACTATTGGATCCCTGGTTGTCCAAAAGCGAATTTGTATTTGTTATTGGACACCACAGAAAGGTACATGTGCATGAGAAAATTTATAAACACTAGATTTCCCAAGGACGAGGGAGTCCATGCATGTGATCACAGATACGATGCATATTGATTTTTATTAATTGTTGTATTGCTGCCTTCTGATCTATTGGCTTGTTTGTTGATTGGGAATTTGAAATGGCATGCTTTTCCTCACACATTAAACACATTCATTATGTGGTCCATCCCGAGTTGGAAATGGCATACATTTTGAGTTTAGTTTAGCGTATCAACTACAAAATCGGGGGCGGAGCTGGAAATCCTATTAAGGAGAAGCATAATGTTATTAAAGGGGGAAGATTGTAAAAATGGACTTGGAAGCTCAAAATTAAGGCGAATTTAGGTTTTGGAGTCAGCTTGGCAGAGTGTGCAGTTGCACACCCTTGCTTTTAACTGCCTCCACCATTGTACAAAATACTTATTTATATGTCCTGCAAACCATGATGGTGAATTACAAATGGAACATTCTTTATGATATAGCAAAAAAAACATTCAATGGTGCCAATTTTTATCTTTTTTGATCAAAAGTATGTCAATTCCTTGTGGTTATATTATAACAACCTTTATTTTGTACTTATCCAAACTTGAGTACATACGTTTATGTAGAATTTCTGTTAAACTCATTACTCATGTTTTCTGTTGAACTAATTACTCATGTTCTGATGCTAAATTGTATATATTTATGTCTAAATAGTAGTATTATGTTCTCATGTGTATATATTTATGTCTAAATAGTAGTAGTATTTTTCTAAAGAATTTATGTAAATGTCTCGTGATAACCGATAAATACCTGTAATTTTTATCTGGTCTGATTTTGGGTCCACAAACGTGAACGAACTCGGAACCAACTAGATCCGAAACCGGCTCAAATAATCGGGTTTGGTTTTGGTACCCAGAGGATCCCGACCCAGTGATAGCCCTATGAATCAAGACAAATTCAGACATATTACAAAACATTAAATCACAGAAACAAGTTAGAGTGAGGTAGCTTAATTATGCTTCAAAAAAAAAATGGTAGCTTAATTGGAGGCATCAAGGTCAAAGCTGAATCGACAATTGCTTGATTTCAGGATTTGTGAAAGAGAAGGCAAATGAAATTCGGGATACACCCATGTTATCAACATATTATAAATGGGCTTGGATCCTCCTGTTTCCTTGTCTGAACCAATAGGATACTGACATTTGTCCCATTTTCTTTTCTTAACCAAAACAAATTCAGGACAAAGTATACGTGATTCTTTGGTGATTTTTGTTTGAATCAGTCTCTTGGAAAAGAATCAAAAAATTGAGTAATACGACGAACCACTGCGAGACAAAGAGTGTTTATCAAATTATAGTACTTGACGCGGGAATGAAATGGGAAACGTTAAGAAACACTTTAAAAATGGGCAACTAAATAAGAACTTATTACCAAACCACGGCTTTATTTGAATGCGCTTCCAAATTAGATACATTATTCTTCAGTCCACTTATTCGTATTGCGCAAAACAGTTTCCATGTTTAAATAAAAATGATTCTTCAGTTCATGAATCGTTTTCACCTGCCAACCATGCGTAAAGTCCAATAGTTTCACAAAGAAAATTTCATTGCAAAGACAATGAGTGAGCTTTAGAAGAATATATCACTACTAAACTTGTTAATAATCAAAGAAAATCATCACTTGTTGCTCTTGAACATATATAAGGAGTATGGGGAAAGATTTTTCGTTAACATATATCTGATTTTCAGTTGTCTGTAGTTTGGAATTGTTAACTATGGGTGGTAATCTAAACAAGGATTATCAGTGGAGAATTAGTGTATTGATGGATCCATGACTGTATATCTTTCGCACAAGCAGTCACTTCCTTCAATGAATTGGACTCTCCGGCCATATGCCAATAAACAAGCCGGTGAAACAATGAGTTTTATCCGGAAGGTGGAAATACTTCGCGGTATACAAAACAAGCCACCGCCTCCATGTGATGTGACTCATAACGTCTCGGCCGTCATATTCTCTACAGGTGCCTTCTCAGGGAACGTGTTCCATGAATTCAGTGAAGTGATCATTCCGTTGTTCTTGACAACCTACCACTTCCGGGCTCAACTCCAATTTGTAGCTGTTGACTACGAGGCATGGTGGGTGTCCAAGTATAACCACGTTTTGACCCACTTGTCAAACTACAATGTAATGGATTCTGTAAAAGATGGGAAGGTGCACTGCTTCCCTGGAGCTGTGATGGGTCTGAAGTACCACGACAAACTCGCCTGTAACATTAGTGAAATCCCAGGTGGATACTCCGCTAAGAACTTCACGAAATTCATAAGAGATTCATTTAGTTTGAAGATAAACAATGTGATGGAGATTGAAAAACCTGTTCTTATGATAATTTCACGTAAGAGGACAAGGGTCTTGCTGAACGAAAATGAGATTGTGGCCTTGGCAACTGAATTAGGCTTCCGAGTAATCACTGTAGCACCGGATCAAATGTCGAATTTGAACGTACTCTCTCATCAAATTAACTCGTGCAGTGTTTTATTGGGAGTCCATGGTGCAGGTCTTACTAATGAACTGTTCTTGCCAGAAACAGCAGTGATGCTGCAGGTGGTTCCACTAGGACTAGAGTGGGCATCTGCAGCCTACTACAGTGATCCAGCAAAGCAGATGGGTTTAACTTATTTGGAGTACAAGATAAATCCAGAAGAGAGCTCGCTCCTAGAGAAGTACGGTAAAGACCATCCGATCATCACAGATCCAGCATCTATACACAAGCAAGGTTATCTTGCTTTGAGAGCTGTCTATATCGATGGGCAGAACGTCACAGTTAACCTTTCGAGGTTTAGAGGAACCCTGGTGCAAGCCACCAAACTGATCCGAAGGTCAATGCCTTCAACCAGCTAGAATTCACGACCATGTATCTTAAATATGTTGAACTGCGTATGTCTTACTAATTTTGTTAATTCTCTACTTTGTTGGGGAACTTATATGCAAATAAGGAGAGAGGATTTTAATCTAAATTAGGCACATATATGTTTGAAACTAGCTAGTAATACAGACATTTGCTGTGTTATGTTAATTGACATGGTTCAGTTCTGAGTAATGGAGTGTTCTCGAGGGAAGGGAGCAGTTCTCTGCAGGTCGTGCCAGTGCCACTAAGGATAGATTTTCATGCACAGCGAACTATGATGATACGCTACGGTTAGTGACATGAGTATAATTTACTAAGTTTAGAAAGATGATTTAGAACAGAGCTCTCTAATTGAAAAGTAGGGTCAAGAATCGAGATCATCCGGTCATTCTAGATCCTGCAGTGAGGGAATTTCCTCTCAGAGATGCATATGTTGATGGTACAACTGAAGTAGACAAGAACTAGATTAAATATATGTCAAAATCCATAAAAAGAACTATGTGGCTATTTGAATTTTGAGATGTAAATTTTAAGTTGAAGTAGTCGGTATGCTGACTAGTACCTAAAATGAGATACTCTTCATTTGCTAATGCTGCGACAAAGGAAAAGCGGAAGTAAACAGTGCAAGTGCTTACACAGAGAGTATCCGCTTCAATTATCCTATTAAGGAAGGAGATACTATGACATTAATGCAGATACTTCTCATTAATGGTGGTAAATCTTTTAATGATCATACCGGCGATATCCCAAGATTTGGGCATGCCTTAATTCCAAGATCCTCATTTATCATGGATTTTTGGTCTTTCTTATGACTCATTTTACACTGAAGGTTCTTGTAACTAACGAATGTGCATATATTGGCATCGGTAATCCAAAAAAATTCTTCTCTTCACTCTTTTCGTAACTGTAATGGAGTCACTGAGTTGACACTCTAGTGTTCCTACTAAAAGAATTTCAACATCCTCAAACCCCAGATACCGATTGTTTCATTGATATAGTTTCAGAGTTGGATTCAAGTATGAATAAGTTAAGAGTTGGGGCACTACCGATCAGTGTGTCATCGGTTTTGATCCTTTTACCTCTCATTTACGTTGAACTCTTCAGATCCAACAGTATCGACGCCCTTATTTTATGTATGTTTATATTAATCCATTTCTACTCTTCAGATCCAACAGTATCGACGCCCTTATTTTATGTATGTTTATATTAATCCATTTCTTTTTCTTGTATCTGTCTCGTTCGCCATGTCATAATGCTCCACATAATTAATATGACAGCAAGAAAATCTGTTTAAGGTAGCTCATCTTCTAACTAGTATTGTCTTTTCTATGTTTCATGGTTCACTATTATGACTCAATGGGGCTGAAGGGACGAACCAGCTTTCAAATTGGAATGGTTATAATCAGATGAGTAGATCTATGGGAGATGGTGCTATAGGATCTATACAAAGGCTTGTTAGAGGTGTGTTCTCTTCTGATTTCTAAAATGTATAACATCTCTGATTTTCTAAACTAAAGTAAAAACACAACTCTTTGGGAAAATACAGGAAGAGGTCGAATAGAACTTGAAACTACCGGATTTTCTTGTAATTCATCATCTCTCCATTCCGATATTTGCGTTTCGACAGACCTTGTTACAATCAACATGCAGTCCAGGACTGTCTACATTCCACAAAAACAGTCTCCACCACCAATAAACTGGACAGTCCAGCCATATGCCAGGAAGGGAGACAAAGCAGCTTTGAGTAATGTCGCAAATGTGGAGATAATTCGTGGTATAAAGAACAAACCACCACCACCATGTGATATCTTCCATAACATTCCAGCAGTCGTATTTTCCTCTGGTGGCTACCGTGGAAATTTCTACCATGAAATTAATGATGTGATGATCCCGTTGTTTCTAACAACTCGTCATTTCCAGTCTCAGGTCCAATTAGTTGCCACTGATTATAAAAAGCAATGGGATTCAAAATATCACCAAATACTAACCAGCTTATCAAACTACAAAGTCATCAACCCAGCAGAAGACGAGAAGGTACATTGCTTTCCTGGAGGAGCAATCGGTCTTGTGTACCATGGCGACCTCACATGCAACACTAGTGGCATCCCTGGTGGCTATTCCGTGAATGATTTCAGGAGATTTCTAAGAGATTCATTTAATCTGAAGACAAAGAATGTAACTGAGATTGAAAAACCTGTTCTAATACTAATTTCACGTCGGAGGGCAAGAGCACTCTTGAATGAAAAAGAAATATTGGGATTGGCAACTGAATTAGGGTTCAAAGCAATCACCACAACACCAGAACGGATGTCAAATTTGAGTAGATTTTCTGACGAGATAAACTCATGCAGTGTTTTATTGGGAGTCCATGGTGCAGGTCTTACTAATGCACTATTTCTGCCAGATGGAGCAGTGATGCTGCAGGTGGTTCCACTAGGACTAGAATGGGCCTCTGCAACCTACTATGGTAGCAAGGTTGTTGGAAAAATGAATGTCCGCTATTTGGAGTACAAGATCATTCCAGAAGAGAGCTCGCTCCTAGAAAAGTACGGTCGAGACAGTCCAGTGATTAACGATCCAGCAACTATAGGCAAGCAAGGTTATGCTGTTTCAAGCAAAATCTATCTTCGGGGGCAGAATGTTACACTTGACATATCAAGGTTTAGGAAAACCCTACTACAAGCACCGGAACTTCTTAGAAGGTGAAGTCCATGGAATGATGGAAAGAAAAACTACTCCTTGAAGATGTCTCTGGCAGTTCGATGTACGTCTTCTCACTTTATATATCTTTCAATGGTGGGTGTTTTCCGTTATAAGTTTACATAGACAAAATTGGTGTGTGAAAGAAACTGAAAAGGAGAATACAGCATGGAGGAAAAGAATACCTAAAAATCCAGTTCATTTGTCAGTTGGATGTGATTTAAACTTAATGCCATACCTGAGTTAATACTGCAAAAGAAAAAAAAAGGTAATCAGAATCGACTGCTGTTCAATAGGACTTTCTTAACTATGAGACAAGAGCACTTGTTCTTATAAACATAATTAACTGTTCTGAACATACGAGGATATGACTAGGCTGGCAATACGTATTTCTTTACCAACTGAAAAGTAGCAGCAAACCAAAAACGATAACTAGAACCTTGAACCAGTTTGTCAGATTCATTAATCTAAGTACAACTAATTGGATGGCTGGACTCAACGAAGGGAAAAGCAGAACCCAAAACCTTTTCCATTTCGGACATCGTTATAATCAAAATACCCTCTTCGAGGTTTATCCTTTAAAGCTATTAATAGTGTATAGCGTCACGAGAAGATAAAAACCAAGGGTGCCTTTTGAAATTCAATTAGTATTTATCTTGAATTGACCGCTCCTTCTTTCCATCCTCGCTGAAGAGCCCTCAGTTTCCACATGGCAGTCAACTTCTTCTGCGCTGCTAATGCAGCTTCAGATTTCTCCCTCGCCTCTTCACATGTCTCCATACCTGAATTGCACTTGTCAGCCTCCTTTTGATACTGAGATGCACTTTTCTTTGCTTCAAGTAATGCCATGTCAGCCTTACGCTGACTTTCCAAAGCTTCAGCTTCTCGAAGTTTCAGTTCCTCTGAAAGGAGCTCTGCGAAATTCTTCTCCATGTCTTCACTGACATCCATGTCATGTTTTACGCAATCTGCATTTCAAGTAATGCACTATTATATTAGTGTAATTATAGGTAATTTGCTGTTTCACCCTTGTCATTTTTATTACGAGACGTACAAGTGGATGAGTCACATACACCATATATCAAACACAGTACCATAACCATGTGCAAAAATAAAAACTTCTCACACCTTATCTATCAGTCAAATGTAAAAATAGATCCTCATTGTAGATTAAATGCTAAAGATGCGTAGGTGCTATTTTCAGGTGTTTGAGCCTGGAGTTTCTAAAGACTAATCACCATATACAGTTTATGCTTCTGAATTACAGCATCAGTTTCAGCTAACAAACTGGTCCATTATGCTCTTAGATGTGAAAATTGGTCTGAAGTAATATCCCACATCCAAGCATATTGGATATATAATCCCTGCCTCCAACAACCTTCGTAACAAGTTCAGTTATCGGCTACCCAATTAACACATCTTACCAGTTTACCCAAGTGATATAAACTGCGAGGATGTGCGCATATAACAACTCAAAAACAAATCATAATTGTAAATGCATCACAAACTTTATCCAACTTGCCAAAAAAAACCTAACCTGCAAATGAGTTGTTGCTCAATCCTGCAAGAGAATAGATTGAAATACATAAGAACTGGGGATATCTTATTGACAATCGTAAAATATAATAATCAAAATAATAAGTTGAATACTAAGACACAGCAGATTTACTAAATCTAAGGCATTCCATTCTATTATAACAGAAAAACTAGTACATCATATAGATAGTTTACAATTCAGATGGTGTACAAAAGTCAGACATTAGCAAGACATGCTTGTTCCCATCCCTCACTACCCAGAAAGAACAACCAAGCCTTGCATAAGAAGTCCCAATAACTTTCATCAAACCTAGGTTTTCAGAACTAATTCCCCTCATATTCTAGTATTTTAGAAAAATAACTATTGTCTATCACACATCTCTATTCTACTGGTGGCGCAAAACAAAGTAGAAATATTGGATTACTGATAAGAACAGGAAAGGACAGTTAACAAAGAAAAACCAGAGAGATCAATCAAAATTTATGAATCTCTTTATTAACCTAAGCTGATAAGTAAATCCAATCAAAACCCCATTCCCATTTCCCCACGATTTTATTTCCTTTTAAAGATCTCTAATAAAAACATCTTCCAATCACTGAGCAATATCAACTTAAATTATGACAGATCTACGCAATGAGTACCCTATTTTGTCCAATTGGGATAAACCCATTACTAAAAACAACAAGAACTTGAAAGCAAAGATCTGAAACATGAGATTACCTTCCGGCATAGATATAAGTGGTTGAGCAGAACAATCACAAACACATGGTGGACAAGTGGAAGAAGAAACAGAAGAAGAATCATGACTGAGAGCAGCTGTTAGATGCCAGTATAAAGGAGGACCTAAGATGTAACCAATCAAACCCATACCTAGAAACCCTAATACAATCTTTAAAACACCTGGTTTACACCATCCAAAACCAGGCTGGTCATGTACAGCCATTTCTCCTTTTCTTCTTATGCACTGTAGAAGAAGGAAGAGATCTAGCGAGAGAAGTAGAAGAAGATTTAATGAAGTGGTTATGAGTGTGAATAGAACACGGAATTGTTATCGATCATTCGTAATCGTGTATATTCATAACATGGTATGTTTTAGTTGTACCAGATGATAAAATGGAAAGTGGTTTTGATTTGTGAAAAAATGGTGAGAGGAGTGAGGAGGTTGGACCCCTCTTATAAATTCGGTGTTTTGTTATTTTAATCAGAACTCAGCTGACCGAGAATTTAGTCGGTGCTTTACTTAGAACCAAGGTTTGAAAAACGGCCGTTTTTTCCGAAAAACGTCGGTTATAACGCTCACGCCCATATACCGTGCCCGTGAGGCTCATCAACACGCTTACCTAAATAACACCGATAAATAGGAAAAAATGGCGTTATTTAGACCCGTTATAACCGTTTTCACACCTGTGATTACCGTTTTTCTAAAATTAATATTTAAATAACATTTTAACACACGTTTTTTACACCGTATTTTCCGTTTTCATACCGGTAAACCCGTTTTTAAGGAAAAAAAAATTGAGTTGGAGAAATTCTTATACAATTTTTAATTTCAAACTTACAACTAAAATTTCATAAATAATCATTAAACACTTCAAATTTTATAAACTTACAATAAGTAACCTAGTGACAGTAGTGCTTGAAATTTTAAACTTAGACAAACCAACTTGTACCGGCAATAAAGGACCAACCATCATGCATGCATTTTGGCATGTGTGCCAAAACATCTCATTCAAAATAATGTTTTTCACATCTTTAGCCGTACGAGTTTTTCCTTCTGGCGAGTTCACAAATTCTTGGTCTACAAAAAGACTCTCGATTGCATTACGTTGATCAATGATACTTTTGATTGCGATAAAATTTGTCGCAAACCTTGTTAAGCCAGGGCGCAATAGATTGCGTCCCCCAGAATGTTGTCTGAATCTAGCAAGAACCCAACCATGATTATAAATAAATTTACTGATTTTTCTAGCTTCTGAAATCACACCTTTAACAAAGGGGAACTTTTCAGTATCTTCCAACATTAAATCCAACACATGAGCTGCACAAGGTACCCAAAAAAATGTACCATACTCTATGGCCAATCTCATACCTATTAAAACAAAATGAGAAATGAATTAATAATATATAAAAATAAACAACTGTAATTAAATTAAGTTGTAATAGTTACCTGCGGCTTTGAATTGGGATCCTTGATCAGTTACTATTTGAACAATATTTGTCGGACCAATATCTTCTATAACCGGTCTGAACAAACTCATCAAATACTCTGCTGTCAACCGATTATGCTCGATGTCAACGCTTTTCAAAAATGTTGTCACATGGCCACTGTAAACTAAGAAGTTTACAATCGTATGGTTATTTTTGTTTTTCCAACCATCTGACATGAGTGTACACCCATACTCTCTCCAATAATTTCGTTGGACCGACACCACATCCTTCTGAATCCTTTGTTTTTCCTGCCTTAATAATGGGTTCGACAACTTATAGGAAGACGGAGCTCTGTATGATTTTCCGAAATTTGCAACTGCATTGAATGCCTCGTGGTACTGAGTTGAGTTGGCCACATTGAAGGGAATATCATTAGCATAGAAAAAACGTCCAACAGAAGAATCAACTTTTTCCCGGCATGTTTTACTTCTCCCAAAATTCGCCATGCTAGGTTGAGAATCCCTATTAGTATTATATTGTCCTCCCATATCTACAGACATCCTAGGTGCTTGGTGTGGTGTACGCATTGAAGAACTAGGTATGTCCATAGAGGCCTGTGGACGCTGTGATGTACCTTCTCCGGCATTAGTATTCTTACTTTTTCGTCCAAAACGGTTCTTCAACTTCGATAACCCGCCCATTTTATTTTGTGTTACCGGCGCTTGTTCTTCTTCATCTATATCATGCACAGGGTTCCACGGTTCATTTTCATACATATCTTGAATTTCTGTATCTTCATATTCAGTTTCTGGTACTCGTTGCCGTTTTGATTTGTTTCTGTCTTGCACCCATACTTTTGCTAAATTTTTAATCTCAGGTGACACATGCATGCAGGGAGTAATTGTACCTCTTTGTTGTGCCAAATGCATTTTGAAACGCGAAATTCCCGCAGACACTTCTTTTTCACAAAAATTACACTTCAACTTTTTACCATCACTCATTACAGTACAATATGCATGAAAAACATCTCGTTTTGCAGATGTTGATCCTTCCATTATATTCTGTAAGTAGGAAATTTCACATAACAATAAGTGACATATATAAATACAAGTTAAGTGGACATATTCCATCAATATAAAAATGGTTAGAGTAGCATTATAATTAGAAATCACAAGTTGCATTAGTCATTTACTCAACTTGAATATTAAAAGTTGAAATTAAGGATCGTGTAGCCTCTCATTTTTTCATGATTGAGAACAGGAATACAAGCATACCATACATCAATTCATCATGCCACTTTTTTTTATAAAGAAACAATGATTTTTTACGTGCCAACTGATTCAAGTTGATGGACTATTTAATTATGAATATTAACATTTATTAAAACATTTCTTAAATAAATGATAATAAAATGAACAAAAACTCTATATTTCTTAAAACATTTCTTAGATAAAAATAAAACATTTATTAAGTAAATATACGTTAATAGAATGAAACATTTCTTCACTTAACATTTCTTAAATATTTCTCAAACATCATGAAAAAAAAACATCGATATTTCTCAAACATCTATATTCACTACTCTAACATCATGAAAGAAAAAAACGATAATAAATAAATTAATAACGTATTAAATTATATCTCTAATTGAATGAAAAATCTACAAAAAATAATTAATATTACCTCTTAAACTTGTATTTGAGAAATTCAAAATGTAAAGCATTCCTTTGAGCAAGAAGCAGAGAACCAGAGGTATTGATTTCATTTCAATTCTCTTCTTGTCCTTTTAAAGCATTCTTTGGGAAAGAAGACATAATAGCTAGCAAATCGAAATATTCTTGAAACATTTGGAATCTCGTTGCATGCGTATATAAGCACAGGCTAGCTATGTCTTTGATCATGAAACCAACTACTCTTTTTACTTTTTTTTTTTTGTTTTATTTCTTTAAATTTTGAGTCTGAACTCTAAAGTACAGACCACATGTAACATATACTGTACACACCTCCAAATGCAAAAGAAAAAGATAAATCGACTCCCTGACTTCCCTCTCTCACTCTCTTTTTCTCTAGCTAGTCTCTGACTCTCTTCCTGTTGCATTCCTTGTTGGTTAGTCTTGTAGCAAGTAGCTAAGAGCCTAGGAGTATTATTTGACAACAAAGTTTTGACTGCTTTTGAATCCGAATATGCATTATTGAAATATTGGGGAATGCATTGAACTATTCGAGTGACAACTTGAACATATCAAGTGGATAGTGATAGTATGCGTGTATAAATATTGTCGGTAGACGATAACTACAATGCATTGTTATAAGTCATAGACTTAGGGTTGTGCATTTTACTAGATATCCATAAATTTGTATGTTAAAAACTCATAAACAAATAAATAAATAAATTAAACCAAAAAAAATGAAAAAATGTAGTAACAACGTTATTTAGACCCGTTGTAACCGTTTTCACAGCTGTAATTACCGTTACATAGGAAATTCAGATCACAAATTATTTATTTTTCTTATTTAACCGTTATCACACCTGTTATTTTAAAAAAACGTCAAAAAAACGCGTTTTATTCCTATATAACGCGTTTTTGACCCAAAACGTGCTCACACCCGTCAAAACACGTTATAACGGTCACGCCTAGTACCTGTGACCTGGGCCGTGACCCGTTTTTCGAACTAGAACCAGAAGTGACATTAAGTTACTGTTGGCCAGTTGGAAGGGTGAGCTTCTATCTTTTCAAGCTAGACTTGTTATGATTAGGTCGGTAATTTCTAGCTATGTCATTCATTCTATATTGTGTACAAATGGCCATGTACTATTATCAAGCAGGTAGAAAGGGCCATTAGAAATTTTCTTTGGTCTGGCGATGCTGAGAAACGTAAGTACTTTACTGTTCTTTATGATAACATGTGTTGTTTAAGGCGTGAAGGTGGCCCAGGTATTAAGAAATTGTTAGACGTTAATAAGGCCATGCTTATGAAGTTTTGAGTTACTATTCGTGACTCTGACAAGATTTGAGCCAGATTTTTGAGAGCAAAATACATCAAAATAAATGGTAATTTGATTGATCAAAAACTGGGTTCTTCGGTCTTCCCGGGAATCAGATTGGTATACAATTTTGTGCAACAACATACACAATCAATTATAGGTGATGCCGCTAATACTTTCTTGTTTTTTGATAATTGGTGTGGTGATTTTTCGATTACGAAGAGGCTTGACGGCACTTCCAAAGGCCCTAATGACTTTACGGCTAAGGTTAGTGATATTACTATCGATGGTGCATGGGTTATTCCTCAACATACGAGGGATTTGATGATTCGTTGTAACATTGATGTTGAAAATTTACCTGTTAATGCTGGTGGTGAAGACTATAAGATTTGGGATTTGGATAGTAAAGGCGTCTTCTAAGTTAAGTCTGCAAAGGCTGTTATTAGAACGCCTATTGAGGTTGTGCCTAGTGTTGATCTATTTACTAGTCCAGTTGTGCACCCGACTTTGAGTGTACAATACTGGAAGATTTGGGCAAAACAATGTTGTGCAAGTGAAGACAATATTATTAAGAAGACTGGTAGGAGCATGCCTACGATGTGTCATCTGTGTAGGAAGAGTTGCGAGACTATTATCCATATCACTTGGCAGTGCAGAGTTGCTAAGAGAATTTGGGCTTGGGCGGCTAGTATTTTTAATCTGCAACCAAAGGAAGACTTGGTGGCCGCATACAAGGCTGCAAAAGGGCGCAGCAGGATGATAAAAGATCTGTGGCTTGTTGCTAATATTGCAATAGTCACGGAATTGTGGAGGCTGCGCAATAAGTCCTATTTTGAAGATATGAAGGTGCAATGGCTTGGATTTAAAGAAAGAGTTTATCAGGTAATTCATGATAATTCAATCAGAATGAAAGACCATATGTATAATAATATGGAAGAGTTACGCATCTTGAACTATTTTAAGGTGCAACATAGATCGTGCAGAGTATCTTCTCCAATAGAGGTTAGTTGGTCTCCTCCTAACCAAGATGAAAATTTGATTTGTTGTGATGGGGCTTCACTGGGAAATCCAGGCCATGCCGGAGCTGGTGCTACTTTTCGTGATGCCAATGTTGCAGTGCTCGGAGTTTTTTGTGTTGGCCTTGGCTAGCAAACTAACTATTATGTGGAAGTGTGTGCTGTGATTTATGGTGTGTTGCTAGCCAAGAGGTGGAATGTGAAGAATATTTGTGTACAATCAGATTCAATGAGTTTCATTAAGGCTTTTCAGAAGGAAGAGTTTCCTTGGCAGCTAATGCCGAAGTGGAGACTGGCGAATAATTTTTACAATAATATTCGTCATATCCATAGATATAGAAAAGCTAATTTTTCAGCCGATGCTTTGGTCAAGCAAGATTGTTTGCTGGCCAAAGATATTTTTGGGTTTTATGAGGGAAGGTCAGGTTTTGTTCTATCTGTAGAATAGTCTGGCGAGGTATATTACCTCTTCAAATAGGCTAGATTAGGGGATGGCCTCACGTCTATCTTCTAGTCTGGCCTTGCCCATGTAAAGTTTTTGCTTTTAATTATAATTTTATTGACCGAGTAAAAAAAAAAGCACGAACATGGCTGCCAAGAAAGCCTATTTCTATGCACAAGGTTAAAAAAAACCGTTTGGCATACCAGGTGGCATGGAAAACGAGTTGCGTCATTATGGGAAAATCACTGAGCGATAGAGTTTTTAGCGACAGTTATTCATTAAAGCGCTGTCGATAACGTAAATATCGATGGTATCATAGTTATCATCGCTCAATTTTCTTTATATCGCTTGCTTGACACTATATCGCTCAACGGCTACTTTATAACTGTTATTTCCCCCATCTTTTCCTATATGTACGCCCATATATTTCTTCAAATCACTCACACCTACTTCTTCATATATTTTACCAATTTTTGTTTAACTATAAAATTAATTTTTTTTAATAATTTTTGTATTTATATCCGTAATTTTAAATTTCATAATCATCAATGGCGAGATCCAATGAAAAGAGGAATGTTATTATGCATCGGTTTAGATTACAACAAGAAATGAATCAAAGGAGGTTGCAAGAACTTGACGATGAGGAAGATGGAGATAATAAACTAATATTCGACACTCTGATGGTCGTGCATTCGGGCCAAATACGTAGAGTTTCGGAGCCAAAAGAAGTATTCTCAAGAAGATATACGTATCGGGGAAGGGAATTTTACCACCAAAAGCTGATGCACGATTATTTTCTTCCCAATTTTGTGTACTCAGATCAAAATTTTCAAGGTCGATTTTGCATGCCTCGGCATCTGGTGAAAAATATTATTGAAGAACTTTGTCGAGTATAACCTCAATTTAATTATCAGTTTGATGCACTAAATATTAGAGGTCATAATCCTGAACAAAAAGTTACTTCTGCTTTAAGGATTCTAAATTATGGCAAACCATGGGATGCGAACGATGAGTACCTTCGTATGGGAAAAACAACTTCCATTTACTTTTCATTTTTTTGCGAAGTAATAATTAATCATTTGGTCCAACATATTTACGAAAACCAACTGAGGAAGATGTTAGACAAATATTGAGGGAGAATGAGGATAGGGGATCCCCAGGAATGCTAGGTAGTCTTGATTGTATGCATTGGGTATGGCAAAAATGCCATGTTTATTGGGCCGGTCAATATAAGGGTCATTATCTGAAACCAACCGTTATCCTTGAAGCCGCTGCTTCTTTTGATTTTTGGATATGACACGCTTTTTTTGGTCTTCCGGGTTTACAAAATGAGATTAATGTTTTGCACAAGTCACCTATGTTTGAAGATATGAAATATGGAGTTTGTCCCCAAGTCTGTTTCATAATCTATGACCACCAGTACAATCATGGGTATTATCTTGCAGATGATATCTACCCAAAATGGTCAACCTTAGTTCAATGTTGCCGTCATCCCCCTGCCGATACATTGGGCCTACCGACATTTTAACGAACGCCAAATGGTGGTGAGGAATGATGTGGAACGCGCTTTTGGGATTTTAAAGAGGAAGTTCGCTACCATTTGTGGACCATATGGTGGGTTGAGTTCTCGTGAAATGCACACACGATTGTGCTCATTTGCATAATTCTTCATAACATGGAAATCCAGGAAATTCGTCGTTATAAGGAGTAGACTAAGTATGAAGATGAATATCTGAGGCCTGAGATTCAACCACAAATAAGCGTGCCTACAAGAAATTATGGGCAAATGACTAATTACATTCAGAACCAGAATTTGTATGACAATTTAAGATAAGATCTAAGAGTGAATCTTTGGCAGAGTATGGAAGAGAGGGTGGACGTAATTATTAAGTTGTGTATATTAGTTTAAACATTTAATTTGTTTGCAATTTTTTTTATTAAATATTAAGTTAATGAGTGAAATTCATTTCAAATTAATCAACTTTTCATTTCAAACTAATATTAAGTAGAATGCAACAACAACATACCATTAAATTCCAACACTTCAAACTAAAACTTAAATTAATATATCAATTATCTAGATGTTCTATTACATTGAAATCATCCTCGAACTCATACTCATCATCATCACCACTAGGTCGGTTGTTATTAAATCCAACTTGTTGTTCAGTCTGTGCTTGAATCCTGTCAAATTCGATTTTCCACACATGTTTTTGCGTGGGGTTCATAATGAAGTGTCAACTTGAAGAATGTTATGCTTGTCATAGTCATTCACAAATTTTTCTTAAGAAAGACGACTTTTTTTAGTCTCCTTATTTTCAAATTTCCTATCAACCGCTCTTTGCTTCTCCATGGTCTTCTGATGTTCCATAAACTCCGCCATGTTAAATCCGTTGGAGCTTCCACCTTCTTGAGCTAATTTTCTAGCAATTCTTGCTCTGTTTCTTCCTAGAAGTTTTTTATTAGCATCATCATTATTGAGAACTAAGTTGACATTTAAGTTTCTTGGGGTATCTGGTAAAGAATTTGATGGACCTGGTGAAAATGGTTAAGAACTTGGTGTTGAGGGAGAAGAATTGTATGGTGACCTTTCAGGTACTTGTTGGTTAGCTGCTAACATTACTAGCTTATATTTGTTCAACACCTTCAAAATATGATAACAACTTTCGAAAGAGAAATTTTTGCCATTTCTTCGCTGCCATTCCGTACGAACCTGTCTTTCAACATCACCATCACAATTATTAATGTTCATGGTTTGTTCTTCATATTTGCGATATATGTTATCCCACATGGTGGTACCATGTTGTTGTGAACCATCGATACAATCTTAGTGGGTGCTAAAGTGGCAAAATCAACTGCTTGACATGTGAATAGGAATAGGCCTAAGGGTGCCAAATTTGGTTGGAGTGTGCCACAATCAATATAAGACAAACAAATTGAGATCTCCTATTAGGAATGTTGCATGATAATGAATAGAAAAACATCTTCCCCTTAAATTAGTTAGTCCTAAAATAGGTTTACAATGGTGTAAGCGATCAAAATTTATATGGATATAAAACAAGATAATAGTTTTACCTGATTCCAGTGGGTTTATTATATTTTTTAGAGTACATATTGTGGAATGAGAACTCTCATTAAAATTGAAAGAATTTGATTAAAAATGATCAAATCAGGTGATGTCATGGGATGAGAACTGGTCTACTTTCATCCAAACTTATTCACACACTCCTTCATATGAATGAGTGCGTGAAAGTGGGGACCTAGAGGTTGAAGATCAACCGCTTGGAAACATTTTTGCTTGAGCGGCTGATCATCTGCCTCTCAAGCATATATTAGTTTTTTTAATTTATTTAAAACTCTTTAAGGCATGCCCCATTAAGGTTTTCTTACTGAAATATTAAAAAAAAAGAAAAATAGAGCGTCTGACGTTTAGCTGCCCGAATCCTAATTTTTCTCTAATCGGTTGATGATTAGCCTCTTAGTGTGTTATATTTTCTCTCCTACGGTCCAAAAAATCACTCTTTCACCTAGTATCTCACTAAATTTGAAAGTGAACGAGTATTTATAACACACATCCAAAAACATTGCTCTTAACATAATCCTAGATTCTTATAAACGTATAACTTTGAACTACAATAGGCTGAATTTAGATTTATTTAGATTTATATAGATTTCCAAACACCAAATAGTTTCTCAAAAGAAAGGATACACTACATAAAAATAAAAATAAAAAGTTTTGTAAAAGTTTCATATTACGGGTCATATAACAAAGTTCAAAGGGATAACGTTACAAGGGCAACATATCGAGATAAATGAGAGAAAATGCAATAACTATAGAAGGGGAATAAGCGAGTTAATGAAGAAGAATACTATTTTGAAACGAGAAACTCATGAAAAACACCATCTTATAAATCCATAGGAGAGAATGTAATGTTTCTATGGAAAAACACAGCATACCGTGATAAAAATAAAAAAGTTTCCAGCATATAAGCTAACCCATAAGAATCCATGAAACTCTCATAAGTTGGGTTGAGATCGATAGAAGATAATAATGTACTTATTCTGCCTACAATTATTCTTAAGAATCCTTATATATCTTAGTCCCTCGACTATCTTAATAAATCTTAAGAAAATTGAACACCCAGAATGTCATAGAATCTCAAAAAATACGATTTGATTACCATGGATATTTAGTGATTCCATATAAATCCTAAACGAATACCTAGGTGTTTTTAGGATTTATAACTATCCTTATAACTACCGATCCAATACACCACTGTTACAGTATGTTATTATCAAAGTAGAGGTTATTTTATTTTGTTTGTTTTCCTTCGGGTTCTACTACGGTTGAATTAGATGATCAAAAGGGAACAATATATGGTAGACATTCTGTCATCTTCCTTTGGATTGCAATGAATCTTTTATATAGGTTTTTTATTTATGGAAATGGAATTTCATCCGTCAATTTTACTTAAAATAAAAAATCCAACGGCAAACATTATGTCGTTTCGGTAATTTTTCACCGTACGACATTAAAGCCGTCGTATATTGTGAAAATAATATGCAGGGTCTCGTAGCTTAAAAAGTGAGATAACAACTCCCGTACTTGAAGAGAGACAAAATACATAATTGTATCTGAAAGCTTTATTAGGTCCAAAAAATTTCATGCCTAAAAAACAAATTATTTTTGATCGGCCTCTTAGCGCGTTATATTTTTTCCCACAGTCCAAAAATCACTCTTTCACCTGGTCTCTTATTGAATTTGAAAGTGAACGCTTTCTCTTAACAGAATTGTAGATTCGTATTGATGTATAATTTTGGACCACAGTGCATTGAATTTAGAATACTTTAGATTGAAATAGATTTTGAAACACCAAATCATTTCTTAAAAGAAGGTTACAGTACATAAAAAAAAATTAAAGAGTTTTCTAAAAGTTTTCATATTCCGAGTCAAATGACAAAGTTCGAAAAGATTACGTAACAAGGGAAACATGTCAAGATAAATGTATAAATGAGAGAAAATACAATAATTATAGAGGAGTAAATAAGAAAGTTAATGAAGAAGAAGGTTGTTTTTAAAAGAGAAACTCATGAGCAGCACCATGTAATAAATCCATGAGAGAGCATGTAATGTTTCAATGGAATGGCATAGCATACCAGATAAAAATAAAAATGTTTTTAGCATATAAGCTAATCCATAAGAATCCATGAAACTCTCATGGTTTGGATTGAGATTGATAGAAGATAATAATATACATATTCTGCCTACAATTATCCATAAGAATCCTTAAATATCTTAGACCCACCTAAGAAAATTAAACACCGAGGACATATGTGGAATCTCAAAAACTCAAATTTGAATTCCATGGATATTTGGTGATTCCATATAAATCCTAATTGAATACCTAGGCGTTTCTAGGATTTCTAACTATCCTTTATCACTTCCAACATAATAAACCCATGTTAAGTATGTTATTATATTAGAGTAAAGGTTATTCTGTTTATCCATTCTCCTTTCTGTCTTATCACATTTTTGTATCGTTATTAAAATACATATATTCATATAAATTGATGCAGTTGTAGTTGTTTTGATGGTTTATTCCGGTGAATTGTGGACATGTAACTCAAATTAATTCATCTTTTTTATATGAGGAATTAGCTTCATGTGAGGCTAATAAATATAATGAACGGTGATATGTGATGGTGGGACTTCTGATGGTTGCATATAATGAACGACAAGCACATCGTGCATGCGTCTAGACTATTGTCCATAGGGTCTGTTAGAGCACTGCTCGTTCGAACTCGCAAGCGTTACTATATCAAGCTTGTTTGTCAAGTTTAGTGATCAAAACTATAAGTCTTGATTTCTAGTCTACTTATAGTTATGTCTCGGACTAGGATAGATTGTGTAGCTGAGCTTTAGACTTCACGACGTTCATCAATTTAAGACGAAGAACTACTAAGGAGAGCTTGTGGAACTTCATCAACAAAAGGTATGTGGAGACTGAAACTCATATATCACTCGGAAAGTCTATTTCTACTTTATCTCCTATTTGAGACAAAAGTCGTATAACTATATAGTATTCGATTTATACACATTTGATATTTCGAGTTGAGTTTAAGTCGCTTACATATTTCTCGAAATATGTGTTGGTAAGCTTTCGCTTTAACCAAGTTCATCTTATATTCTTGACGAAAGTCAAAAGATGATCATGTGAAAATCGCCTGGTAACATCTTATATGATTTGTGTGAGACAGTCATTTGATGTATACACGGTTGATCATTCGATCACTTGAAGATTGCTTTGAAGCTAATAGTTTGTGTGAGACAGCTATTATCGTCTTCTAAGAATGTTTCAATGATTGAAATGGAGTTTAGAACACTTAACCTTAGTTGGATTATAGACATGGTATGCGTACTTGCATATATGTTGATCCAAGACCGGTGAAGTATGCATACTCGTATGCGTACTGGCAAGGTCAGGTGGAGTCCGGGAGCTAGAGTATGCATACCCGTACGCGTACTGGCAAACTCAGTTGAAGTCCGGGAAATTTGGTATGCGTACCCGTACGCGTACTGATTTCAACTGATATTAGGATGTGTGACAGTATGTGTACCCGTTTGTGTACTGTCGGACACACTCCAAGTCCGGCTACTTAAGTATGCGTACCCATTTACATACCTGAGTGAGTTATGTTCTAAAATCGGTTATGTCATGAACCAATACATTAATGTAATAAGGAATGCAATCTTTCGCAAACCGTGGCTATAATGTTCATGAATTGATTCGAGTGCAAAATAGATTTTGCTTCAATTATGTCTTGTATACTTCTATGATAATATAAAAAATTGAACAACTCTAGAACTAGTTTCATTTGAGTCATTTGAACTAGTTGTGGTTAAGATGAATAAGATTGATATGAAAGTGTTCATATGGCTAACTTCGGTTAACTATTGTTGAGCCAACAAAGGTGTACATGTTTAGGTACGGTTACCTATATCTAAATGAAGTCAATTTTCATTTGTGTGTAACAAGCTAAGTTCGATCTCATGGTTGAAAGATATTAGCTTGAGTCTAATCAGGTTTTCATCTAACGGTGGATATTGAATGCTTTGTTACCAAGATAACATTGATTGCAAACCCTGATTTGAAAACTATATAAGGGAGAACTCTAACAACTGGGAAACCTAATCCCCACACCTCTTGTGTAATACTAGTTGCGGATAGAGTCGATTCTCCTTTAACCTTAGGTTTTTTCCAAAACCCTGTAGGTTAACGACTTGAAGACTTCATTGAGATTGTGAAGCCAAACTTAACTATTTTCTTTATAGTTGCGTGTTCTGATCTTGCAGGTTTCTATCGTATTGAGTACTATCTTCTCTAAGATTTTCTCGAGATTTAATCTCCGATAGGCAAGATAAAAAGTAGTCACAAACATCTTCGCCTCATCATTTGTGATTCCACAATATCTTGTTTCGCTTCCATACGATTAAGATTATTGTGAGGTAATTGATAATACTAGGCTGTTCTTCGGGAATATAAGTCTGGTTTATCATTGGTTCATGTGCACCTTGATTTACTAAAAGACGGAACAAAACTCATAGGTATTTTTGTGGGAGACAGATTTATCTATCTCAATAGACTTTTCTGTGTGAGACATATTTGTTTATCAAGTCTTCGACTTTGGGTCGTACCAACTCTTAGTTGTGGGTGAGATCAGTGAAGGGAATCAAGTGCATAGATTCCTGCTGGGGTTCAGAGACGTAAGGAGCGCAACTGTACCTTGATCAGTGTGAGATTGGTTAGGGCTCAACTATATTCCAGTCAGAAGTTCATTGGTAGTGGATAGTGTCTGTAGCAGCTTAATACATTATGGTAATCAAAGCTGGACTAAGTCCCGGTTTTTTCTTCATTTTGCGGTTTCCTCGTTAACAAAATTTCTGGTGTCTGTGTTATTTCTTTTCCGCATTATATTTGTTTATATAATTGAAATATCACAGGTTGTGCGTTAAAATCGATCAGTGCTTGAATCCGTCCTTTGGGTTGTTGATTGACACTTGGATATTGGTTTGTGATACCGTCCAAGTTTTTTTCTTACTCAATCGGGATCGCAAATTCCTATTTGTTTGATTGCGGATTGAATTGAGAAATTGAGATATAACCTCTTTGATATACTTTTCTAAAGATTGAGTCTGACATTCTAGTTGATTCTCTTGAAAGTATATTGGAGTTTGTCCATACAGATTGCTAAGCAAAATATTGGGTGTGGTTGTTAGACCCCCGCTTTTTCAATTGGTATCACAGCAGGCAAACATGTTTAAGACCTCATAAGTCTGTGTTTGTGGCAATCTGATTTGTGTGGATAGTTGTTTATCTCAAACTCGCGCACATAGAAATGATTTCCAAAAGTTTTGAATATGCTAAATGTCCGGGGCTTACCTCCAAGAATAACTCCTTTGCTGATTCTTCCGAGTCCCGAGGTAAGAATTTTTTGCTATCAGATTCTGATAACATTTCCCCTGATGTGACATTTAATACTATGTCTGAAGATGAAATGGAATTCACCAGATCGTTAAAAAAATCTGCTGAAATCATTGATTTTCAAGTTTCTAAAATCAAGACTCTTGAAGAAAAGAATGACCAGCTCATTGATGAATTTGAGAAGTCTCTTGAAAGAGAACGTGAACTTTATTGCTTTATTGAATCTCTCTCTAACAATATCGAAAAATTGGTTCAAGAAACTACTCTATAGTATGAAAAGATTAGTATGCTTGAAGATACTGTTAAAAAAGACTCAATTAGAGAAGAACGTTTATCAAGGCTCATTCATCAGAGATAAACAACCATCGTGTTGAAAAAGAGAAACTTGTTGCATCTCTTCGATATGCCCAAGAACAGTGTGATACCTTGAAAAAGGAAAACTTTGTTTTGATAAGAAAGTCATACTCATTACCTTTTTCAAATACTCATAAGGTATTACCAAGCGTGAAGAAAATTCTCTTCACGGAATTACCCGCTTTGAATCACTTGTAAAGTTCGCGTATGTCAGAAAAGATTATGAGTCAATGGAATTATGTTTCTGATCCACGATACTGTTCTTTTTGTGGGAAAAAGAATCACCATGTTTCTACAGTGTTTTGCTAAAAAGAAACAAATTTCTGAGTTTCGCAATCTACTTCTTTTTACAGTCGACATAGTAAATTGTCTGGCGACATCTAGAATGGATTTTGTTACTGCAGAAAACCAGAACTCTCATAAAATGATTTCAATGGTCACTCATCTCGAAATCTTTTCTGGAATCGTGTTCCTTCTCATGGTGCAAATTCTTACACCAATATACACATTCCCACTAGTTATGAGAATGAAACTGGTAAGCTAAGTCTAGGAAGAGGAGATCTCACAATACTGATCTTCAGGAACCAATCTCTAGAGGTCCTAGACTTAATCCTCAGAAAAATCTCTCTGATGGATTTGTTAAAAGGGCTATGACTATTTCCTCTGGAAAGAGAAATAACCGAAGGAAGGCAAGGAATACAGGGATCAAACTTTCAGATGGTATTTACAATTCATATCAATTCTCATAATGGGATTACATCTCACTCTGCCACCTAACTCTAGGTAACTTCATCCTTGTATCTAACTTGAGAGTTGCAAGGATGATTTTTGAGAGTGTCTCAAGTCTACTGTGGATTACCATTAGTCTTGTGTTTGATTTAGCTTTTTTTGTTGTGAAGGTTGAGCCTATTCTTGACTCCCAGTAAACTTTTGTATCTTTTCTCTATGCTCTAATTGATTGATTCTTTTGATTATTGAGCTATGAATGTAAGAGATATAAAAAAAGAGTGTGTATTTCCTTTTATGGATCCCTTTGATCCATTAACCCTCCTTATCTGGTCCACAAACGTTGGTGTCCTTTCTTGAGAGTCTTTTAGGGTTCTCATGATAAGGTTTTTCTTTTCTTGTTTATATACATATGTATTTTATATAATTTTTTTCCATCCCTAATAAAAATAAAATGAAGAACTCTTCAAGACATCAGGAAGTGGTGAATATTGAGATGGAAGAAGACGTTAAAGGATGTGATTCAGTTCAAGAGCTTGTCTTGAAAAATATGATTGCAAAGAAAGAGTACAACTCCTGGACTGGTGAATCTGTCAAGGATTTAATTCTTTTTCAGAATGACGCAAAAAGTCGAATTTGCAAATCTTAAACTGCAAATAAATCATCTAATTGATGGTCAGACCAAAATCCTTGAAAATCAGAAGAAACTCATCATGGACTGTGTCAAAGCTAGGCATCTTGCTCGCGCTGTTGATCGGAAAGTTAATGGTTTAACTCATGAACATGGAGTCTCTACGGTCAAAAGAATCAGGATATCAGTGATACCTTTTATGATGGAACCTTTCAAAGGTATGATGTTATCATGGAAACTTGATTTCTTGTTTTTATCTAGGAAACTTCTTATGAGAATTTATTCTCGTGTTTAAGAAGGATAAATAGAGATTAGAATAACAATTATTGTGAGTACACATAGCTATTTCCAACGATTTTCATCTTGCAATGTTTTTGGATTTATTTATTTAAATTCCAATTTATTTGGAAGATGATTTTGCAATGTTAATCTTTATTGGTTTTATATATTGCAAATTGTTATGTGTGTTCTCCGTGAACTATGATTGTCCCATACATGCTCAAAAGTTAAGTCTATCATATGTCTTTATGAAAATATTGCTGAAAGATAGAATGAACTTTTGACACCAAAGATTAAGTCTATTATATGTCATTGTGCAAATAGTGATGAAAAATAGAATGAATCTTTGATTTTTCCACAGTATTGGTCTTTCCCTGATCCACATCTTTGTGAAAGTATTGTGTTGCTCCGTAAGTTTTCTTATGTTGAGCATGGCCAATGGTATTAATCATTTTATTTGTGGTTAATTCAATTGAGTGTTTTGGATACAAATTCATGTTTCATGTGATTTGATTATGTCCAAAGAAATCCTTCTTTTCCTGTAAAAGTATAAGGTCGTGCTTGTTGTTCTTTCGGGAATGACATTTTATGGGGGAGAGTGAAAAAGCGGGGGTACAACAACCACACCCAACAATTCGATTAGCAATCTGTATGGACAAACCCCAATATACTTTTGTAGATGGTGGATTTTCGACAAAGGGTAGAATTGTAAAACTATACTCCAGATTCGGCAACCAAATGAGTATTGAGGCTCATGTCTCTCATCAAAGCATGAAAGCTCATGCCATAAAATCTCTGACTGAGAAGGACGTCTCTCAGAGTACATGTAGATGTGTAGTCTCTCAGCTGAGGCCACGGTACATCTCATGAATACTGAGCAATTTCAGTAATTACTCTGGATCCGGCAATCGGATGAGTATCGAGACTCATGTCTCTATGCATGAAATCTCATGCCACCTCTAATGGAGAAAGTCTCTCAGGGAAGATGAAGATGTGTAGTCTCTCAGCTGAGGCCACGCCACATCTCATACTGTATAGAATCGAAAGATTGGGCGGCTCCTAGACAACATGTCTGCTAGTATAGAGCGACAACGTCTTCGGGATGTAACCAGGTTTTCCCCGACTATGCAAGAGGAATATGACACTCCAGCAAGTTCATATTGCTCAACCCTCAGATAATTAATGCTCCTAGACAGGAAGCCCTTCTAGTATAGATCCAGCAATTAATTATCTTAAATCGTCTGAATATCCAGCAATATTCTACGAGCCATCGTCTGAATATCCAGCAATATTATACGAGTCGTCAATTAATCGCCTGAATATCCAGCAATACTCTACGATTCCTCGTTATATTTCGTTACTTCAATCTGTGGTTCTTCCCAGCAGAATTCCACAGGTTAGTAATAAGTATTCAACGAAACAGGCATCTGAGCATCGAATAAGCCCTGACAAAAATGGTGCAAGCGTAATTAGCAGATAATGCACAGACCAGCATTTTGAATGCACGAACGAGCATTTCAAAAATACGAACGAACGAGGAACCTATGCAAAATAGGAAGGGAAAATAATAATAATAAAATACTAAGCAAAAGCGCCAGGGGACTAGGCTCACCAGCCGACCAGTCATGCCGTGACTAGGCACGGGCCCAATTTTATATTTTATCATATTTTTACTATTTTCACGATCTCATGAAAATCCTCTTGTTCGAGCAAATTTCCTTTATTTCAAAGAAATTATCTAAATCACATGATTTTATCAAAAAGTAATAAAATTAGGGAAAGGTGTCGCGGGACCGAGCACCAGCCGGCCATGTCTTGGCCATGGCCGGTCCCACACCTCACGTCCCATTATTTTATTATTTCTTCTCAAATTATGAAAATTCCTTGATTTTATGAATTTTCCCTAAAATCATGAAAATTACCTAATTTCATGTATTTTTATCTAAATCACATGATTTTATCAAACATAATAAAATTAGGGAAAGGTGTCGCGGGACCGTCGGCCGGCCGGTCATGCCTTGGCCGTGGCCGATCCCACACCTCACGGCCCATTATTTTATTATTCCTTCTCAAATTATGAAAATTCCTTGATTTTATGAATTTTCCCTAAAATTACCTAATTTCATGTATTTTCTCTAAAATCATGGAAAATATTAAAAAATTAGGAAAACTTGTGGGACCGCGCTCTAGTCGGCCGGCCATGCTCTAGCCGGTCCCACACGCCCATTATTTTATTATTATTTGGTGTTTTGTTTCCTGATTTCATGAAAACTCCCTGATTTCAACAAAATATCTTGATTTTTAACAAATCCCTTTGATTTTATGAAAATTATCTAAAATCATCAAAATTACATAAAATTGGGAAGAGTGCCTTGGGACCCGCGCCCATTGGCCGGCCGGCCATGCCACGGCCATTGTCGGTCCCACACTCCCGTTCCCTATTTTATATTTTAATTTATGTCTCTCATCTCATGGAAGTTCCCTAATTTCGCCAAACTCTTCAGTTTCATGGAATTTCCCTTAAATCAGAAAAAATACATAAAATCACATAAAACTGGGAAAAGCATGTGGGACCGCGTGTCAGCCGGTCCTCCATGCCCTAGCCGTGGCCGATCCCACACCTTGTAATTCCTTGTTTTATTTATTATTTTCATCATCTCATGTATTTTTGCCGGTTTCAGCAAAACCATGGATTTTGCATATTTTCTCCAAATGTTGCTCAAACGTGCACCAGAAAATATCAAAATTCTCAAGACTGGAGCGTGAACATTATGGTGACATGGGCACATCCCCTTGACCGACCAAGGGTGACCCTGAGGCTTGCAAACAGCTTTAATGATTTTAACCTAATTTGCTCAACTGCTCATATTAGGTTCAAACTCTTTCCAAACAATTAGAAGTTTGCTCAAATGACCATCTACTGGTCCCACGGCCATCAAGATCCGGTCCCATGACCTCTTGGCCGGTACCTCATATTTTCCATAAAACCAGGTTTTATGATTTGTCGCTCACACGAGCATTATTTCAGTAAATGATTAAACCAACATTTAATCATTCTTTCACCAACTGGTCCTCAAGAGACTTTGGTATTTTTGCTCATTCGAGCATCTGGGCGTTATATGGTGAACCCGTCATCCCATGTAGCCGGTCTTATGCGATTTGAATAAATCATTATCTCGGTAAAGTTAGGGTTTTGAATCCAGAGCTCTGCAGAAACGTAATTCTGACAGATTCGAACACTCTGATAATTTTATGTTGATTCCATGATTAACATTCGTATTTATTTTGCTCGACCCAGCAGTCAGTAACTTAAATTAATATTTTACTTGGTCCAGCTACCAACGATTCATTAAAAGAACGATATTTGTTCAAACTAGCAATATTTGCTCGAACTAGCAATATCCGCTCGAACCGGCAATATTTACTCAATTAGAAATATTCGCTCGGACTAGCAATATTTGCTCAAACCAGAGAATGTTGGTTCAACTATCAATATTCAACAATTTAGCAACACAGTTTTGCTCGTCTTAGGTTATGATGATACCTCGTCTCAGCAGACACGTTAAATTCATGAGTTTCAAAACATTTACTCACACATCTTCAACTCAGCGCTACATGGACTCATCGTCCCATAAAGTCAGCAACTGACTCCAAAATCACGAGATTTCAATCGTGTCACATGGGGGGATATTAACTAGGGTTTTGGTCTGGCGGTTTACGACACGTGCGTTCACCCACGATGAGAATGTGAGCAAGTCGTGCAATCAGTTGGAAGAGTCAGCAAAGTAGTGGGTGGAAAGTTAACCAAGTCTCTGCACGATGAGTAATTGGTTTTAACATGATTTCCCCATTTCCCATTCTATGATTCCAGCAACTGTCACACTTCATGGGAACATGGTGTTTTCAACTCCGGCATTATAAAATGTCCCTGAATCCTGATTGAAAAGATAGAAGCTTTCGAACACTCGAACAACATTCGCCAAGGCGAGCAATTTCTCATCAAAGTTCATACAGACAATCTTGCGTCTACACGAAGTCACAGAAATTACTATCAGTTGAGAAAAATTCAATCATGATCACCATTGATCTCATGCATTTCTCAGCTTCCCTCCTACAGATCAACCCATCCTCTCTCGTGACCTAATTGACTCTGGAACGACCATTGTTCTTGGTTTAGGCCGGGGTCTTACAGATTGATCTCTCGAACTTAAAGCACTCCCTTCTTGCAGTGCATCTGTGTGAGGTTCAACATTTCGTTTGGTTCAAGGAGTCTCCACACGGTCGACTCTTCAAATCCGTAAAAACCAACAAATCGTTTTTCCCCACTCACAACTTTCTAGAGAATCAACTAGACAGTCAGACTCAATCTAGAGAAAAGTATATCAAAGAGTTTATATCTCAATCTCTCGATTTGATCTTTACTCAAGCAAATAGAAATCTGCGAGCCTTTATCAAAGAGAGATAACTTGGATGGTACCAAAGACCAATATCCAAGTGTCAATCAATTTAAATCAACAACCAAAAGGTCGGATATTCTAATTGATTGAACAACGCACAACCTGTGATATTTCAATTATATAAACAAATATAATGCGGAATAGAAATTACACAGACACCAGAATTTTGTTAACGAGGAAACCGCAAATGCAGAAAAACCCCGGGACCTAGTCCAGATTGAACACACACTGTTTTAAGACGCTACAGATACTAGCCTACTCCAAACTAACTTCGGTATGGACTGTAGTTGAACCCCAATCAATCTCACACTGATCCAAGGTACATCTATGCTCCTACGCCTATGATCCCAGCAGGATGCTACGTACTTAATTCCCTTAGCTGATCTCACCCACAACTAAGAGTTGCTACGTCCCAAAGTCGAAAACTTTAATAAACAAATATGTATCACACAGAAAAGTCTACAGTAATAGATAAATCCGGCTCCCACGAATATACCTATGGGTTTTGTTCCGTCTTTTGATAAATCAAGGTGAACAGAAACCAATCAATAACCCGGACTTATAGTCCCGAAGAACAACCTAGTATTATTGATCACCTCACAATAATCTTAATCGACGCATCGAAAAAAGATATTGCGGAATCACAAACGATGAGACGAAGATGTTTGTGACTTCTTTTCTATCTTGCCTATCGGAGATATAAATCTCAAGCCAATTATTTCAATTGTACTCATAACGATAGAAGCAGCAAGATCAGATCACACAACTACGATAAAAGTAGTATCGGTCTGGCTTCACAATCCCAATGAAGTCTTTAAGTCGATAACCTGGTTTAGAAGAAGAAACCAAAGGTTAAAGGAGAATCCACTCTAGCTTACACAACTAGTATCACACGTAAGGTGTAGGGTTTAGGTTTCCCAGTTGCTAGAGTTCTCCCTTATATAGCCTTTCAAATCAGGGTTTGCAATCAATGTTAGTTTCGTAACAAAGCATTCAATATTCATTATTAGATGAAAACCTGATTAGATTCAAGCTAATATTTCTCAAACGTTGGATCGAAAACTTAGCTTGTTACATACAAATGAAATGTCCAATTTTGGGTTTATGAACCGTACCCAAACGTTAACATTTGTTGGTTCAACAACAGTTAACCAATGGTTAGCCATATGATCACTTTCATATCAACCATATTCTTCTTCACCATAACTAGTTCAAATGACTCAAATGAACTAGTTCGAGAGTTTTTCAATTGCAAGGAAATCTTATGTAACTACACAAGACACAATCGAAGCAAAAAAGGTTTGATTCACTCGAATCGGTTCATGAACTTTATAGCCACGGTTTGCAAAAGCATTCCTGGTGGACCCGGAGGTGTGTGAAAATTAAGCGCAATAAAAACGGGCCTACAGTAATACCGCAAATGCACGGTCGTCAGTTGTAGCTCGTGCAAGTACGGGTCGATCCACAGAGACTGGGAGTGTTTTGGAGTTTTCTAGCTATTTTGGGCTCCTAAACTGTTGTTGGTTAACTATGAAGCCTTTTGGGCTTTGGGCTTAGGGTACCTTTGGATTATAGGCTTGTTTGACAATGAAGTGAATTGAGCTTGGGCTCAGTTGGTCTTGAAGTGCACTAGGCTTGGCTTTTGAAGTGCACTGGGCTTTGAGTGTCAATGGGCTTCTAGATTAACCCAAGACTGAATGAACTGAACTGAGTTGGGCCTTAGGTTTCTAAGCAGATACAGTGGGCTTTTGTAATGACTGGACTTGTAGCCCAGAATTGAACTGGACCTGGAGCAGCAGCAGTGGTGGCTTCAACAGCAGCAGAAGCAGTGCACAGCAGCAGCAACAGCAAGTAGTAGCAGCTGGGGGAGAACTGGCAGCAAGGCCAGGGAAGGAAAAGGGCAGAAAAGCCAAAAAAAACCTAGTGCAGCTGGAGATAAACAAGGCAGCAGAAAACTAGGCCAAGGTAAAACATGGATATTTACAATGGAAAAAGAAAACAACAAACAACAATGATGATGGTGAAGGTGACAATGGCATATACATGGAAGCAACACAGGGAAAAAGGATGCGAATTACAATGGCATGGCAGTGATAAATCAAAGACAATGGCCAAGGGCCAAAGGCAAAGGAAGAACAGGGCACAAAACAGTTATAAAAACAGCTATAAAAACAGTGATAAGAAGCCACAAAAACAGATAGATAACAAAGAAGAACAGGAAAGATGCTAGGCAGTGGCTGTTTTTGGTTAAATCCTTGTCCCTAATGGAGCTAGGTGGAGGTTCTAGCCTGCCTATGTTCCAGGGCATACATAAATGGAATGGAAGGAGAAGAAGCTTGTCCAACTGTTTTACTCCTAGCATTGACTGTCTTTTAACAGCACAATCAATCACAAGCAACAGTGGACACTAAATTCCTCCATTTCTCAATCAGCTCAATTTACATGAATTCTAACCTAAACTTCCACCACTAACAGTGAACAAACTTAACATAAACATGAACAGGAGCTTGATATAAATTGTAACAATCACACACTCAAATTAAATACATGTTGGAGTTCTGAACAACTAAAATTAACAATGCATTTGAATTGAGAATCATGGAATTGAAAAGATTGAAACCCTCAAAGCTACAGTTCATGGAAATAACAAAACTAAACTATTCCACTGATGCTCTGGTTAATCCAGGCATAAGTTTTGCAACACACAACACCCAGCTCTATTTATAGCTTACAGACAATCCCCAAATTCCCCAAAAATTAGGGTTTTCCAAAATCACACAAATTCCCAAATTAAACAGTAATTGGGTTTAATTACCTACCCTATTTCACCCACTCTATCTTCTCTATACTCTTCTCAACAATAATCAGGGTTTTTATGATTTTCCCCAAATTGACTGTGAACTAGGGTTTAGGATTTTTACCTCACCAACTGTGATGAGACAATTCCATCTTCGACCCATACTTCTTCTGCTTCCCTTGCGTAATTCCCATGCTTCAATTTCATCTCTAGGTCACCTACTTCATCAACCTCTCACGCTTAGGGTTTCAGGGAAGAAACGTGAGAGATTGAGGGAATAGGGGGCTAGATAGTTAGGGGATGATGATGGGTTGGTAGTTTAGGGATGATGTGAGACAGGTAGAGGTGGTGGCGCGGCAGTTGCAGGGAGTGGTGGTTGTGGAAGTGGAGTTGGTGGTGATGATGGCGGACATGGTGGTGGTACGGGTTCTGCAGACGGGGGAAGGAAGAAGATATGGAGAAGAAAGAAGAAGTCGATAGAGTTAGGGTTAGGGGGCGTTTGGCTAGGGGTATAGGGAATTTGGTGTTTGGGTGTTGATCGGGTACAACAAGTTTGATGATTTGCGATGCTCAGCCGTTGGATGTGGAATTGATAGATCAATCTGACGGCGAGATACAAGGGAGCTTGTAGCGACCGTTGGATGCGGAAGTACAACGAAACTGACGGCTCAAGATGGAGTTAGGTGCTATAGTGTTTTTCAGGAGCTTCAGATTTTGATGCACTATGATGAAGCGACCGTAGGATGCTGAGATGATCCAATCTGACGGCTGAATATGAAGGCGGGTATGGATATTGGAAATGGGTTTGGGTGAGGGTTTTGGGCCTTGGGTATGCCACTTCTAGCCTTTTGGTCTTGTGCACAACATTCTTCGCGGCTTCCTTGCGTGATTCCTATCGGCTTCCACCACTTTTCTGCTCTTTTCTGCTCCGCTATTCATCCAAACTTTATTTATTACCTAAAAATGCAAAATTAATTAATAAAAATATTTATTCTTGAAAACAAAGAAAATACAGAATATGGGATAAAATGTAGAATTAATGCACAAAAGATGAGTTAAATGCCAAGAAAAATATATAGAAATATGCACTTTTTAGCACTCATCAAATACCCCCAAACCTGAATTTTACTTGTCCTCAAGTAAAACAAAACTAAGGAAATCCTACCTATACCACTGTCGCTGGTTTCTCGAATGCATTTAGCGTATGCACTAAGCCTTTTAAACCAATAAGTGTCCCTAGTGGACGAGTGAAGTCTCGTGAAGGTTTGCTTAGAACGTACCTACAAAGTTCTAGGTCAAAATATAAGCTCAGATTCCATCAAATGTGACATGTGCAAGTCAGTTTAAGCTCACAGCAAAATGGAGATGTCAATTTAGCTATCAAAGGCACAATCCTAGCACTGATAACAAATAAAGACATGTGATAAGAGTGTAAAGTGTATCTACATATGTTTCTAGAATGACCTGAAGTTATGACTACTAACCACCAAGAGATATTTTTTAGGCTAAGAACCGAATTCTAAGCCAAGCTAGCTGTCCGGCTTTACGAGAATTGTGAATGTTCACCCAATGAGTTGGTGATATTTCAGTTTACCCGCGTTATACATCGATGGTTGCACCCTCCTTGCTTATTACAAGACTATTTACAAAAAAGATGACTCTTTACATGACTCTTATTTACATTGATTACTCTCTTTTATTTTTGGAACAAGAGAGAACTATTGTCTTTAACATGACAAAACATGGAATAAATAAATACTTGATTTTTTTTTTTTTTTTGTAAGAAATAACTTTGATCTTTACAACATAGTGACACTTTTGATACATGAACAAAAAGAAAAACATAATTACATGACTCTTAGCAAGAGGTGGCCCTTATCGAATGCATCCGGTCAAATTCTATGGTTGCTTTTCTTAAAGTATCCTCCAACTTCTATCCCAGCCAACCAAAGAACAAGCTAGTCAAGTCTCATTCAGTATTCTAAAGTGATTGGCAATCTAACTTCCTATCAAACACCTTGAAGATCGAGGCTATACATGTATTGGTAGATCGTGCGCGTGCAAGTTTCTTATCACTATGTGAATTGTGCTAGAATCAGGGTGCCTAAATATCTAGACTAAGACTCCTAATAATTACATATTTGCACAAGAGTCAACATTTCAAGGTAAATGAGCTCCATTTTTATGTTTTTATCATTTTTCTAATTTTTTTGGAATTTTTCAATTTTTTCAAAAAGATGGAGTTTTGTTTTCAATTATGGCATATTATCGTGGTATCTACTCTATACCCCCAAACCTAAACTAAAAATTGTCCTCAATGTTTAAAAATATGAACAAAATTATAATACAACATATGAAGAGGATCATGTTGAGTAGAGAAAAAGGAAAGAGAATACCCGATTTCGGCGAAAGCAATATTAGAACTCCGTTATTCAGGGCAAGAATCCAACATATGTCAGCCGAGATCATATTGGATTAGCAAAATATATACAAAAGGAACAAAAGGGTTTTTAAATTTTTTATCTACTGGATTATATACAAAAAATTCACCATACACTAACAATCTAAAGAGTTGAGGATCAACCCAAAAGACAAAGTGTAGAGGTTTCAACAGCTTCACACAATAATAATATGATAGGCATGCAAGTGAAGCTGTGAAACAAAATGAGCTACCCCCAAACCTGGATTTTTCAACAGATAAAATTTTGGATACAAAATCTCGCAGTTTTGGGGGTTCATCATGCACAAGGTCTAATTCGAAATGAACTTTGCTAGGGACGGGTACACATGCTAATTCCAACTGTGGTTCCTCAAAGATATTATACTTAGATGCAAAATAGTCCAAAAGGACTTGGGAAGCACACAGTTCCAAACCTAGATTAGGGACTCTCAGAAAAATTGGTTTGACAATATGGGTACAAACCAACTCTAGGTTGGGTGGAAGGGTATCAGATTGTGACTTAGGCAAGAAAGTGACATCTAAGTGTCTCACATGCATGAGATCAAGAATATCAGTATTATCAGTCACATCAGCATTATCTAAGTCACACTCAAGATGTGTAGCATGCTCATCATCACAAAAAATTTGCACAAGTCCTAATTCAGAATCGTGGTTATCCGATATATTCAAATTATCATCAACAGAAGCAATATATTGTGGCTTAAGTATGGAATCAGACACATCAACTATGTTTTCCTGCATAGGATCATTAGTGTCAACAGAAGATTTACCTAAGTCATGCTCTTCACAGGATAATTGCACAATATCAAAATCAGTATCAACATCACATGCATATGGAATATTAGAAGAAATATCATTCATGAAGGTCGGGGCAGAAAAGCCTATTGTATTTGAAACCAAAGGTTCCACAACATTTTCAGCATAGACATGTTCTTCTAACATAACATTATCATTATCATCATCATAGTAATATGCATACTTGTCCCTATTAGCAGTTGTGGTGTCATTAGTCAACTCATGTTCCTCTAGATTAGGTTCATATTCAATATCATACACATGAGAAGGACTAGACATGCTATTTTCAAAGTTCAATTCATTACCACCTATATCATGTGATAGTGTCTCAGTTTCCCTAATGGATTCCCATTGACGGGTTTTCTCCGCAATCTCAGCTAAAAATTTCCATGCATCATCCACAGTTTTATCAAGAAATTCACCATTACACATACACTCAACCATGGCTCGAGATTTAAAGTCTAGTCCCTCATAGAGGATAGCGACAAGTCTCCACTTCTCAAATCCATGGTGTGGACATTCGCTCAACAAATCATTAAAACGTTCAAAATAGTCAAAAACAGTTTCCTCATCCAATTGGACAAAACAATTGATACTTTGACGAATAGCGATGGTCCTATGATGTGGAAAGAATTTTTTAAAAAATAGATCTGTGAGTTGGTCCCAAGTGTTGATTGTGGTCTCAAACCGTAAAACCATGTTTTGGCCCTTTCCTTTAGAGAAAATGTAAACAAACGCAATTTCAGAGAGTCTTCGGACATATGATCAGGTTGCATATTCCGACAAATTTGTTCAAACTCTCTTACATGAGTATAGGGGTTCTCAGAATCGAACCCTCGAAATAAAGGAAGTATTTGTATCATGCTTGCATTTATTTTAAAAGGGTTATTGGTTTGAGGTAAGACAATACATGATAATGGAATTTTTATTGTGGGATACATGTATTCATGGAGAGTATTAGGTTGGCCCATATTGAAAAGACACAAAGCCCACTATTTGGTTTTAAAGGGTTTTCAAAATTTGGTTTTTTATGGGAAAATTTTGGTTTTGATGGGAATGAAAAACATTTGGTTTTTGATGGGAAACATTTGGTTTTTATGGGTTTTGAAAACTTTGGTTTTTATGGGATTAAAAATTTGGTTTTCGAAATTAGGAGCAATTTTTTTTTTTTTTTTTTTTTTTTTGCCCAAAATTTAGTTAAGTTTGGTTCACAAAAGAGGCAAGCCCAAAATCCAAAAAGTTAAGTTTAGAGCAAGCCCACTATTAAGAAACTACAAGCCTAACAAACAACTAAATTACAAGCCCAAATAAAGAAAGAAATAAAAATAAAACTAATTATTACAAACCCACAAAAAAAAAAATAAAACTAAAATTATTACAATCCCAAATAAAGAAAGAAATAAAATTAAAATTAAAATAATTATTACAAGCCCACAATTAAAAATGGAAGCCCACAGGTTGGGTTCTCTTAATGGGTTTAGGCTTACCTTTGAAGCACAGCCCAGCTGTTCAGTTTGGTTGCAAAAGCCCAGTTGGGCTTTGGATCATCCTAAGCTTTGGCTTCAACACTCAAGGCCCAGTTGGGCTTGGTTCAATTTCCTCTCCTTCTGCAGCTTACAGCCCAACAGCAAGGTTCTTCTAGCCCAGCAGCTAGGTAAGCAAAGTGTACCTACAGCCCACCAGCAGCTCTGGCAAGCAAGGCAACAACCAACAGCAGCACCAGTTACCTGCACACTTAAATGTGTGTGATCAATACACAAAGAACATGGGCAAAGTAAGCAAAGTTGAAGAACTGCAATGCAGTTGTGCAATTGCAGATGGAGAAAATGCTACAGAATGCAGAATATAAAGTTGCTGAGAACATGCAGTTTAAGAAGTTGCTGAAAATGACAATGCATAGCTATCATTACAAGAGCTAAGTTACAGGAAGAGATGAAGGCTAAGGCTACAGAGCAAGATGCTAAAGTGAATGAAATGCAGAATTAGTTTAAGATGACGATGGTATGCAGCTAGACTAAAAATTCAAGTTTAAGATATAGTGGTATGCAGTTATGAATTATGCTACAGGAATGGAATGCAATGCAAAAGAATGGCAACAGTGAAGATTGAGCTAAAAATGCATATGTACAGGAGAGACTACACAGCAAGCTAGAAGAGCAAGTGAGCAGCAAATGAGCAAAGGGAAATAACTTGTAAGAGTGACAGCAAGAGTGACAGATGAAGATGCAAGAATGAGGTTATGTGCAAGATATGCAATGAAAGTGCAAATATGCAGTGACAATGAAAAGTATGCAGTAAAATACAGAAAATAAGAGCAAAGATAAAGAGCAAACAGCAACAGCACCGCTACCGAGTCCCCGGCAGCGGCGCCAAAAAATTGGTGGACCCGGAGGTGTGTGAAAATTAAGCGCAATAAAAACGGGCCTACAGTAATAACGCAAGTGCACGGTCGTCAGTTGTAGCTCGTGCAAGTACGGGTCGATCCACAGAGACTGGGAGTGTTTTGGAGTTTTCTAGCTATTTTGGGCTCCTAAACTGTTGTTGGTTAACTATGAAGCCTTTTGGGCTTTGGGCTTAGGGTACCTTTGGATTATAGGCTTGTTTGACAATGAAGTGAACTGAGCTTGGGCTCAGTTGGTCTTGAAGTGCACTAGGCTTGGCCTTTCAAGTGCACTGGGCTTTGAGTGTCAATGGGCTTCTAGATTAACCCAAGACTGAATGAACTGAACTGAGTTGGGCCTTAGGTTTCTAAGCAGATACAGTGGGCTTTTGTAATGACTGTACTTGTAGCCCAGAATTGAACTGGACCTGGAGCAGCAGCAGTGGTGGCTTCAACAGCAGCAGAAGCAGTGCACAACAACAGCAACAGCAACAGCAAGTAGTAGCAGCTGGGGGAGAACTGGCAGCAAGGCCAGGGAAGGAAAAGGGCAGAAAAGCCAAAAAAAACCTAGTGCAGCTGGAGCTAAACAAGGCAGCAGAGCACTAGGCCAAGGTAAAACATGGATATTTACAATGGCAAAAGCAAACAGCAAACAACAATGATGATGGTGAAGGTGACAGTGGCATATACATGGAAGCAACACAGGGAAAAAGGATGCGAATTTACAATGGCATGGCAGTGATAAATCAAAGACAATGGCCAAGGGCCAAAGGCAAAGGAAGAACAGGGCACAAAACAGTTATAAAAACAGCTATAAAAACAGTAATAAGAAGCCACAAAAACAGATAGATAACAAAGAAGAACAGGAACGATGCTAGGCAGTGGCTGTTTTTGGTTAAATCCTTGTCCCTAATGGAGCTAGGTGGAGGTTATAGCCTGCCTATGTTCCAGGGCATACATAAATGGAATGGAAGGAGAAGAAGCTTGTCCAACTGTTTTACTCCTAGCATTGACTGTCTTTTAACAGCACAATCAATCACAAGCAACAGTGGACACTAAATTCCTCCATTTCTCAATCAGCTCAATTTACATGAATTCTAACCTAAACTTCCACCACTAACAGTGAACAAACTTAACATAAACATGAACAGGAGCTTGATATAAATTGTAACAATCACACACTCAAATTAAATACATGTTGGAGTTCTGAACAACTAAAATTAACAATGCATTTGAATTGAGAATCATGGAGTTGAAAAGATTGAAACCCTCAAAGCTACAGTTCATGGAAATAACAAAACTAAACTATTCCACTGATGCTCTGGTTAATCCAGGCATAAGTTTTGCAACACACAACACCCAGCTCTATTTATAGCTTACAGACAATCCCCAAATTCCCCAAAAATTAGGGTTTTCCAAAATCACACAAATTCCCAAATTAAACAGTAATTGGGTTTAATTACCTACCCTATTTCACCCACTCTATCTTCTCTATACTCTTCTCAACAATAATCAGGGTTTTTATGATTTTCCCCAAATTGACTGTGAACTAGGGTTTAGGATTTTTACCTCACCAACTGTGATGAGACAATTCCATCTTCGACCCATACTTCTTCTGCTTCCCTTGCGTAATTCCCATGCTTCAATTTCATCTCTAGGTCACCTACTTCATCAACCTCTCACGCTTAGGTTTTCAGGGAAGAAACGTGAGAGATTGAGGGAATAGGGGGCTAGATAGTTAGGGGGTGATGATGGGTTGGTAGTTTAGGGATGATGTGAGACAGGTAGAGGTGGTGGCGCGGCAGTTGCAGGGAGTGGTGGTTGTGGAAGTGGAGTTGGTGGTGATGATGGCGGACATGGTGGTGGTACGGGTTCTGCAGACGGGGGAAGGAAGAAGATATGGAGAAGAAAGAAGAAGTCGATAGAGTTAGGGTTAGGGGGCGTTTGGCTAGGGGTATAGGGAATTTGGTGTTTGGGTGTTGATCGGGTACAACAAGTTTGATGATTTGCGATGCTCAGCCGTTGGATGTGGAATTGATAGATCAATCTGACGGCGAGATACAAGGGAGCTTGTAGCGACCGTTGGATGCGGAAGTACAACGAAACTGACGGCTCAAGATGGAGTTAGGTGCTATAGTGTTTTTCAGGAGCTTCAGATTTTGATGCACTATGATGAAGCGACCGTAGGATGCTGAGATGATCCAATCTGACGGCTGAATATGAAGGCGGGTATGGATATTGGAAATGGGTTTGGGTGAGGGTTTTGGGCCTTGGGTATGCCAAGCCCATATCTTCTTTAAGAACTATTCTTCCTCTTCAAGCCCACTTCTAGCCTTTTGGTCTTGTGCACAACATTCTTCGCGGCTTCCTTGCGTGATTCCTATCGGCTTCCACCACTTTTCTGCTCTTTTCTGCTCCGCTATTCATCCAAACTTTATTTATTACCTAAAAATGCAAAATTAATTAATAAAAATATTTATTCTTGAAAACAAAGAAAATACAGAATATGGGATAAAATGTAGAATTAATGCACAAAAGATGAGTTAAATGCCAAGAAAAATATATAGAAATATGCACTTTTTAGCACTCATCAATTCCTTAGTTTATTTAAACATGAGTTCAAGAACAACCGGTTTTAGATATAACCACTCAAGTTCCCGGACTGGGTTCGCGGACTTAAGCTCATGGAAGGAGTACACAAACTCCAGCAGAAATTCTCGGGTCGAGAACTCCGCCAGTTCGCGGACTGAGTTCGTGGACTTGGCTCACACCACTTCCATTTCTCTTGATCAACAAAGTTCGCAAACTTTGGTTCAAGGAATAAGGACTTATACATATATGTGTTTCCACAACAATGCTTATATCCTACCAATGGTTATGTAATCTAAACTCTCATTTCAATCATTTGAAACATTCTCAGAGAACGTTATATAGCCGTTATTCACAGACCATTTTTTCGTCAGAGCAATTTCCAAAGTGATTGAAACATTACATGACTTTCGTCACCAGGAAAAGATGAATTTGGATAAAGCGAAAGCTTACCAACACACATTTCGAGAAATAGATATACGAGATAAACTCGGCTTGAAATAACAAATGTGTATAATCAAAGTCTATACCAAAACGAATTTTGTCTCAAGAATAGGAGATATAATAAATAGACTTTTGAGTGATAGATAAGTTCAAGTCTCCACATACCTTTTAGTCGATGAAGATCCACCAGTTCCTTGAGTAGTCCTTCGTCTTGTATGATGATTGTCATGGAGTCTTGAGATCAACTACACTTTCTATCCTAATCCGAGACCTTTAGCTATATAGGCTAGAAATCAAGACTTATAGTTTTGATCACTAACATTGACAAACATGCTTGAGATAGCAACACATGCGAGTTCGACTGAGCAATGCTCTAACAATCTCCCCCTGTGTCAATTTTAGTGACAAAACTATTAATACATATGGGATACAAAAAAATAAATAAATTAACTTTTGTACCTCCTATTTCACATGCCTAATCTTCAACATTACTCGAAATCTTCGTCACTTCCAAGTACTCCAATGATCCCAAAGGTTGTAAGTTTAGCATCATCGTTGTTGAAAATCCGTAGTTATAACAACAAGAAAACAATAGTTCTCAATCATTGTTATACAGTGTCATAGTATCATTACACATCGTCAAAGTTCAATTGTATCACAACTTCAACAACAATACTATGGTGATATGTATCACTCCCCCTTAGTCAATACTCCATCTCACATGGAAACCACTCCCCCTTACATAATGATTCGAAAACCATATGTATTTGTAGTGTGAACTACATATTAATTCTCCCCCTTTTTGTCAATAAAATTGGCAAAGGTACAAGAACGGGATCTTAATGAAATTTCCGAAAGAGACATTTCATGACCAAAAGAAAGAAACACACATCATCTTATTTAGATGCAATCATAAAGCCGAAGCTAAATGCATTCATCAAGGAGTTTAAAGATACAAGATAACCCCTATAATATTCCACAACCGCACTCCCCACAAAGATATGGAAATTAAGCGCAAGTTCAAAAATAACTTTCCCCCATAATATGTCATTCCCGAAATAACAACAAGAGCGACCTTAATTTCGAAAGAAAAGAAGGATTTCTTTTGACACAACACACAAAGAACGTTGACAGAAAAATCAACCCTACGAAAACAAATACAGAATACTGGAGTTTCAAACTCAATTGCCCAAAAGATCGACATAAGCACAGGGGAAAGATTTATAGAAACAATTAATGAACCAAAACAACACCAATAGACTTCCGTAAGTGTTGAAAAGTAGCAGTGTCTAATGGTTTGGTGAGAATATCAGCCAATAGTTGTTCGGAAGGCACAAATTCCATACTTATGATACCATTTTCATAGAGATCTCGAATAAAATGGTACCTTATATCAATGTGCTCTGTTCTTGAGTGCTCAATGGGATTCTCAGTGATTCGAATCGCACTACAGTTATCACAAAAGATCTTCATTATTCCAGTATCAATTCTATAATCAGCTAGCATTTTTTTCATCCATAGGAGTTGAGTGCAACATGAGCCAGCAGCAATATATTTTTCTTCACACGTAGACAGGGATTGTGAATTCTGTTTCTTGCTATGCCAAGCCACAAGATTCAGTCCTACATAGTAGAAACCCCCTGATGTACTTTTTCTGTCTTCCACACATCCTGCCCAATCAGAATCTGAATAAGCAGAAAAGTGTAAGATATACCATACCCGACCGTGTGATTGACATATCGTATGATCCTTTTTGCAGCTGCAAGATGAGATTCTTTTGGATTAGCCTGAAATCTAGCACAACAGCTAACACTAAAAGAAATATCAGGTCTAATGGTTGTAAGATACAAAAGGCTACCAATAATAGATCGATACAATTTTTGATCTAATTTTACTCCTTTTTCATCTCTGTGTAGTTTACCAGTAGTGGGCATAAGCGTTCGGACTTGACTTATCTAGACCGAATCTTGTAACAAGATCCTTTGCATATTCTTCTTGAGATAAGTATATTCCATCCTTATGTTGTTGAATCTGTAGTCCTAAAAAGAACTTTAATTCACCAACATTGCTCATTTCAAACTCTTTAGCAAGTGAAACTTGAAAATCCGTTGCAAGCTTCTCTGAAGTTGAACCATAGATGATATCATCTACATAGACTTGAGCAATGAAAACATCTTTCCCACTCCATCTGGTAAACAAAGTTTTATCAGCTCCACCTCTTGAAAAACCTTTTATAACAAGAGAAGTGGTAAGTTTTTCAAACCAGGCTCTAAGTGCTTGTTTTAACCCATATAATGCCTTTTTGAGCTTAAGAACATGATCTGGGAAATCAAGGTTTTCAAATCCTTTAGGTTGAGCAACATAGACTTCTTCCTTTAGAATTCCATTTAGCAACGCGGATTTTATATCCATTTGGAAAAGCTTAACCTTGAGAAAACAAGCATGAGCTAATAAAAGTCCAATGGACTCAAGGCGTGCCACAGGAGCAAAGGTTTCGTCAAAGTCGATACCCTCAATTTGTGAATATCCTTGAGCGACAAGTCTGGCTTTATTTCTGATAATTGTGCGAAATTCATCAGACTTGTTCTTGAATATCCATTTTGTTCCAACAATATTAACATTGGAGGGACAAGGTACGAGTTCCCATACGTCTTGTCTTACAAATTGATTTAACTCTTCATGCATTGCATTTACCCAAAAGGGATCGTTCATAGCTTCATCAGTATTTGTCGGTTCTACTTGTGACGGATAACAACCAAAATTGCACATGTTTTGAAGTTGCCCTTTAGTCTTAGCTGTAGAATCTCTCCCTCCAATTATACTGTTGGGATCGTGATTCCTTTGAACCCAGAGGTGTCGTGGAGGGACATGTTCTTGTTCGTCAGGAGCAGCTTGATCAATGCTCTTCTCCTCGTCACTAGAAATATCAGGATCAACAGCAGTTGGGATAACTTCAACTGATTCTGGTATTTCTTTGACTTTCTCAATTGTCTCGGTTGGAGGCAATTCAGCAGGAGGATTATCGTGATGAAAATCACTAATATCATCGATGATAACATTAGCAGATTCCATTATGACCTGGGTTCTGAGATTAAGGCTGGGTTTGGTAATGCTTTTATTTTTCAAAAGCACTTTAAAAATTTATATATGTCAATAATTTTTGAAATTAGCGTTTGGTAAGAAAAACTAAAGTTCTTTTTATCAAAAGCATTTCCCAAATTCCTCAACTTTTAAAAGCTGGGGAGGAGGAGCTTTTAAAAACTACAAAAGCATAAGCTGTGGTCCCCATCTAAATTTAATGTTTGATTTATCATTTTTATCCCTACTTTATTTTATAAATGACAAAAAATACCCTTAAAACTTTTTCATTTCTTGTATTTTATTCTTTAAATATTATTCTTTTTTACTTTCAAATTATTTTATATACCAATTCTTTTAATTTGTCACTAATAAAAATAAAAAAATTATTTATTGGTCACTAATAAAAATAAAAATAAAAATTAATTAATTTTACTTTGATTTCTGTTTGAAAATTATATATATATATATTAAACGTGGTTAAATAAAGTGATTTTTTTAACAATCATAATAATAGTGACCATTAGTAAACTTAATATTATATATATATTTAATAAGAAAAAAATAAATTATTTTTAAATGAAGTAAAACTATTTTCAGAGATATGTCTGTTTTTGTCATTTGCTATAACAAAAATGGTTGAATTTGATATTTTACCAAACACACTTTAATAACATTTTTAATCAGCTTTAACTTTAATTATTTTTTAACAAACGTTTAATGCTTTTTACTCACAACACAACACAACAACGCAAAGCAGAAAAGTGCTTTTACAAAAGCTGCAGCAATACCAAACTAAGCCTAAATACTCGAAAACCACGGCTATCAGAAGCATAGCCAAGAAAGATACCTTCATCACTTTTGGTATCGAATTTCCCTCTCTGTTCTCGATCTTTTAGAATGTAGCATTTACTTCCGAACACTCTTAGATAGTGCAAGTTGGGTTTTCTTCCATACCACAACTCATAAGGAGTGTTTAGGGTTTTAGACCGTAAGTAAACACGGTTGATCAAATAACATGCTGTAAAAACAACTTCTCCCCAAAACCTTAGAGGTAAGTTTTTGTTATGGAGCATTACCCTGGCCATTTCCTGAATGTTCCTATTCTTTCTTTCTGCCACTCCATTAGCTTGAGGAGTAATAGGTGGTGAGTATTGTTGAATGATCCCCAGTTTGTCACAAAATTCAAACACCTTAGTGTCCTTGAATTCAGTTCCATGGTCGCTCCTAATTTTCTTTAATTTGCGACCTTGTTCGTTCTGGATTCTTTTAACAATAATCTTGAATTTATCAAGGGTTTCATTCTTATGAGACAAAAATGCAACCCAAGTGAATCTGGTGTAATCATCTACCATAACTAAAGCATACTTCTTACTAGCAACCGTGGGTTGTTGAATTGGTCCGAAGAGATCCATATGAATTAAATCAAGTGGAGCTTTAGTGAGAATATCTCGAGATGATTTATGGTGAACTTTCGTTTGTTTACCCTTTTGACAGGCACCACATACACCTTCAATCTTTGCATTGATTTTGGGAACGCCTCTAACAATTTCTTTGTTAATGATCTTAGTTAGAAGACGATAATTGATGTGACCAAAACGCTCATGCCAAAGATGTGTAGATTCCACCTTAGTCAAATTGCAACAATTGCTAAACTGAGTATCAAGAAGATAACAGTTGTTTTTACCGCGAGTTCCTTGCAAAATTACTTTTCCATTTTTGTCTACAATGTCACATCCATTCGCATTGAAGACAACTCGATGGCCTTTGTCACAAATTTGACTAATAGAAAGAAGATTTGCAGTCATACATTTTACGTATACTACATCATGGATTTCAGGTACGACTGGAAATTTGATCGTCCCTTTCTTGCTAATGTAGCAACAACTCCCATCTCCGAAAGTCACTGGCCCACCTTCATAGTCATCAGAAGAAACAAACCATGTAAGATCACCTGTCATATGTCTGCTACATCCACTGTCAAGAAACCATAAGGGTGATGTTGATTTTAAAGCAAAAGCTCCCATACTATTAGTACTTTCCTGTTGAGGATTTCCTGATAGTTTTGTACGTCCTTTAAGAGAAGCACTAAGTTGTTTAGTTTTCGTGTGAAGATTACTTGAAACTTTCAGGTTCTTTTGGAAGGACATACAAGTATGTTGAAAGTGATTACGAGAATCACAAAACAAACATGGGCCAACATCTTTAAGTTCGTCAGAAAAGTTCTGAGTCGTATCAGTTTTGACAACATGCGAACGTTGTACATTACCTGACTCATGACTATTCTTCATAGAGGAACAACTGGAGTTATTCAAATCCATAAAAGGGATTTTGACAGATTTCAAATCCTTTACCATTGCAATTTCTGCTATGAGATCAGAGTTGATCCGGATTTGTTCATCCAAATTTTTCTGGAGAATAACCAGTTTATTAGAACTTCTTCCACGATAGGTTTTTAATCCTGGTAAGGTGTTTCTAAAGACTTTTCTGTCCATAGATTCAGATCGCTACAAACACATACTTGTGAGGTATTAAGCGTGTTTGCCTGCTCTGATACCAATTGAAAAAGCGGGGGTACAACAACCACACCCAACAATTCGATTAGCAATCTGTATGGACAAACTCCAATATACTTTCTAGAGAATAAACTAGACAGTCAGACTCAATCTAGAGAAAAGTATATCAAAGAGTTTATATCTCAATCTCTCGATTTCATCTTTACTCAAGCAAATAGAAATCTGCGAGTCTTTATCAAAGAGAGATAACTTGGATGGTACCAAAGAACAATATCCAAGTGTCAATCAATTTAAATCAACAACCAAAAGGTCGTATTTCTAATTGATTGAACAACGCACAACCTATATTTCAATTATATAAACAAATATAATGCGGAATAGAAATAACACAGACACCAGAATTTTGTTAACGAGGAAACCGCAAATGTAAAAAAACCCCGGGACCTAGTCCAAATTGAACACACATTGCATTAAGCCGCTACAAATACTAGCCTACTCCAAACTAACTTCGGTATGGACTGTAGTTGAACCCCAATCAATCTCACACTGATCCAAGGTACAGTTATGCTCCTACGCCTTTGATACCAGCAGGATGCTACGTACTTGATTCCCTTAGATGATCTCACCCGCAACTAAGAGTTGCTACGACCCAAAGTCAAAGACTTTAATAAACAAATCTGTATCACACAGAAAAGTCTACACTAATAGATAAATCTGTCTCCCACGAATATACCTATGAGTTTTGTTCCGTCTTTTGATAAATAAAGGTGAACAAGAACCAATCAATAACCCGGACTTATATTCCCGGAGAACAGCCTGGTATTATTGATCACCTCACAATAATCTTAATCGACGCGTCGAAAAAAGATATTGCGGAATCACAAACGATGAGACAAATATGTTTGTGACTTCTTTTCTATCTTGCCTATCGGATATATAAATCTCAAGCCAATTATTTCAATTATACTCGTAAAGATAGAAACAGCAAGATCAGATCACACAACTACGATAAAAGTAGTATCAGTCTGGCTTCACAATCCCAAATGAAGTCTTTAAGTCGTTAACCTGGTTTAGAAGAAGAAACCAAAGGTTAAAGGAGAATCCACTCTAGCTTACACAACTAGTATCACACGCAAGGTGTGGGGATTAGGTTTCCCAGTTGCTAGAGTTCTCCCTTATATAGTCTTTCAAATCAGGGTTTGCAATCAATGTTAGCTTGGTAACAAAGCATTCAATATTCACCGTTAAATGAAAACCTGATTAGATTCAAGCTAATATTTCTCAACCGTTGGATCGAAAACTTAGCTTGTTACACACAAATGAAATTTCCAATTTTGGGTTTATGAACCGTACCCAAACATTAACATTTGTTGGTTCAACAATAATTAACCAATGGTTAGCCATATGATCACTTTCATATCAAACATATTCTTCTTCACCATAACTAGTTCAAATGACTCAAATGAACTAGTTAGAGAGTTGTTCAATTGCAAGGAAATCTTACGTAACTACACAAGACACAATCGAAGAAAAAACGGTTTGATTCACTCGAATCGGTTCATGAACTTTATAGCCACGGTTTGCAAAAGCATTCCTTAGTTTATTTAAACATGAGTTCAAGAACAACCGGTTTTAGATATAACCACTCAAGTTCGCGGACTGGGTTCGTGGACTTAAGCTCATGGAAGGAGTACACAAACTCCAGCAGAAATTCTCGGGTCGAGAACTTCCGCGAGTTCGCGGACTTGGCTCACGCCACTTCCATTTCTCTTGATCAACAAAGTTTGCAAACTTTGGTTCAAGGAATAAGGACTTATACATATATGTGTTTCCCCAACAATGATTATATCCTACCAATGGTTATGTAATCTAAACTCTCATTTCAATCATTTGAAACATTCTCAAAGAACGTTATATCGCCGTTATGCACAAACCATTTTTTCGTCAGATCAATTTTTAATGTGATTGAAACATTATATGACTTTCGTAACTAGGCAAAGATGAATTTGGCTAAAGCGAAAACTTACCAACACACATTTCGAGAAATAGATATACGAGATAAACTCGGCTCGAAATAGCAAATGTGTATAATGAAAGACTATACCAAAACAACTTTTGTCTCAAGAATAGGAGATAGAGTAAATAGACTTTTGAGTGATAGATAAGTTCAAGTCTCCACATACCTTTTAGTCGATGAAGATCCACCAGTTCCTTGAGTAGTCCTTCGTCTTGTATGATGATTGTCATTGAGCCTTTAGCTCAACTACACTTTCTATCCTAGTCCGAGACCTTTAGCTATATAGGCTAGAAATCAAGACTTATAGTTTTGATCACTAACATTGACAAACATGCTTGAGATAACAACGCATGCGAGTTCGACCGAGCAATGCTCTAACAGAGAGTTCTTATTTGAACTTGTTCTTAATTGCCAAATCTTTGTGGGGAGTGCGGTTGTGGAATATTGTAAAAGTTTTCTTGTATCTTTATAAACTCCTTGATGAATGCATTTAGTTTCGACTATATGATTACATCTAAACAAAGTTGATATGTTCTCTTTTGGTCATGCAGTATCTCCATGAGAATTTCATATGGATCTCACTAGTTTTCGTACCTTTGCCAATTTATATTGACAAAAAGGGGGAGAATTAATATGTAGTTCACACTACAAATACATATGGTTTACATATTATTATGTAAGGGGGAGTGGATTTCATGTGAGATGAAGTATTGACTAATGGGGAGATATACATATCACCATAGTACGGTTGTCAAAGTTGTGTTACAATTGGACTTTGATGATGTGTAATAATACTATGACATTGTATCACAATGATCTCGAGATATTGTTTTCTCATTGTTATAGCTACGGATCTTCAACAACTATGATGCTGAGTTGAACACGTTCAGAATCACCGGAGTACTTGGAAGTGACGAAGATTTCGAGTAATGTTGAAGGACCTAGGAGATCAAGCATTTGGATGAGAAGCTACAAAGTTTTATTTATTTTGTAATCCATATGTATTGATAGTTTTGTCACTAAAATAACAAAGGGGGACATTGTTAGAGCAGTGCTCTGTCGAACTCGCAAGCATTGTTATCTCAAGCTTGTTTGTCAAGTTTAGTGATCAAAATTATAAGTCTTGATTTCTAGTTGTCATAAACTCTGCTAGCCTATACCTTATTCTGTTTGGTGTCCCTCATCCATTCTGCCGTGTGCCTCAACAGTTGTTATCTGTTAGCTATCAACGGCTGCCTGAAGATTTCGTTAATTATCTAGTTAGCCGTCTTCTCCACGCGTCGCGTATGTGTTGGTTATTCTAGATCCAATAATTTATCTAATTGGTCTTTCCTGAGCTTGTAAGAACTAATGAGAATTTGATAAATATTATCTGAGGCTGGTTCTTTCAAATCAGAGTTACTTTTCTGTATTGACTGATGAACTAATTGTACTAAGACTAGTACAATTGGCATCAGAGCCGTTCTGATCTTACGATGGGCGTTCCGACTGTGCATGAATTATCTGAAACCACTACTGAGAAATTCTTTGTTATTGAAGACAAATTGGGAAGACTCGACCAACGTCCGGAGGAAAATTATGTTCACATCAAGGATAAGTTCGAATTTAATGATCTTCTAATCTCTCAGGTAAATTCTTATCTATCTGAACTATTACTAGTTAAACATCAGACTCATGTGTCTCCCAATGGTGGTGAATCTAATAGAGCTTCTGGATCTAATGGTCATCATGGTGAAATTCATTTTGGGTCATTAATTTCTCACCGAGACAACTATAATTCTTATCGTCTGCCAAAGCTCGACTTCCCTCACTTTAATGGTGAAAATCCAAGAGGATGGATTCAAAAATGTGAGCATTACTTTCAGATCCATAAAATTAATGATGGACAATGAGTAAGTATAGCTTCTCTTCATCTTGATGGTCGAGTTGATCAGTGGTTCTTAAATTTTCAGATAGGTAAATTTGCCATTACTTGGAACGACTTATGTGTGGGTATCTGCACTCATTTTGAAAACCCTTTTAATGATAGTTATGTTGGAGATTTCAACAAGCTGATGCAGATTAATTCTACAGAAGACTACTTTGAACAATTCGAAACTCTTAAGGCCCTTATGCTAAGTAAGAACCAATATCTTACAGATGATTATTTTATACTGAGTTTCATTAGTGGCTTGAAGGAGGAAATATGTGGTTCTATTTTAATGTTTCATCCACAATCTCTCATGGAGGCTTTTTCATTAGCTCGTATAGAGGAACAGAAGTACTATCTTTATAGCAAAACCACTAAGCCATTTTCAAAACCCCTCACCAATTATTTTTCTCCCAACAGAGTTTTTTCTCATACTCAATTTCCTCCCAAACCAATTGTCACCACTCCCAGTACACCTAAATCCCCACCATCCACCTTCAAACCTTCTCTTCCTACTCATACTTCCAATACTTCCACAAATTCTTCCACTCTACCACCCATTAAAAGATTAACTCAAGAGAAAATTCAAGCTAGAAGGGATAAAGGCTTGTGTTACAATTGTGATGAACCTTATAAACAAGGTCACTGGTGTAAGAGACAACAGTTATTTATGCTCAGTGCTAAGGCTTCTGAGGTAGAGGATGCACCAGTACAAGAAGAAGTCTTTGAAGAAGCAGCTGAGACTCCAGTCGACTGTGACATGGAAATCTCTTTACATGCTCTCACTGGTACCATCTCTGGTGACACAATTAGAATTCCAGGAATTATTAAGAAGCATAAAATTTTTATATTAATTGATTCTGGGAGTACACATAGCTTCATTGATTTTACTTTAGCCACCAAGTTGCATTGTGAAATTCAACCTACTACACACTTTTTGGTCACTGTTGCAAATGGAGAGAGGACTGTCAGCTCTGGAATGTGTCCTCAACTACAATGGTCTATGCAAGATTACCAATTCAGTGGAGATCTGAGACTACTTCCCTTGGGTGGTTGTGATATAGTCTTGGGGGCAGACTGGCTAAGAAGATTCGGTAATGTCATGTTCAACTTTGCCAAGCTCAGCATTTCATTTAAACACCAAGGTGAGACAATTACTTTAACTGGTGTCAAAATTTTTCTTCTCTCATGATGATGAGCAGTCAAGTTGTTAAGGATTTTTTGAAGAAAAACACTCATGGCTTGTTTGACCAATTATTTTCAGTCACTCCTACCACTACCTCCTAACCAATTCCTCATGCCATACCTCAGTTATTAAATTCTTATGAAGATGTATTTCAAGAACCTACTGACTTGCCACCTACCAGAAAATTGGACCACACCATATTCCACTAAAGCCAAATTCAGTCCCTCCTAACCAGAGAGCCTATAAATGTTCCTACATTCAAAAATCTGTGGTTGAACAATTGGTAAAACACATGCTTACTCATGGCATTATTCAACCCAGTTATACTCCATTTTCTTCTCTCATTCTCTTAGTCAAGAAGAAGGACAATTCCTGGAGGTTTTGTGTGGATTATAGGAAATTGAATGACATCACTATTAAGGATAGATTTCCTATTCCAATTATAGATGAGTTGTTGGATGAATTATTTGGTTCTGGGGTCTTCACCAAAATTGATCTAAGATCAGGGTATCACCAAATTCTAGTCCATCCTTCTGATATTTTTAAAACAGCATTCAGAACCCATCATGGACACTATAAATTCAAGGTTATGCCATTTGGGCTCACTAATTCCCCTGCTACCTTTCAAGCCTTGATGAATGAAATCTTTCAACCTTATCTCAGAAAATATATTTTGGTGTTTTTTGATGATATATTGGTTTACAATCCTGATTTATCCACTCATCTTCAACATCTAGAAATCACCTTACAATTACTCAGACAGCATAAGCTATATGATAGGTTCTCTAAATGTTGTTTTGCTCATACTGAACTTGAATATTTAGGCCATATTATATCTGCTCAAGGGGTAGCTGCTGATCTAGCTAAGGTTGCTAGCATGAACTCATGGCCTCAACCAACCTCATTGAAGGAGTTGAGAGGCTTCTTGGGTCTCACAAGGTATTACAGGAAGTTTGTACAACATTATGGGTTGATAAGAAAACCTCTTACAGATTTGCTCAAGAAGAATTCCTTCTCATGGTCTCCAGCAGCCACTCAGGCCTTCATTAATCTCAAAGCTGCAATGGTTAGTGCTCCTGTTTTAGCCTTACCAGATTTCTCCAAGCAATTTGTGCTAGAAACTGATGCCAGTGGAGTTGGTATTGGTGTTGTGTTGATGCAAGAGGGCAGAGACATCTGTTTTTCAGTAAACCACTTGGTACTAAGGAATTGTACCTATCTACTTATGAAAAGGAATTACTAGCTATAGTGCAGGAAGTGAAGAAGTGGAAGTACTATTTACAGGGTAACAAATTTCTCATTCAGACAGATCACCAGAGCATTAAATATTTTCTAGATCTGAAGATTACTACTACACTTCAATAAAAATGGTTGATGAAGTTGTTGGGTTTTGACTATGAGATTAAATATAAAAGTGGAGTGGAGAACAAAGTGGATGATGCTCTTTCTAGAAGATCCCATGACACTGCCACCTGCAATCTACTTACTACCACCTCACCCAATGGGCACAAGAATTAATCATGAGTTACACTGATGACCCTAAGGCTCAAAACTTAATTCCTCAACTCTTAGTTGACCCCACTGCAGACCAAGATTTCTCTTATCATGAGGGCCTTTTGAGGTACAAGAACAGACTCTATGTGGGTACTGCCAATGATATGAGACACACGATCTTGGCTTCTATTCATTCTTCAGATGTTGGAGGGCATTCTGGAATCCAGGCAACTCACATTAGAGATAAATCTTATTTTTACTGGCCCAACATGAAAAAACAGTTCTTAGCTTTGTTAGAAATTGTGATGTTTGTCAGAGAAACAAACATTCTCACTCCTTCCCAACAGGATTGTTACAACCATTACCAATTCCTGAGCAAGCCTGGCAGCACATTTCAACGGATTTTATTGAAGGGATTCCCTTAAGTGAGAGGAAAGATGTTATATTTGTGGTGGTGGATAGGCTGACAAAGTACAGTCATTTCATAGGTCTCTCTCATCCTTACACTGTTGCCTTTGTTGCTAAGGTATTCTTGAATAACATCTTCAAGTTACATGGATTGCCAGTTTCTATTGTCTCTGACAGGGATAGAGTCTTCACTAGCATTTTTTGGCAAGATTTATTCACAACATTGAGTACCAGCCTCAATCTGAGCACTGTTTATCACCCTCAAACTGATGGCCAGACTGAAAGGGTGAATTCTTGCTTGGAAACCTATCTCAGATTCATGACTAGTCAGCAGCCAAAGAAATGGCACTACTGGTTGCCCTTTGCTGAATGGTGGTACAATACAAGTTACCATACCAGCTTACAAATGTCACCCTTCAAAGCCTTGTATGGTTATACCCCTTCTCATCTGGCTTTCCCTTCTACTATAACTACTTCAGTTGCTGCTGTGGAGACATATTTGAAGCAAAGAGATGCAGTCTTAGAGACCCTTAAAGAAAATTTAACAAAGGCCCAAGAAAGGATGAAACTCTATGCTGACAAGAAAAGGGTTGATAGACAGTTTGAAATTGGAGACTTGGTGTATTTGAAACTTCAACCCTACAGACAGGTCTCCATTACCTTGAGGAAAATTTTTAAACTCTCTACCAAGTATTATGGTCCCTTCAAGGTTTTGCAGAGGATTGGTCAGGTAGCTTATAAAATTGAACTCCCTCCTAAAGCTAGGATTCATCTTGTTTTCCATGTGTCTCAGTTGAAGCTGAAGATTAGTCAGTCTGCAGTACCTTCTCCAACTCTTCCCGTGGTGGACCATGAAGGTCAGGTGGCGGTAGTCCCACATTCTCAGTTGGACTCTAGAGTTATCACCAAAAATGGTTCTGAAGTTCAACAGCTGCTCATCCATTGGACCAACTCCTCTCTAGAAAATGCTACTTGGGAAGATCTCTCTGTGATTATAGCTCATTTTTCAGATTTTTTATCCTTGAGGAAAAGGATGTCTTAAAGGGGGAGGTAATGTCATACACTCTTCTAGCCTATACCTTATTCTGTCTGGTGTCCCTCATCCACTCTGGTGTGTGCCTCAACAGTTGCTATCCGTTAGCTATCAACGACTAGCTGAAGATTTCGTTAATTATCTAGTTAGACGTCTTCTCCACGCGTCGCGTGTGTGTTGGTTGTTATAGATCCAATAATGTATTTAATTGGTCTTCCCTGAGCTTGTAAGAACCAATGAGAACTTTGATAAATATTATCTGAGGCTGGTTCTTTCGAATCAGAGTTACTTTTCTGTATTGATTGATGAACTAATTGTACTAAGACTAGTACACTAGTCTACTTATAGCTATGTCTCGGACTAGGATAGATTGTGTAGTTGAGCTTTAAAATTCACGACGTTCATCAATTGAAGACGAAGAACTACTAAGGAGAGCTTGTGGAACTTCATCAACAAAAGGTATGTGGAGACTTGAACTCATCTATCACTCAGAAAGTCTATTTCTACTCTATCTCCTATTTGAGACAAAAGTCGTATAACTACATAGTATTCGATTTATACACATTTGATATTTAGAGTTGAGTTTAACTCGCTTACATATTTCTCGAAATATGTGTTGGTAAGCTTTCGCTTTAACCAAGTTCATCTTATATTCTTGACGAAAGTCAAAAGCTAATCATGTGAAAATCGTCTGGTAACATCATATATGATTTGTGTGAGACAGTCATTTGATGTAGACTCAGAATATTTCGTATTGATCATTCGATCACTTGAAGATTGCTTTGAAGCTAATAGTTTGTGTGGGACAGCTATTGTCGTCTTCAAAGAATGTTTCAATGATTGAAATGGAGTTTAGAACACTTAATCTTAATTGAAGTCCGGAAACTTTGGTATGCATACCCGTACGCGTACTGATTTGAACTGATATTTGGTTGTGTGACACTATGCGTACCCGTTTGCGTACTGTCGGACACAGTCCAAGTCTAGCTACTTAAGTACGCGTACCCGTTTGCATACTTGAGTGAGTTATGTTCTAAAATCGGTCATGTCATGAACCAATACATTAATGTAATAGTGAATGCAATCTTTTGCAAACCGTGGCTATAATGTTCATGAATTAATTCGAGTGCAAAATCGATTTTACTTCAATTGTGTCTTGTATACTTCTATGAGAATATAAACAATTGAAAAACTCTAGAACTAGTTTCATTTGAGTGATTTTAACTAGTTTCGGTTAGGATGATTAAGGTTGATATGAAAGTGTTTCATATGGATAACTTCGGTTAACTATTGTTGAGCCAACAAAGGTGTACACGTTTAGGTACGGTTACCCATATCTAAATGAAGTCACTTTTCATTTGTGTGTAACAAGCTAAGTTCGATCTAACGGTTGAAAGATATTAGCTTGAGTCTAATCAGGTTTTCATCTATCGGTGATCGTTGAATGCTTTGTTACCAAGGTAACATTGATTGCAAACCCTGATTTGAAAACTATATAAGGGAAAACTCTAGCAACTGGAAAACCTAATCCCCACACCTCATGTGTGATACTAGTTGCGACTAGAGTCGATTCTCCTTTAACCTTAGACTTTTTCCAAAACCCTCTAGGTTAACGACTTGAAGACTTCATGGGGACTGTGAAGCCAGGCCCAATTATTTTATCTGTAATTGCGCGTTCTGATCTTGCAGGTTTCTATTGTATTGAGTACTATCTTCTCTAAGATTTGCTCGAGATTCAATCTCCGATAGGCAAGATAAAAAGTAGTCACAAACATCTTTGTCCCAACGGTTGTGATTCCACAATATCTTGTTTCGCTTCCATACGATTAATATTATTGTGAGGTGATTGATAATACTAGGCTGTTCTTCGGGAATATAAGTCCAGTTTATCAATTGGTTCCTGTGCACCTTGATTTATCAAAAGACGGAACAAAACTCATAGGTATTTCTGTGGGAGAAAGATTTATCTATCTCAATAGACTTTTCTGTGTGAGACAGATTTATTTAGCAAGTCTTCGACTTTGGGTCGTAGCAACTCTTAGTTGTGGATGAGATCAGCTAAGGGAATCAAGTGTATAGAATCCTGCTGGGGTTCAGAGACGTAGGGAGCGCAACTGTACCTTGATCAGTGTGAGATTGGTTAAGGCTCACCTACATTCCAGTCCGAAGTTCATTGGTAGTAGGCTAGTGTCTGTAGCGTCTTAATACATTGTGGTGTTCAAAGATGGACTAAGTCCTGGGGTATTTCTGCATTTGCGGTTTCCTCGTTAACAAAATTTCTGGTGTCTGTGTTATTTATTTTTCGCATTATATTTGTTTATATGATTAAAATATCACAGGTTGTGCGTTAAGATCAATCAGTGCTTGAATCCGGCCTTTGGGTTGTTTATTGAATTGATTGACACTTGGATATTGGTTTGTGATACCGTCCAAGTTATTTCTCTTGTTCAAATGGGCTTGCAAATTCCTATTTGTTTGATTGCGGATTGAATTGAGAAATTGAGATATAAACTCTTTGATATACTTTTCTAAAGATTGAGTTTGACTGTCTAGTTGATTATCTTGAAAGTATATTGGAGTTTGTCCATACAAATTGCTAAGCGAAATGTTGGGTGTGGTTGTTAGACCCCCGCTTTTTCAGGATCATCTTCTTCCTCTACCACCTTAGAACTAGAGCTCCAGCTAAAACTCTTTAATGGAGTCTCAATGTAATACCGATACTCAAAATGAAACCACTCGTGGATGTAGATCCCATTATGGATCGAACCACATAAAATCTGGTGGCAATATTTACTTTCTAACACTTATATTTTATATTTTGAGGTTACTATGTCTTTCACGGAGGTTCTTCTTGCAACAAGCCTTCATTTCGTTCTTAGAACCTAGGAGTTTATTCAAATTTTTTCATGTTTGGAATGTAAAAAACTTAAACTTTTATTTGCCTTTTCAACTTTTAAATAGTTTACTGTATCAAGGGAAAAAAATCCTACATGAGATCACTTTATATCATAATTAAGTCGTATGCATATGCTACCTAGGTAACCGTGTAGAGGCCTCGGATGATAGGGCCCCTAAGGATGCAAGAACCATTTTTATCACCTGGTTATATCATGATGTAAAAATATTGACATTTCTTTTTTCCGTACATAACTTTTTTCTAATGTGCAAGAATTGTTGAAGCTTACACGACTAATAAGAACGCCTTTCCCGCTGGTGTGAAAAGGGTTGCGTTGGTTTCGTTTCTTATTTAGAAGTTCCCCAGTAAATAACAATAAACAATTTCTGATTTAAAAAAAAAATGTGATACTCGTGGTATCACATATAACACAAAATAAAATTTTCATGTTATTAGATATTCTATAATAGCTTCAAATGATATATATATATATATATATTAGAACAAAGCAGGATATTTTTTTATCAAACCCGATACTAGCTTCTGTCGGAAATTTTCATTTCAAAAGAAACAAATTGATGCATGAAAAATTACTTTTACATAATTATTTTTATTTGCATTCTTTAATATATTCTAATATATATCATTCATATTTTTTCAAGAATACAAAGCACAGTTTGGCTAAGTTAGCCTGGGTAAGTGGTGGTTCAGATTTGTCCTTGTAAAACATAAATCTACGGCTATAAGATGATCTAAGGTTAATTAAGCTCATTCAATTAAACCGTTTCAGTTCCTTGCGGAAGGAAAATCCATAGCTGTCCCATGAAACAATTCTCTCAACCGATTCAGGTTTTCTTTCATTGCATGATAAAACGCCTCTTAAATGACTCTTCTCCTTTGAGGTATAATTCATTCATTGTTAAATTCCAATTCTAAGATTTTCAGTTCGTATCTTGATAAAAAACATATCGTCTCTGATAGCAATTTTTTATATGAGGTTACAGTTTCTGAATTGGGATGTTCAGTTTATAATTACGAACTCTTTTGATAAAAAAATTCAGAAATTCCGAATTTTGATTCATTTAATCTCAAATTTGTTGGTATGTGAATGTATCTGAGTGGCTTTCCAACAGTGAGTATTGGTTATACTTAAAATGTTTTGGTTCGATCCTAATATTGATTGGCATCTTTAATTTTTACTTTTGAAGATGGGAATATTGAATTAGGTGGTGGTTCTGGTGGGGTAAAAATGAAGGAAATGAAAAAGAAACCTAAAAGGGTAAGGTCAAAGCATGTTATAGTTTGTATTCATTGATTATTTTTTTTTCTTATTGCTATAGGATCTATGACTTTTCCGATGCAGAAACAAAGAAATGGAAGATCAAGAATTGGTTCTACACTATTTTGGTGTTTTTTTATTGTTTTACACTGAGAATTAAATAGCTTCTTATAATTTTCTACTTTGTGTCTCCCTTTCGCAGTTGATACTTGGTTGGTATCCTAGCCTAGCTGAAAAAGTGGGGGTCTAACAACCTCACCCAATATTTCGCTTAGCAATCTGTATGGACTAACTCCAATATACTTTCAAGAGAATCAACTAGACAGTCAGACTCAATCTTAAGAAAAGTATATCAAAGAGTTACATCTCAATTTCTTAATTCAATCTGCAATCAAACAAATAGGAATTTGCGAGTCCGATTGAATATAAGAAATAACTTGGACGGTATCAAAAACCAATATCCAAGTGTCAATCAATTTAATCAACAACCAAAGGTTGGATTCATAACTGATTGAACTTACGCATAACCTGTGATATTTCATTTATATAAATAAATATAATGCGGAAAAGAAATAACACAGACACCAGAAGTTTTGTTAGCGATAAAACCGCAAATGCATAAAAACCCCGGGACCTAGTCCAGATTTCAATAGCACTGAAACCGCTACAGACACTAGCCTACTCCAAGTGAACTTCGGACTGGAATTTAGTTGAGCCCTAACCAATCTCACACTGATCAAGGTACATTTGCGCTCCTTACGTCTCTGAATCCCAGCAGGATTCTACGCACTTGATTCCCTTATGTTTATGGGTGAAAACTATTTCTGCTGGTTTTGGTAAATTTGGGTGTGTGGATGAGAAACAAGTATAAACCTAAAACAAATGCACTGCACGGGAGTACTTTAGATTCGAGAGATCAATCTGTACAATCCTGGACTAAACCAAGAAATGGTCGTTCCAGTCTTGCTTCGGTCACAAAGTGAAGGACAAGGGTTGGTCTTAGGGAGGGAAGCGAAGAAGGTGTTGAGACCAAAATGGTTAATTCTGAAGGTGTGGCTATTTTATGACTTGTATCAGAATTTGGAACTGGCTTGCGGAATTTAAGCTATCAGTTCTTTTGTATTTTTCTGGATACTGTTTTGTTGTTCTAACCAAAACTTATGTCTGGTTGAAATAGGTAAAACCTATTTATACAAGTCATATTGAACGCACCCTGATCTCGTAAAAAATGGGAATGATGGAGAAGTGGGGTCATGTGTAAATGCCAGAAACCATGTTCCCACTATGAAGGAAATGGGTTAGTTTACACCCACTACTTCTTGCCGCCACTAACTGCCCTGCTTTCTGACACTTTCTTATAATAGGCGTGTTGCACGCCGCACGCTGTAAACCGCCAGACCAATACCCTGATGAGCATCCCCCAGTTTGTGACATGTTTGATGTATCGAGTGTTTTCGTGGAAAACGTGTAGTAGATTGCTATGTGTGGCAAGTCAAAGTCAGGAGACTTGCCACAGGAGAATAACATGTGATTCTATTAGGCTTTTCTTGGCTGGTCGCCAAAGACTTTCCACAGGCCTGTCAATTTTGTGGCGAATTTGGACGGCTGAGATTGTAACTCATGAGAAAGGGTGTCCATTGATTATGGACACACTCTGTTAGCGCCTGATGGTAGCACAGTGGCGTCATTGGCACATTCCAATGGCGTAGTGGCATATAGCGGCATGCCAGTGGCATAATGGCGCCTGGCGTAGCCATGGCAGCTATTTTGGCATATTGGTGTTAGACCCAAATATGGCTCCGGCAACATTGGCCATGTTGTTATATCAAACTTAAGGCCTTATGAGAACTACTTGACCTAGTTGGCATGACAACTTTAGCTAAATTAGGTTTTGGCATATTGAAACCCTAATTAGCGCATGTGGCATGGCTGTGGCATGGCTGTGGCACGGTGGCGCTTTATGCAATTGGTGTCATGGATACATTAAAGGAATTATGGCAGGCCATAATATGGAAATAACCACAGGCGCAAGGATGGTCACGGGTGATTATAGAATGGCGCCATTTTTAGGGTTTGTCGGGTCCCACATGTCTCGTGGCATGTTATAGGGTCAAAGTGGCGTAATTGGGCCACGGCTGGAAATTAGGGTTTCGATTAATGCCACTAAGGCAGAGCCGTTTTTGGAATACCCTAATTGGAATATGTTATGGTGTTTGGCCACGAACAATAGGGTTATCATGTTGGCGCGCTATTTATGGCACGTTGACACGTTCGGCATGCTACTGCGGCAAAGTGGCACGTTTGGCATACCAATTAGCGTATTTCCGCGACATGGCATGTTCGGCATGTCACTAGCATCCCGGAGCGGAATGGCATGTTTGGCATGCTAATTAGCATGTTGGCGCGGCTTTTGGGAAGCCAATTCGGCGTTGAGACCATCTGGCGCAATTTTTCCTCTTTTAATCTGTGGAAGGTTTAGAGTGACCTGATTGGTCGATTAAAAAGAGGGGTCGTCCAAGCATGGGGGTGGCCACACTTCTAGCGTGTGTGTGTGGCGGATTTAAAGCGAACTGATTGGTCGATGGGAAATAGGGCCAGCAAGTATAGTCTCAGCCACAACTCATGTGTGTGTGGCGGGTTTAAGGCGACCTGATTGGTCGACGGGAAATAAGAGTCGGTCGAGCAGCATGGGGTGTGGCCACTTGCAAGTGGCGTCGGCTGGCCTATGGCATGGCCACACCTCGCTTTGTTGTTGCTCCTATTCCGCGGCTCCTTTTATTCCTTGTTTTCTGATTGTGAGTAGGTTTTGCACCTACTAATCCATGGCGGATTAATTTCCTAGTTCACCTAGGCTTAATTTCGACAGACAAGGTCTATTATACTGTGCAGGGCGCAAAACCCTAATTTTTGCAAATTAGTCAGGGTAATATCTGAATCTTGTGGATTATCACAAAATTGATATTTTATGTGTTGACACAGAGTTCTTTAAGTTTATTGCCGGAGAGAAGTATGCTTTCCGATTGAGTACTTTTATGCAAGGACCTTAACCTTGATACTTGGAAATTCGTGCTAATCTGCTGCGAGTGAACACAAATTGTCATGTCGTATAAATATTAAGGGTTCAGCTGGGGAACATAACATAGGAAAAATACTCGGCAGGCTCCAACATTAGTGAGTAATGCAGATATGAGCTTATACACTCACTATGCTCTATACTAGTGAACAATTCATTTAGGAGCTTGAGTTTCAATATAATATGAAGAGAGACAGGCACTCCTCAGATTTTGATATATTCTCCAAATTCCCTTCGGAATATAGACATATCAATGTCTACTACATATGATGCCAGGTCAGGTAGATAGACTTTTACAAATTTAACTCTGAACTAAAAACCAACATCAACACCTTAGCCGATCTTACCAAAACCTAAGAGTTACTACGACCCAAAGTCGAAAACTTGATGAACCATTCTGTCTCATACAGAAAAGTCTATTGAATAGATAAATTTTTCTCCCACAGATATACCTATGAGTTTTGTTCCGTCTTTTGATAAATCAAGGTGAAAATGAACCAATTGATATACCAGACTTATATTCCCGAAGAACATCCTAGAAATATCAATCACCTCACAATAATCTTAATCGTATGGTAGCGAAACAAGATATTGTGAAATCACAAACGATGAGACTGTTTGAGGGTGAAAACTGTTTCTGCTGGTTTTGGCAAATTTGGGTGTGCACGGATGAGAAACGAATATAAACCCTAAACAAATGCACTGCACGGGAGTACTTTAGATTCGACAGATCAATCTGTACCATTCTGGCCTAAACCAAGAAATGGTCGTTCCCGACTTGCTTCGGTCACAAAGTGAAGGAGATGGGGTTGATCTTAGGGAGGGGAGCGAAGAAGGTGTTGAGATTGTGAAGGTGTTGGATGTTTATGACTTGTATCATAATGTTGAACTGGCTTGCATAATGTAAGCTATCAATTCTGGGTGTTTCTGGATACGGTGTTAACAACAACTTGGTTTCTGTGTGCTGTTTGAAAATAGGTCGAAGAACCTATTTATACAAGTCATTTGAGCGTAATCCTCATCTCGTAGAAAGTGGAAGAAGTTAAGTGATGGAGTAGTGGGGTCGTGTAGGGATGGTGATTTCCACACGATCACGTCTTTTCCCTCTTCCCTCATCACCGTTAACCGTCTATCTTTTCCTGACACGTTCTCGTAATGGGCGCGTTGCACGCCGCACTCTGTAAACCGCCAGACCAATACCGCAGTAAGTATCCCCCAGTTTGTGACATGTTTGATGTCTCGAGTGAGTGGGTCAAGTCGTGGGACCTGCCGCAAAAAATAGCATACGGTGTTATTAGGTTAAATAACTAAGTTATTTATGGAATTGATAATCATAAAATATTGTGTGTACTCGATGTATGTAATGCATCGCTTTTAAGCAAGCAGCTCAAAACAATCGATATGCATGAAGCATCGTTTTTTTAAAGCTTGATTGAATAAGTCGCGGATTAGGCGTCTTAAAATAGCAGCATATCCAACCATCTTCAGGTGATCGTTTGGAGGCCGCATGGACGAGCCATCATCTGGTCGATCGCTCCTTGTGACAGAGTGGAGGACGGTGAACATTGAGATACTTCACTGATCGCCTAGTATTTGATCTAATCCGTCCGACCAAGCTGGCGAAGTTGGACGTACGAGATGGCTTGCGGCATATGTTTGTCGTCGTTGATGAAAATTAGGGTTTAGGGGCCTGCGAACGTCCCCTCTTTGGCCAATCTAATTTCAAGCACTAAGTGCTAATCCACACGGACCGATCGGACATGCATGGAGATGGCCCACCGGCGTGCATGCCTCACCTCCTGGTCCATCATAAATTGGATCTAGGCCACACAATTCGACCGGCGAAGATGAGTGGTCACAATTAATTTGCGATAGAAATACATCGCCGCAAAGCACAAATTAGGGTTTGAAGGCCGTGTGACCTATCACCTTTTAGGTGTGCGTTTCGAGGCATCTGGCCCTGGTTTGCACAGACCGGCCGGTCACATGTAAAGGTGGGCCAATGGTGTACATGTTAACACCTTTGGGACCACTTGAATCTATATCTACACCATCCGTTTAGGATGGCGAAGATGGATGGTCGTGATCAATTTACGACAGAAGCATGTTGTCGTAAACCCTAATTAGGGTTTTGCGACAGCCACGTCCACACGAGTTTGACCAAGCGGTTTGGCATGCCGTTGGCTTCCCTTGGGGAAATCGATCACGTGGGGACAATATTGATATGGCGGTGAACTTATGTGCACCTTCTTGATGGTCCAAAATGCGATCTAAGCCATCCAAATAGGCTGGCTAAGTTGGATGGTCGTGATCGATTTAAGACGCTAGTGTACTTCTGCGACCCAAATTAGGGCTTTAGAAGCATCACGCCTGCCATGTTTCTGGCAATCGATTCATTGCTCTATGGCCCCGCCGTGGGCAAGCCGTTCGAGTGAGGAGAAAGTGAGGCCGCTAGTGTGCATACAAGCATTTCCTTGATCACTCATGGGATGATATAATACGTCCAACCAAGCTGGCGAAGTTGGACGGTTGCGATGATTTTAAGACTGTCTTGGACAGTCCATGCTCGATCGAGCTTCTCCCAAACAACGTGACCACCCTACTCAGGGTTGGCGTTTGACAGCGCTGGGAGATGCATGGATGATGTTCGGTCGGTTAGGGAATTAGTGGTCCCACCGGTGGTCAACGATTGCCTATTCCTGTCAGGGTTTGACTAGGCTTGTTAGATTGCGCGGCCAAATTGTGTGGCCGTGATCGTTTCTGAGACTGTTATGGACAGTCCAGATTTCACTTAAGAAAATTAAGCATGCTTGATCGAGCTGACCTTAATAAAAGGTGCGTCGATACAAGATTCTCTTTGTCATAGAGTGATGTGGCTTGTGTGGGTATTTCATGCAGATCTCAATATTGGCACTTCGGGATATCCATGCTACTCTGCTGAGAGTGAACACTTAATCTTCATGTCATGTCAATGGTGAGAGTTCGGCTGAGAACATAACACGGAAAATACTAGGCGAATCATGCATTAATTGAAATTTCTAATAAAACATAGAATTTCACAGAATATCTGGGATTGCCGTTGCACACACCATTCTGAGTGAATTTCATGTATATATTCATATTGAATTGCTTCAAACAAAGCGAAGAGGTTTTCTGCACTCATCACTTCTTAAACGGATTTACCCTTTGCAGGGTGATGGCGCATTAAATAATGGTTTTACAATTTTAGCCTCGAACTAAAAACCACCATCAACATTAAGTCCCCTGCTTAGCACGTAACGGTGACATTGTTGCGGGGTAAGCAACAGATGGTGACAGATGGAAATAAAATTCACGAGAAGAGTGAACAGACATTACCAGTAGAGATAGGCCGGCTTAGCCTTTGAGAAGAACGTATTTAATGAAACGTCGGGGCAAGTAGCAATCACCCTTCTGGTATGCTGAGGTCGAGAACACTAAAATGATGTATTTACGTAGTGGAGCCTCGACTGATGAGTGTTAAGGAAGTTGATCCTTGAATACTAAGATGAGATTTGAGGTGGTGGAGTCGTCAGCACTATGATGTGTTGAGGCAGTGACGCCTGACAACACGAGTGAGTAATGAGGAGATTGCGCATCTCAACACTAATATGAAGATGTGTTGAGGCAGTGATGCCTAACAACACAGTAGTGAGTGTTGAGGAATTTGCACGTCTCAAAACTAAAAGAAAGGATGTGTTGAGGCAGCATGCCTGGCAACATAGTTGTGGTGTTGAGGAATTTGCACGTCTCAACACTAAGGGGAAAACGTGTTGAGGCAGTATGCCCGACAATACAATAGTGGTGTTGAAGAATTTGTACGTCTCAACACCAAGAGGAGGGTGTGTTGAGGCAGCATGCCTGGAAATGCAGTAGTGAGTGTCGAGGAATTTGCACGTCTCAACACTAAGATAAAGGATGTGTTGAGGCAGCATGCCTGGCAACACAGTTGTGGTGTTGAGGAATTTGCACGTCTCAACACTAAGGGGAAAACGTGTTGAGACAGTATGCCCGACAACACAATAGTGGTGTTGAGGAATTTGTACGTCTCAACACCAAGAGGAGGGTGTGTTGAGGAGCATGCCTGGAAACACAGTAGTGAGTGTTGAGGAATTTGCACGTCTCAACACTAAGAGAAAGGATGTGTTGAGGCAGCATGCCTGGAAACACAGTTGTGGTGTTGAGGAATTTTCACGTCTCAACACTAAGGGGAAAACGTGTTGAGGAAGTATGCCCGACAACACAATAGTGGTGTTGAGGAATTTGTACGTCTCAACACCAAGAGGAGGGTGTGTTGGGGCAGCATGCCTGGCAACACAGTAGTGAGTGTTTAGGAATTTGCACGTCTCAACACTAAGAGAAATGATGTGTTGAGGCAGCATGCCTGGCAACACAGTTGTGGTGTTGAGGAATTTGCACGTCTCAACACTAAGGGGAAAAACGTGTTGAGGAAGTATGCCCGACAACACAATAGTGGTGTTGAGGAATTTGTACGTCTCAACACCAAGAGGAGGGTGTGTTGGGGCAGCATGCCTGGCAACACAGTAGTGAGTGTTGAGGAATTTGCACGTCTCAACACTAAGAGAAATGATGTGTTGAGGCAGCATGCCTGGCAACACAGTTGTGGTGTTGAGGAATTTGCACGTCTCAACACTAAGGGGAAAATGTGTTGAGGCAGTATGCCCTACAATACACTAGTGGTGTTGAGGAATTTATACGTCTCAACACCAAGAGGAGGGTGTGTTGAGGCAGCATGCCTGGCAACACAGTAGTGAGTGTTGAGGAATTTGCACGTCTCAACACTAAGAGAAAGGATGTGTTGAGGCATCATGCCTGGCAACACAGTTGTGATGTTGAGGAATTTGCACGTCTCAACACTAAGGGGAAAACGTGTTGAGGCAGTATGCCCGACAACATAATAGTGGTGTTGAGGAATTTGTACGTATCAACACCAAGAGGAGGGTGTGTTGAGGCAGCATGCCTGGCAACACAGTAGTGAGTGTTGAGGAATTCGCACGTCTCAACACTAAGAGAAAGGATGTGTTTAGGCAGCATGCCTGGCAACACAGTTGTGGTGTTGAGGAATTTGCGCGTCTCAAAACTAAGTTGAAAACGTGTTGAGCCAGTATGCCCGACAACACAATAGTGGTGTTAAGGAATTTGTACGTCTCAACACCAAGAGGAGAAATGTGTTGAGGTAGTTTGCCTGGCAACAAAATGGTGAGTGTTGAGGATTTTTCACGTCTCAACACTAAGAGGAAAAATGTGTTGAGGCAGTTTTCCTGGCAACACAATAGTGAGTGTTGAGGATTTTTCACGTCTCAACACTAAGAGATTTAAAATTTATTTGATATGCCTAATAGATATAAAACATTTAGTTTAAGGATAGTTACTTAGGTCTGTCTCCTTTAGGAATATCCTTCGCGCATGATTGGGCTTTGGGTGTATCAGGCTCTCCCGCGGGTAAGCATCGTGACAAAAGTCCCCATGTGTAATTATAATGAGCTTATTTTCTCGTGAAAGATGTGCTTCCATTGTATTCGTTGGTAAGGCGGTGACTCCGTTTAAACTTCTAAACCTGAAGGAGGCTTAAGTCCACAAGTGTAGCTTGCTTTGGTTTTACCACCTTGAATCCACGCCTCTGTGATTTGATACAAGCTTATTGTACTCTCCTGGATGGGATGCTTGGAACATCACATGGACGAAATATTTTTTGTGGTGGTTGTTGATATGATGAAGCTCTGGCTAGTATCAACGAACGAGCAGCAGCGGTTCTTGGCAGAAGTTGTGATCAGAAGAGATTTGGCTGCCTGCGATCGTAATCCCTGACAGGGAGGAGTGGCGACTACGGGAACGAACCTTGGAAGGAAGGAGTGGAGGCTTCTGGAGAGAACGTTGAAGCATATTCTGGAGCGAAACGTTTAAGAGAAGCGGCTTCTAACGGAGAAACGTTGAAGCGGCTTCTGGAGCGGAGCGTTGAAGCGGAGCGGTTTATGGAGAGAACGCTGAAGGGATCATGGAGCAAAGGTCGAAGCGCCAATGCAACATGGTTGAGGGCTGAAAATATATCTCGGCGCTGCACCTTGGAAAAGTAGAGAATCTCACACATGCTCCATCATAGATTACATGGTTTTGTGAACAGAGTCCCCAGAAAGCATTAATGTACAACTCCACCAATTGATGTTCGGTTACATTTGGTTTATGATAATATAACACCCAAATTCTGAATCCCTTGACTAATCATTCGGATGTTCATCGTTTCGCTCCTTTTAAGTTGTGGCCATGTCCGTATGAGCCTTAGCAAGAACTTCTTGTCCTTACATCAAATCAATGATGGTAATAGGGGGTTGGACTCCTCCGTCCCCTCCGGTCCCTCGTCCTGATGGGGAAGTGGCAGTAGCTCTAGTAACGGCCGGGGCGTTATGCTCGAAGAAATATTGGTGGCGACAGCGGCTATGGCTCTGGTGATCGGAGGTGTCACATCTAAGAGGGTGTCTCGCTGTTGTTCGGGTTGACATAATAGGTGAACCTTTTATGATGATTTGAAGATGGTCAAGCCTCCTTTGTTGTTGTAAATGTACGAATTCTCGGAATAACGCCATGTTCTGGATCTACACGTTTTGTTGATGAAGTGGTAGCGGATATTCCTGACTTTAAATTGGTAGCAGTTGAGGAATAAAGATAGACCTTTTATTTTGTGATCTCTGCAGGTGTCTCCTTAGGACTCCAATGGTGTTGAGATTTGTTGTCAACTGTCTCCATATTCACTTTGTCTTTCTGGGTTTGGACCTTTTGAGGCATTTCTGGCTTGATCCATACAACACTTGTGGTGTTTGTAGAAAAGGCGGTTGCTTCATCCAGATCTCCACCGTTACGTTCTTCTAAGCAGTAGTCATGTCTTCTTGTGTCTCCATGCGGCTCTGGTCCTTTCATCTGGGAGATTTACTGGTGCTCAGCTATCCAAGGCATTTTCAGTAGCATTGCTTGAAAAAGCATTTTTATGAAGCTTCTTAGCGAATGGAACACCAGAATTGAAATTGGTTTTTGAACCTAAATTGAGTTTAACGATTGAATTGGATCTAAGATCCACCCTTTTGAAAATGAGAAAACTGGAATGAATATTGAAATATTGATTTTGCAACCGAGAGATCAATCTCCCATTGTGGTCGCCAGTTGTTTGAGGGTGAAAACTGTCTCTGCTGGTTTTGGTAAATTTGGGTGTGTGCGGATGAGAAACGAATCTAAACCCTAAACAAATGCACTGCACGGGAGTACTTTAGATTCGAGAGATCAATCTGTACAATTCTGGCCTAAACCAAGAAATGGTGTTCCATACTTGCTTCGGTCACAAAGTGAAGGGGATGGGGTTGATCTTAGGGGGGGAAGCGAAGAAGGTGTTGAGATTGTGAAGGTGTTGGATGTTTATGACTTGTATCAGAATGTTGAACTGGCTTGCATAATGTAAGCTATCAATTCTGGGTGTTTCTGGATACATTGTTAACAACAACTTGATTTCTGTGTGTTGTTTGAAAATAGGTCGAAGAACCTATTTATACAAGTCATTTGAGCGCAATCCTCATCTCGTAGGAAGTGGAAGAAGTTAAGTGATGGAGTAGTGAGGTTGTGTAGGGATGGTGATTGCCACACGATCACGTCTTTTCCCACTTCCCTCATCACCGTTAACCGTCTATATTTTCCTGACACGTTCTCGTAATAGGCGCGTTGCACGCCGCACGTCGTAAACCGCCAGACCAATACCCCAGTAAGTATCCCCCAGTTTGTGACATGTTTGATATCTCGAATGAGTGGGTCAAGTCGTGGGACCTGCCGCAAAAAATAGCATACGGTGCTATTAGGTTAAATAACTAAGTTATTTATGGAATTGATATTCATAAAATATCGTGCGTGCACGATGTATGTAATGCATCGCTTTTAAGCAAGCAGCTCAAAACAATCGATATGCATGAAGCATCGTTGTTTTAAAGCTTGATTGAATAAGTCGCGGATTAGGCGTCTTAAAATAGCAGCATGTCTAACCATCTTCAGGTGATCATTTGGAGGCCGCATGGACGAGCCATCATCTGGTCGATCGCTCCTTGTGACAGAGTGGTGGACGGTGATCATTGAGATACTTCACTGATCGCCTAGTATTTGATCTAAGCCGTCCGACCAAGATGGCGAAGTTGGACGGAAGAGATGGCTTGCGGCACATGTTTTCCACCGTTGATGAAAATTAGGGTTTAGGGGCGTGCGAACGTCCCCTCTTTGGCCAATCGAATTTCAAGCATTAAGTGTTAATCCACACGGACCGATCGGGCATGCATGGAGATGGCCCACCGGCTTGCATGCCTACACCTCCTGGTTCATCAGAAATTGGATCTAGGCCACTAATTCGACCGGCGAAGATGAGTGGTCACGATTAATTTGCAACAGAAATACATTGCCGCAAAGCACAAATTAGGGTTTGAAGGCTGTGTGACCTATCACCTTTTAGGCGTGCGTTTCGAGGCATCTGGCCCTGGTTTGCACAGGTCGGCTGGTCACATGTAAAGGTGGGCCAATGGTGGACATGTTAACACCTTTGGGACCACTTGAATATATATCTACACCATCCGTTTAGGCTGGCGAAGATGGATGGTCGTGATCAATTTATGACAGAAGCATGTTGGCGTAAACCCTAATTAGGGTTTTGAAACAGCCACGTCCACACGAGTTTGACCAAGCGGTTTGGCATGCCGTTGGCTTCCCTTGGGGAAATCGATCACGTGGGGACAATATTGGGCTGGAGGTGAACTTATGTGCACCTTCCTGATGGTCCAAAATGCGATCTAAGCCATCCAAATAGGCTGGCTAAGTTGGATGGTCGTGATCGATTTAAGAAACTTTCATACTTCCGCGACCCAAATTAGGGCTTTAGAAGCATCACGCCTGCCATGTTTCTGGAAATCGATTCATTGCTCTATGGCCCCGCCGTAGGCAAGCCGTTCGAGTGAGGAGAAAATGGGGCCGTCAGTGTGCTTGCCAGCACTTCCTTGATCACTCATGGGATGATCTAATCCGTCCAACCAAGCTGGCGAAGTTGGACCGTTTCGATGATTTTAAGACTGTCTTGGACAGTCCATGCTCGATCGAGATTCTCCCAAACAGCGTGACCACCCTACTCAGGGTTGGCGTTTGACAGCGCTGGGAGATGCATGGATGGTGTTTGGTCGGTTATGGCATTAGTGGTCCCGCTGATGGTCAACGATTGCGTATTCCTGTCAGGGTTTGGCTAGGCTTGTTAGATTGCGCGGCCAAATTGTGTGGCCGTGATCGTTTCTGAGACTGATACGGACAGTCCAGATTTCACTTAAGAAAATTAAGCATGCTTGATCGAGCTGACCTTAATAAAAGGTGCGTCGATACAAAATTCTCTTTGTTAGAGAGTGATGTAGCCTATGTGGGTATTTCATGTAGATCTCTATATTGACACTTCGGGAGATCCATGCTACTCTGCTGAGAGTGAACACTTAATCGTCATGTCATGTCAATGGTGAGAGTTCGGATGAGAACATAGCACGTAAAATACTAGGCGAATTATGCATTAATTGATAATGCTAACAAAACATAGAATTTCACAGAATATCTGGGATTGCCGTTGCACGCACCATTCTGAGTGAATTTCATGTATATATTCATATTGAATTGCTTCAAACAAAGCAAAGAGGTTTTCTGCACTCATCACTTCTTAAACGGCTTTACCCTTTGCAGGGCGATGGCGCATTAAATACTGGTTTTACAATTTTAGCCTCGAACTAAAAACCACCATCAACAGAGACGAAGATGTTTGTGACTAATTTTTATCTTTCCTATCGGAGATTAAATCTCGATCAAATCTTAGAGAAGATAGTACTCAATCACGATAGAAAATAGCAAGATCTAAACACGCAACTACAGAGAAAATAGTTGGGTCTGGCTTCACAATCCCAATGAAGTCTTCAAGTCGTTAACCTACATGGTTTTGGAAAAACCTAAGGTTAAAGGAGAATTGACTCTACTCGCAACTAGTATCACACATGAGGTGTGGGGATTAGGTTTCCCAGTTGCTAGAGTTCTTCTTTATATAGTCTTCAAATCAGGGTTTGCAATCAATGTTACCTTGGTAACAAAGCATTCAATATTCACCGTGAGATGAAAACCTGATTAGACTCAAGCTAATATCTTTCAACCGTTAAATTGAACTTAGCTTGTTATACACAAATAAAAAGTGACGTCTTTAAGATATGAGTAACCGTACCTAAACGTGTGTACCTTTGTTTGCTCAACAATAGTTAACAGAAGTTAGCCATATGAACGCTTTCATATCAACCTTATTTATCTTACCCATAACTAGTTCAAATGACTCAAATGAAACTAGTTCTAGAGTTGTTCAATTCTTCATATTCTCATAGAAGTATACAAGACACAGTTGAAGCAAAATCGATTTTGATTCACTCGAATCAAGTCATGAACATTATAGCCACGGTTTGCAAAATATTGAATTCCTTAATATATAAATATATTAGTTCATGAACAAACCTATTTTAGAACATAACCCACACAAGTATGCAAACGGGTACGTATACCTTAGTGGCCGGACTAAGTTTGGGTTCGCCAGTATGCGAACGGGTACGCATACCACCAAACTCAGTAAAGTCCTGGAACTTGAACCTCACGCCAGTTGCATACCGATATGTGTACTTAGTTCCCGGACCTTTACTAAACCAACCAGTACGCATACGGGTATGCATACCATGGTTCCCGGACTTGGATTACACATATGCAAGTACGCATACTGTGCTTATATCCGATTATTCTAAAATCTCACTTCAACCATTGAAACGTTCTCGGAAGACGACAATAGCTGTCTCATACAAACTATTAGCTTCAAAGCAATTTTCAAGTGATCGAATGATCAATACGAAGCATTCCGAGTCTATATCAAATGACCGTCTCACACAAATCATGTCAGATGTTACCAGGGGATTTTCACATGATGATATTTTGACTTTCGTCAAGAATATAAGATGAACTTGGTTAAAGTGAATGCTTACCAACACATATTTCGAGAAATATGTAAGCGAGTTAAACTATGCTCGAAATATCAAATGTGTATAATCGAAGTCTATATAGCTATACGACTTTTGTCTCAAATAGGAGATAGAGTAGATCGACTTTTGAGTGATAGATGAGTTCAAGTCTCCACATACCTTTTGTTGATGAAGTTCCACAAGCTCCCCTTAGTAGTTCTTCGTCTTCAATCGATGAATGTTGTGAAGTCTAATGCTCAACTACACTTTCTATCCTAATTCGAGACTTAGCTAGAAGTAGACTAGAAATCAAGACTTATAGTTCTGGAAACTAAACTTGACAAACAAGCTTGAGATAGCAACACTTACGAGTTCGACCGAGCAGTTCTCTAACCAATCTCCCCGTTTGTCAATCTTAGTGACAAAACTATTAATACATATGGAATACAAAATAAATAAATTTTGTAGCTCTCAATCCAAATGCTTGATTTTCTTGGTTCTTCGACATTACTCGAAATCTTCGTCACTTCCAAGTACTCCAATGATTCTGAATATGTTCAACTCAGCATCATAGTTGTTGAATATCCTTAGCCATAACAATGAGAAAACAGTAGCTCTCAATCATTGTTATACAGTGTCATAGTATTATTACACAGCATCAAAGTCAAATTGTAGCATAACTTTGACAACAATACTATGGTGATATGTATCACTCCCCCTTAGTCAATACTTCATCTCACATGAAAACATACTCCCCTTTACATAATGATCAGTAAACCATATGTATTTGTAGTGTGAACTACATATTAATTTTCCCCGTTTTGTCAATATAAATTGGCAAAGGTACGAAAACTAGTGGGATCCTAATGAAATTTCCATACAGATACTTCATGACCAAAAGAGAACATATCAACTTTGTTTCGATGATTTCACATAGCCGAAACTAGTGTATTCATCAAGGAGTTTATAAAGATACAAGAAAACTCCTACAATATTCCACAGCCGCACTCCCCATAAAGATTTGGCAATTAAGCACAAGTTCAAATAGGAACTCTCCCCCATAAAATGTCATTCCTGAAAGAACAACAAGAGCGACCTTACTTTCACAAGAAAATAAGGATTTCTTTGGACATTATCAAATCACATGGAACATGAATTTGTATCCAAAATACTCAATTAGATTAACCACAAGAGAACCTATGATTAATTTAATCGGAAATGCTCAACATAAGAGAACTTATGGAGCCGCACAGTACTTACACAAAGATGTGGATCAGGGAAAGACCAATACTGCGGAATATTCAAAGATTCATTCTATTTTCATCAATATTTGCATAGAGACATGTAATAGACTTAATCTTTGTAAACAAAAGTTCATCATATCTTCATCAATATTTGCATAATGACATAATAGGCTTAACTTTTGTTGTCAAAAGTTCATTCTATCTTTTATCAATATTTGCATAATGACATATGATAGACTTAACTTTTGAGCAAATATGGGATAATCATAGTTCACGGATGCAAACACACATATCCCATAACAAGTTGCAATATATAAAACCATAAATATTAATACTGCAAAAATCATCTTCCAAATAAACTCTAGAATTTAAATAAATAAATCTAAAAACATTGCAAGATGAAAATCGTCGGAAATAGCTATGTGTACTCACAATAATTGTTATTCCAAACCCAAGTTATCCTTCTTAAAACACAAGAATAAATTCTCATATAAAGTTTCCTAGACATTAAGGCCTCTAAAAAAATTCTTTATCGTCCTCGAGCTCCTTGTCGTCAATAGCCATAGGAACATAAGGTTCATGAAGAAAGGAGTCAATTCCAACAAACCTTCTAGACTGATGCCTAACCAAGGCCTTCTGAATTTTAAGAGTCCTCAAAACAATAGCCTTTACTTGATGAATCTCCTTTCTTGTTTCCTTCAACTCTTCAAGAACCCAAGAAAACTTCTGTAGATTAGAAGGAACAACTCTTGTTTCCTCACATTCCTCTTTTTTATTTTCAAAGTTGAAGATACAGGAGACTTATCTTTTTCCTTCATGATTGATGGCTTAACAATCATATTAACATCTTTTCTATCAGAAGACATAATGCTTGGATTCTCCATACCAGTATGAGATTGTGAGAGGAATTCACAAATCATACTCAACAAGCAATCTTGTGATAAAAAGAGTTTTCAGAGAAGGAAAAAGGAATGTAGGGTTACGGAACCTTTAAACACTAAAGGATTCACGTACGCACAACTCTCAACCCTAAAGAAGGCAGAATTGTCGATTTTAACCCTTTTTTTATTGAACAAACAGAGTAAAGTCCTTTCAATATCAATTAGATATGAAAAGATGGAAGAATTCCAAAATGGTGAAAACAAAACCAAAAAGAAGAAACAAAACATGAAAAAATCTTTTTCTCTTTCCTAAAGCCTGAAGTATTCAAACCCTTGTCTCTTTTGAACCAGGCACATGAGACAAGATGCACAACCATCACATTTAAGTTGTGCTGGGGTGAACAATAATCTGTCCACCATAACCTTCTTGAATGGAATTCTTAGAACCATGTTTCACAGACTGTTCAGACCGTATTTTTTTTTCCAGTGGTCTAATTTTTTCTTCGGAAATTAACTTCTTCGGGGAAGAGGCGAGATAACATACCTCGGACGATTTAAACAAGTTTGAGCTTGTTTGCTAATCGATTTGGTCTTCGTTGAATTTTATTGACATATCTTATCTTATGTTTGTACTTGAAACATTTGGACAGTTCATGACCACTGAGAATATAATAAGAACATGTCAATGTGGAGAATGGTTCAGACGTCATGACTGTGCAGGCTGCTAGACAAATGGTAGAACCTGAAAAATTAGAAACAGAATTTCCAGTAGACAAAGAGAAATCCATTTTATCCTCCAAGGTGGTTGAGGTTTCTCCCGGAAGAATATCGAGATTGATGTATATATTACTACAATTGTCAAAATCAATATTTTCCCAGAGGAGTGCAACACTTGATTTTTCGTCTTCATTAGAATCATAGTGATTAGATATTTCATCAAGAGTTGCAGCAAGACCTTTGTTTCCAGTGTATTTTCTACGATTTGGACACTCATTTGCAAAATGACCAAAACCTTTACACTTGAAGCAGTGTGGCATATCCTCGTCACTAGTATCGTCTGTATCCCTGTTTTTAGGAGGAACACGATTATGAGGTTTAACTAATGACTTAGGTTACTCTCTAGTGAACCATTTACTTCTGTTCAAAAGAAGATCTCTAAACTGTCTTGTGATCAAAGAGACTGACTTGTCAAGATCTTCATTTGATGAATCAGTCTCAGAGGGATCATCTTCAGAGATGCCAACACTTTTAGTTTTATCAAGTAATTTAGTGTTCTTTTGTGCTTTGAAAGCAATATCCTTTCCAGATTGATCTTTAACTTCCCAACGGGAGTATTTCTGGAAAGCACATCAAGGTTATTTCCTTCAACGATAGCATGTTTCTTAGAATCGTATCCAGATGGCAATGATCTGAGAATTTTCATCACAATGTCCTTTTCAGGAATAGTCTTACCCAACGCAAAAGATGCACTAACAATTTCAGAAACTTTGTGATTAAACTCATCAAATGAATATTCATCTGCCATACGAAGGTTTTCGCAATCAGAATTTAGGTTTTGAAGCCTAGCCTCTTTTTCACAGGTATTCCCTTCAAATACGGTTTCTAAGATATCCCAAGCATCTTTAGACCGAGTGCACGTAGTAACATGGTTCTGAAGATCTGGGGTAATGGCATGGATGATTGCATTCAATTTTTAATAACATTGCTTTGCAGCAAGAATCTCGACAACATCATAATCATCGATATCCTTTGGAACTGTTACATTGCCTATTGTAACAACCGGAGGAGAATAGCCATTAACAACGTAAACCCATGATTGAAAATCACGCACTTGAAGAAGGGAACGCATAGCAATTTTCCACCATAAGTAATTTGATCCATCGAAGACTGGCGGTACCTTTATAGAGACAAGACTTTTGTCCGTAGAGTCAGATCGCTATAAACACAGACTTATAAGGTCTTAAACGTGTTTGCCTGCTCTGATACCGATTGAAAAGCGGGGGTCTAACAACCACACCCAATATTTCTCTTAGCAATATGTATGGACTAACTCCAATATACTTTCAAGAGAACCAACTAGACAGTCAGAATCAATCTTAAGAAAAGTATATCAAAGAGTTGTATCTCAATTTGCCAATTCAATTTGTAATCAAACAAATAGGAATTTTTGAGCCCGACTGAATATAAGAAATAACTTGGACGGTATCAAAAACCAATATACAAGTGTCAATCAATTTAATCAACAACCAAAGGTTGGATTCACAATTGATTGAACTTACGCACAACCTGTGATATTTCAATTATATAAACAAATATAATACGAAAAAAAAAACAAAGACACCAGAAGTTTTGTTAACGAGGAAACCTCAAATGGAGAAAAACCCCGAGACGTAGTCCAGATTTGAACACCACACTGTATTAATCCGCTACAGACACTAGCCTACTCCAAGTTAATTTCATACTGGAATGTAGTTGAGCCCTAACCAATCTCACACTGATCAAGGTACAGTTGCGCTCCTTACGTCTCTGAATCCCAGCAGGATTCTACGCACTTGATTCCCTTAGCTGATCTCACCCACAACTAAGAGTTGACACGACCCAAAGTTGAAGACTTGATAAACCAATCTTTCTCAAATAGAAAAGTATATTGAATAGATAAATCTGTCTCCCACGGATATACTTATGAGTTTTGTTCCGTCTTTTGATAAATCAAGGTGAACAAGAACCAATTGCTATACCGGACTTATATTCCCGAAGAACATCCTAGAAATATCAATAACCTCACAATAATATTAATCGTATGGTAGCAAAATAAGATATTGTGGAATCACAAACGATGAGACAAAGATGTTTGTGACTACTTTTTATCTTGCCTATCGGAGATTAAATCTCGAGAAAATCTTAGAGAAGATAGTACTCAATCACGATAGAAAACAGCAAGATCAGAACACGCAACTACAGAGCAAATAGCTGGGTCTGGCTTCACAATCCCAATGAAGTCTTCAAGTCATTAACCTACAATGTTTTGGAAAAACCTAAGGTTAAAGGAGAATCGACTCTAGTCGCAACTAGTATCACACAGGAGGTGTGGGGATTAGGTTTCCCAGTTGCTAGAGTTCTCTTTTATATAGTTTTCAAATCAGGGTTTGTAATCTAAGTTACCTTGGTAACAAAGCATTCAATATTCACCGTGAGATGAAAACCTGATTAGTTTCAAGATAATATCTTTCAACTGTTAGATCGAACTTAGATTGTTACACACAAATGAAATGTACCTTCATTTAGGTTTATGTAGCCGTACCTAAACGTGTACACCATGTTGTCTCAACAATAGTTAAACAAAGTTATCTATATGAACACTCTCGTCTCAACCTTATTCATCTTAACCATAAATAGTTCAAATGACTCAAATAAAACTAGTTCTAGAGTTGTTCAATTGTTTATATTCTCATAGAAGTATACAAGGCACAATTGAAGCAAAATCGATTTTGATTCACTCGAATCAAGTCATGAACATTATAGCCACGGTTTGCAAAAGATTGCATTCCTTAAGGTATAAATGTATTAGATCATGAACAAACCGGTTTTAGAACACAACCCACACAAGTATGTAAACGGGTGTGCATACCTTAGTGGTCGGACTAAGTTTGGGTTCGCCAGTATGCGAATGGGTACGCATACCACCAAACTCAGTAAAGTCCCGTGTAGTTGCCGGAAATCCTACACTACACCCCTCATATGATTTCATTGTTGATCAACTCATTTTTAGGTTTACACTCTTAATTTTATTGATTAATTTTTGAATGTTCTTACAAAAGAGATAAAGAAGTCATGAATGATCTCTGCTCTGAACTTTCTCTCTCATATTTACTTGTTTCTTACTCAAGAAAGATCTCTCTCTCCTTTACAACTCGAATGACTATTTATAAGGAAATACATAGTGGATGACAACTAATCTGTCCTTTATTTTCGGATATGGTTTGCGACATTCTCGCAACCTTACAAATGTTAACTTCGCAAGCTCTCTAATTTTCGCAAGACTATCACATCTTTCTCATGATCCTTGCTGACGTCGTTTCTGAAATTGTTCTGCGACGCTATTGTGCAATACCATTGATAATTTTGCTGAGACATAATTGTTTTGAGATTCTGATCCTACATCTTGCCTCTTCTCATATCTTCTCTGCAAAGTAGAGAATGATATGAGAAATGCCGCAACTGCTTATCTTCTCATATTCTGCATTTATCACACGTATTCCTTCTTCCATTTATTTCTCGACACGTCTTTTTTAACCGTTACTTTTTAACCGCTTAAATCTTTCTGTATTAACCGTGTTTATTTTCTCGAAGAAAAATTCCCTCTATATATATTTCTTTTCACTCTCTTCTTCTTTCTTTTTATTCTCTCTGCAACTTCATCGTTCTTCTGCAAATTCCATTATTGAAACTTTTCTTCTTTCCTCTTCAATCTTTTTAAATTCTTCTTCATCTTCAAACTAGATCTTCATAGTTCGTGATCTTCTTCGAGACAATTTCTCTGCTGTCATTTTTCATGGTTTCATCAAGGTTTGTCTTCTCTTTTCTTCCTTATGAGTTTTGCTGAAATTGATATATTTGAAATTAATCTTGTTTATTGCCTTATGTGATGTTGTTTATGTGATTCCCATACTCTTGTTATTTCAGCAAAAGCGGCTCCAACACTAAATTTACAGTTCAGAATCCTAACAATCCCAAATCACAACATAAAGTTGTCGCACATAAAAGAAAGTCTGCGAATGAGAAGGTAGTAAGAAACACTATCTTTTTCTTATAACAATATTGTTGCCTCTGTTTCTTATCTATATTGTAATTCGCAGGGTGATAAAGATCATCATAAACCTCACAAGAAATCTCGCCACCTCAAGGATGTTCCAACTTCTATTCCCTTCCACCTACTCATTTCTTCCAAATCTCCTGCGACATCTTCGCAAGATAAACCTTTATCTCCAATTCGTGAAGACGCTGCCTCTGATTTCATTTCTTCCAAATCTCCTGCGACATCTTCGCAAGATAAACCTTTATCTCCAACTCGCGAAAATGCTGCCTCTGATTTCATTTCTCCAGTTGATCTTTCTATGATTGAAATTCCCCTTGTGGATCCTTCTGCGAATGAAACCTCTTCTCTTCCCATTGAGAATGTTTCTCAACCTTCTATCTCTACTATTTCTCTACCTAAGTCTCTTCCTTTGTCGAAAGAGACCGTGGAAGGGATAGATATTGCTTTCAAGGTTTTATCTAAGATTCTGGATGATGGAAAGAAGTCTTCTACTGATCCCATCAAGTCTAATGTTTGCGAAATTTTGTGCAAGCATTTGGGTTCTGACAAAGCTGCTTCGCAGACAGCTTTAGAAAAAGAATGTAATGCTCTTCGTCTTGAAAATCGGAAACTTCAGAATGTTTTGCTGGATCGTGACAATCTTCGCAAGAAGAATGATGAATTAAGAGGTATGATCTCCTCATCTATGTCTTTAATTTTCCTTTTCGATGGTTTTATCCTTCCCATGTTTAATTATCCTTTAAATCCCTCTTTCGCATGTTAAGCATTAAATCAGAAACGAGTAATGGAGAGATATCAATTTGAATCTGCTGTTGAAGAAGCCCGTGTTGATAAAGAAGTCTTAATGGATCAATATAACCAATTAGATAACCTCTATTCATATTCTCTTGATCAAATAAATAATCTTACCAATGAAAATACCCAATTAGTTCAAAGACAAGATCTATTAAGTAATGAAGTATGTCGTCTTTCTTATTCTTTAACCAAAGCTAATTTAGGGATGGACACTTTATCAGATGAGAATAAAACCTTATCTCAAGAGAAGCGAGTTTATATAAACAATATGGAGATATCTTCGCAACAACTTAATATTCTCCAAAAAGTATGTGCTGACCAAGAGAAATCTCTTCGCTCTTTAAGAAATGAACTTAAAGAAGTAACAGAATCATCTATCGCTGAAAGAGATACACTCATTCAAGGTAGAATAGCTTTAAGTGTGAAGGCAAATCAGCTTAAAGAACAATATTCCAAATTAGAAGAATTTTATTCTTCTCTTGCGAAGAAAAATTCCTTCCTTGTTTCTAAAGAGAAAAATCTTCAGTCTCGACTTAAAGGTTTAGTTGGAGATAAATTTGATGACGCAATGGACCATTGGGAGAATAGTTGCATATCCTTGATTCAACACCTTATTTCGCAAAAGGAAGGTAGTCATAATAGTTTGACTGCCTTAATTATCTTTTCTTTGTCATATCTCTCTGAATTCCTTATTTTAACAAAATTTTGTATTCTATTTTTCGCAGAGTCTGAGAAGAATCTTCATTCCTCTATTTATGACATTGAGGCTAAGTATGCTAAAATTCGCAAAGAGAATGCCTTGCTCGTCTCTACCCTTACTGGTTCTCGCGATCGAGCATAAAGAAGACTTGATTATCTTGCTTATTTTAAAGATATTCAAGATAGGATTCATCAAAGAGCACTTCTTCGCCAAGTTCATCTCCGGGATGAAGTCCTTGTAAATGACATCTTACTGTCCAACTCTCTTCCTCCTACATCAATTGATCCTCTAGAAGTAGACGATGATGAAGTTCCTCGTCCTGCTGATAGTGATTATGATTACGAAAGCGGTGCGGAGGATAATTTCCTGGAAGATGAAGAAGAGGTTCCTTCTAAAGAAGTATCTGCTGGTGTTAATCAGAATGAGAAAGAAATTTCTCCTGAAGAAGTAATTGTTGGCGATAATCAAAATGCTAGTCATGGCGAAGATCAAAGCCGAAATGAAGGAGAAGCTTGCGAGAATGTTGGCGAAGAATTTCTGTCATCTCCTGCTACTGATATTAATATTGAAGCTTGAACTTCTTTTCTAGCTTTGTTTTCTTGAGATGTCTTATTTTTATCACTTTTGAGAGCTACATTATTCAATAACTTTGAGGTCAATTTTTTCTTTTAATATTTTGTTGATAGGAAAGATAATGCTTCTTGTATATCGATTCCCATACTTGCCTCTCATTATCTTTCTTGCACAAAATAATTTGTTGTGAATGCTTATTATTAATTTGTTTTATCATATGGTCTTATTTTGCCTTCCTAATTAAAGGTCTTATTATGCCATCTCTTGTCATTGCGACAAAATCGCAGGACGTCCTTGCATTTTCATACAAAAACCCATTGATTTTTTCTTAACCTTTTCTTTTGTATTATGGACTCTTCATGAATGTTGCGACAATATGACAGGCCTAAATACTCTTGTGAAAATAAAGCCCCATGACATTGCCGTCTTGCGACGAAATCGCAGGACGTCTTCGCACTTTCATGCGAAAACCCATTGATCTCGTCTTATCTTTTTCTTTTGTATTATTGCCTCTTCAGGATTGTTGCACAAATATGACAAGCCTTAATATCCTTGCGAATAAAAATCCTCATGACATTTGCGTCTTAAGACACTTATCATCTCCCTAATGGAGGGTGCCGCGCTTGTCTCCCCCTGGTTGCCCCTTCAAGGAGGCGTACTTCTACCATACAAGGTTAGCTCCTCCCATCCAGTCTTAACAACAACCAGTTGTTTTCGCAGCCTCTTATCCCTTTTGCCTATAAGGCTTATGGTTACGAGACTGCACCCTAAGTGGGGTTATCTTCAGGTCGAGTGCAGTATAAGCCAAGACTTGTCAAGAATGGCAAGGACGCTTCAAACGCCCCCGACACCCTTGACTCAACTGTGTACCTCGGCGCCTTAATCAGATTCTGCACTCCTTGAGAGAGTCCTTATTACCTTAGTCACCCAACCTAAGTCATATGCTTAAGTTGAGAATCCAAGGTGCCTCTCCCGGATGGGCTTTATTGACCCCAAATCTTCATGACTCAGGTTTCGGTGGCGGTGTAGCCTTTCCCTGAGCCATGTAACAGGTACCCCCTAATATGACGTACTTTAGGTCTTACATTTTCCTCTTGCGAAATTTTATTCGCGAACTAGGGTGTACGCCATAAAGGTTCGCCCTTTCTTTTATGTCATTGTTCTGTGGTTACCTCTGCGACAATTTCGCACATCATGATCTTCTTTTGATATGAGTAATTCTGCGATTATTTTTTCATAATTTATAGCTTCTCAAAGCTTCTTACTAATAATATCTTTTCAAATACAACTTGTTCCATGGTCTGTCTAATCTATGACCAACACCTCTCCCTTATGGATCCATTAATCTATAAGCTCCTGTTCCAACTATCTCCTTAATGATGTAAGGTCCATCCCATTTTTTCGCTAATTTTCCACCATTTTCTCGCTGATATATTGGTGTTTCTCGCAGAACTAAATCTCCTGGTTGAAATTCACGTATTTTGACACGTTTATTATATTCTCGAGCTAATCTTCGCTGATAATTCTTCATATGTTGTAAAGCTTTTTTTCTTTTTTATTCTAATTCATAAAGTTTGTTTAAAATTAAACCCGCACTAAGATTTTTCTCCCAAGCTTCTTTTTTTACTTATGTTGGTAACACCGCTTCAACTCTGTATGTTAAACAAAAAGGTGACATTCCAATAGCTTCTCTTCTAGTTGTATTATAAGCCCATACTGCATTATGTACTTGTTCGCACCATGATATGTGATGTCCTTCCAATTTCTTCTTTAATATATCTGCAATTGTTTTATTTGTTGCTTCTACTTGCCCATTAGCTTGTGGATACAAAGGAGTGGACTTTCCACATTTTATCTTGAATGCATTAAGTAACATTTCTATATTCTGCCCCTCAAACTGTTTCCCATTATCAGATACCAACTGTGCAGGAATTCCAAATCTGCAAATGATATTTTCGAATATGAATGTAAAGATATCTTTGTCGCGAATAGGTTGTACTGCCTTCACTTCTGTCCATTTTGTGAAATAATATGTTGCGATTATTAAGTATCTTCTTTGTCCAGTTCCTGGTAAAAATGGCCCCACAATGTCTAATCCCCATTTTCGAAAGGGCCATACACTGGTTGAAGATGGCAATGGTGCTCCTGGTGCATGTATTTTCTTTCCATGTCGCTGACAATCTTCGCAGCGTCTTGATATTTGTTTTGCATCTTCATGCATGTATGGCCAATAATAACCTTGCATTTTTTCTCTATGTGCCAAAGATCTTCCTCCACTATGATTGCCAACATCTCCACTATGTAACATTTTCAGCACCTATTCTCCTTCCTCTCGTGTAAAACATCTGAGTGATGGTCCACTAAAGGATTTTCGGTATAGCAACCCATCTCTTAATTCATAATTCGTTGCTCGGATTTTTAACTTGTGTGTTTCCAATCTATTTCTTGGTGTTTCTCCTTTCGCCAAATATGCGTGAAGTTCCATTCTCCAGTCTGCGACATTGTTCATTTGTCCTTCTTTTTCATTATCTATCACCATCACATCCACATCTTCCTCTTCTTTATTTATTGATGGTGACAGAAGTGTTTTTATTTTTATGCATCTCGCAGTTGGATCTGTCATCATGCTTGAGATGAAAGCAAAAGCGTCTGCGAGTCTATTATCCTTTCTTGAAATGTGCCTCCATTTTATCTTTGGGATTTTCGCTGATAATTCTTCAACCAGCTTCTTATATTTCTTCAAGGATGGTTCATTTGTAGTATACTCTCCTTTTATTTGGCGAATAACTAGCTGCGAATCACTAGTGATCCTAGCATTTTCTAGTTTCATCTCTATTGCGAATTTTGAAAGCATGTATCACAGCTTCATATTCTGTTTCATTATTAGTGGATGCAAATTCCAATCTGAATGAAAAAGCCATCTTTATTCCTTCTGGCGAAATTAAAACAATTCCAACTCCATTTCCTTCTCCATTTGATGATCCATCTACCAATATTTTCCATCTATTTGGTTCTGTTAATAAATCTTTTGGATCTCCATGTTCTTCTTCTACATCCATCATTTCTTCTACTGCTTCATCTTCTTCTAAAGGAAATTCTGCCAAGAAATCCGCAACAACTTGTGATTTTGGTGAAGACAAAATTTCATATTTAATATCAAAGTGGCCTACTTGTGCATTCCATCTCTCTACTCTTCCTGATCTTTTAGAATTCTTCATCACTGATTCAATTGGCACTTTTGTTAATACCTTTATCTTGTGTGCTTGAAAGTATATGCGGAGCTTAAATGATGCATAGACCAATGCTAAGATTAATTTTTCAATCTTTGAGTAATTCTTCTCAGCAGTATTAAAAGTTTTGCTAATGTAATAAATGGGTTTCTCCACTCCTGCGTCTACTCGAAATAACACAACACTTAATGCATGCGATGTTGTCGCAAGGTAAATCAATAATTCTTCTCCTGGTTCTGCCTTTTGTAAAATAGTTGTATTCATAAGATGTTCTTTGATTCCTTGAAAAGCCTTTTCACATTCATCACTCCATTTAAATTTCGCACCCTTCTTGAGTATATCGAAAAAATATTTGCATTTGTCTGATGATCGCGAAATGAATCTCCCCAGCGAAGCTAGAAGCCCATTCAACTTCTGTACATCTTTTATTGTTGCTGGTGTTGGCATGTCACGAACTGCTTGCACTTTTTCTGGATCAACCTGTATTCCTTCCTTTGATACAATGTAGCCTAAAATTTTCCCGATGCAACTCCAATAGTACACTTCTCAGGATTCAATTTAATGTTATACTGCCGCATTTGTTCAAAAATCTCCCTCAAGTCTTGTACATGGTCTTTAGCTTCTTTACTCTTTACTAACATGTCGTCCACGTATACTTCTAATGTTTTATGTATCCATTTTGCGAACACCTTCTCTACCATTCTTTGATATGTCGCTCCCGCATTTCGCAAACCAAATGGCATTTTCGTGTAACAATATAAACCTCTAGGGGCAAAAAAGCAGTATGTTCTTGATCTTCTTCAGCGAGAGGAATTTGGTTATACCCTTTGTACCCATCTAAAGATGATACCCTATCATTTCCCGCTGCAGATTCCACCATTTGAGGAATATCGGTAACGGAAAACTATCTTTGGGGCAAGCTTTGTTCAAATCAGTGAAATCTATGCAAATCCTGATTCCCTTGTTTTTCTTTGGGACAATGACCATATTCGCTATCCATTCTGGGTATTTAGCTTCTCTTATAATTCCTGCCTCAAGCATTTTCTGTAATTCTTCTTCTATTTGGGAATGGTAAGTTGTTGCATTTTTCTTATTCTCTGTTTAAATGGTCTCACATTTTTGTTAATCTCCAATTTGTGGCAAGCAATTGATGGATCTATTCCTGGTATCTCATCCATGTTTCCTGCGAAAATATCTTTATATTCTCGCAACAAGTTGACAGTTCTTTCTTCTTCTTCTATATCCATTTTGGTTCCAATTCTCAACATTAGAGGCTCCTCTACAGTCCCAACATTTATTTCTTTTGTTGGTTCTGCGGCAGTGTAACTGGGTTTAGGTCCTCCCATTGGTGTTGGTTCTTTTATTTCTTTTATGGGTTCTTCCTCTTCCTCCAAAACTTCGCTGGGTATTCCTTTTCCTTTTTTTGCCCTTATCATATAAACTCTAAATTCTTCTTCCTTCTTTGCTTCCTTTGCCAATTTTCTGCGAAATTGTTTCCTTTTTGCTTGTTCTTCATAATGCTTTACTTCAATTTGATGACATAATTTCGCATTGTCAACATCTCCTTTAATTTCACCTATTCTATTTGGAGTGAGGAATATAATACATTGATGCAACGTTGATACCACAGCTTTTATCGCATGTATCCATGATCTTCCTAATAACATATTATATGGCGATTCCATATCCACCACACACAATGTTACACATGTTTAGATTTCTCCAAGTGGAATTCGCACCACTATTTCTCCTTTAGGTTTTGTTGTGGATTTTCCAAAGCCGTGAACAAAATATGTTGAACTGGACATTTCTTCATCTTTAAATCCCATTCCCCGGAATGCATGATAAAATATTATATCAACTGAACTTCATGTATCGATTAAAGTTCTGTTCAACATCCATTCTCCTTCGGATTTTATTGTTGTATCCTTCTCTTTTCGTGTAATAGGCACTGTGATGACCAACGGAGATGTATGGTTCAAATTCTCTTTTGGTATTTCTTCCGCCATGAATGCAATTTTTTGCTTTTCCCACTCTTTCAAGGGTGATATTTTTTCTACCGCTATAACTTTCTTTCCTTCAAAATTTCGTTTATGTATTCTTCCTTTGACGTTTTCATGAAATTAATTGATCAAGCTTTTTTTTTATCATATTACACTCCAATCTTTTTCCATTTTCATTAATTCTGCTCATCTTTCTTTTAACTGATTCACTGGTTTATTTAATCACTTTCTTGATTTGAATATTCTCAATCAACAATCTTCAACTTTCGATCTTCAATTCCCTGTTTCTAGCGCCATTATGTAGTTGCAGGAAATCCTACACTACACCCCTCATATGATTTCATTGTTGATCAACTCATTTTTAGGTTTACACTCTTAATTTTATTGATTAATTTTTGAATGTTCTTACAAAAGAGATAAAGAAGTCATGAATGATCTCTGCTCTGAACTTTCTCTCTCCTATTTACTTGTTTCTTACTCAAGAAAGATCTCTCTCTCCTTTACAACTCGAATGACTATTTATAAGGAAATACATAGTGGATGACAGCTAATCTGTCCTTTATTTTCGGATATGGTTTGCGACATTCTCGCAACCTTACAAATGTTAACTTCGCAAGCTCTCTAATTTTCGCAAGACTATCACATCTTTCTCATGATCCTTGCTGACGTCGTTTCTGAAATTGTTCTGCGACGCTATTGTGCAATACCATTGATAATTTCGCTGAGACATAATTGTTGCGAGATTCTGATCCTACATCCCGGAACTTGAACCTCACGCCAGTTGCATACCGGTATGCGTACTTAGTTCCCGAACCTCTACTAAACCAACCAGTACGCATACGGGTATGCATACCATGGTTCCCGGACTTGGATTACACATATGAAAGTATGCATACTGTGCTTATATCCAATTTTCTAAAATCTCATTTCAACCATTGAAACATTCTCGGAAGACGACAATAGCTGTCTTACACAAACTATTAGGTTCAAAGCAATTTTCAAGTGATTGAATGATCAATACGAAACATTTCGAGTCTACATCAAATGACTGTCTCACACAAATCATGTAAGATGTTACCAGGCGATTTTCACATGATCATATTTTGACTTTCGTCAAGAATATAAGATGAACTTGGTTAAAGCAAAAGCTTACCAACACATATTTCGAGAAATATGTAAGCGAGTTAAACTATGCTCGAAATATCAAATGTGTATAATCGAAGTCTATATAGCTATACGACTTTTGTCTCAAATAGGAGATAGGGTAGATAGACTTTTGAGTGATAGATGAGTTCAAGTCTCCACATATCTTTTGTTGATGAATTTCCACAAGCTCCCCTTAGTAGTTCTTCGTCTTCAATCAATGAACGCCGTGAAGTCTAATGCTCAACACATTTTTTATCCTAATCCGAGACTTAGCTATAAGTAGACTAGAAATCAAGACTTATAGTTTTGGAAACTAAACTTGACAAACAAGCTTGAGATAGCAACGCTTACGAGTTCGACCGAGCAGTGCTCTAACACTAACTAAGAACTGAAAGAAGTTGCATCATTGGTTATTTTCCATAGGATTGAATTGAAAATTTCTGTGAATTGTTATGAATGTTGCAAGGGAAAGGTTATATCGAACTATTGAGGGTACATATATACCTAGAACCTTAAGACGCATTTTCTACAAAACTGGCTTTGGTTATTATGTATGTTATTGTTGCACTACCTTGCATATTTGACCTTTTTATGCTATTTTAATGACTTAAATTACTTACACACCTTCTTTACCACTCATGAAATTATATGGATTAGAAATACTATCATCTTTATGAGAACATGTGTCTTCTTTAAAATTGTTTTGTGCAGTTGGTTTTAGTGAGTTTGAAGTCTAAAATAGTTTTTGTTTTTTAGTATTGCAGCTTGAAAGTCTACTTTCGATTATTCAACCAGGTTGCTCCGAAATTTGTGGAGTTCTAATGAGTTCTTTGGGTAAGTTAATATGCCGATTGATAACTTTCTATGAGTTGGCATTCTTATAATCCAAGTTGAATTTGATCCTTGGTCTGGTGCTATTCCAAATTATTGTGCTTATTTTTAATTTTTCGAAACGTAACACGGCAAAAGATAACCCTTAAGATATAATATTCGTGTAATTAGGGAAGTGAATCTTGCAGGTTTAGCATGTGGACTACCGGATTATTCTTTGATCATTTCTAGAAGAAATTTTGTTTATTATTTTTTAATCGAGAGTCTAGAAAACAATCATCTATGTAGGAGATTATATGCTATGGGAGATCTTATCTGCCAACACAACCGTTTCAATTTAATCCTTTCTAATACACGTTTCGCACCATTTTTTTTCCATTTCGCTCACAGGTAGTAATTAATGTATCAAAGCTTTTCCTCCCATATAAAAGTGGGTTACAGAGGTTAATTTAAATTGGGTTGCAAAGGTTAGTACTCATGAGTATGAAAAGTGAATTCAGTCCATTAAATACACCGACAAATTGTAGCGACAGAAACACCCATCATTTAGTGAAGCTTATGATGAGTGAAATCTTTGTGTATTCTTGTAGAATCTAACTTTAGCCGCTTCATTTGAGGCTACCTTGCACTCATGAGTCATAGGTTCTCCTGAATGTAAGTTTTAATTGGACATATTAGGCCTCTTAGATCCAATTATATTGGTTAGTTTTTTTGCTTTTCTCATCTGATAACTCAAGTTATTTTTGTTGAAGGGATTTCACGGATTTTAGAGTCTCTCTTCGGTATATGCCCTTAAATTTTCTTTCGAGTATGACCTCCCTGCTGCCTATGGCCTTGCATTTTCTTTTGCTTATATTACTTAACATTTCCCCCAAATTATATTCCTCGAGGGCAATGGATTACTCCGTAGTAAACCTATATGTTATTACATACTCGGATAAAAACATTTGTAGAGTATTAAATGGGGTGTACTAGATTTGGTTTGTCGCATGGTTGATTCCTGTAAGTCAACAATTTTAATTTTTGGTCCATACATTTAATATATTGTCTTCAATAAACTAATTTGTGAGTCATATTGTCCATCCCCTCCTAGGTATCAAACGTAAAATCTTATTTTTATTAACCGTATCGATAGTAACGTAAAATCATCTGTTGAATACATTTTTTGCTTCAAATATTCCTGCGTTCTTAGGCGATGTATCTACATATACATTTGTAGATGCATAGCGAAAAACATTTGTATACTCACTCTCTAACCAATGGGACTTGGTTAAAAACACAACTCAACCAATAATCCATAGGTTATAATGTTTGTTTCCCTATTAAATTTCTCTCTCCCTTGCCTACCTCACTGCTCAAATCACAAGTCTATCATTCTTAGACCCTCTCCTGTTACAAGTTACCATGCTTCAATCAGTTACCCTTATATTCCCCTCATACTGAATATTTATTAAAACTATAATACAGGTATACAAGCATTAATGAACAACTTTTAAATGTCCATGTATATATCACTATTTCACATCATTGGTTTTTCGTATGTTTTTTTAATAATCACGTGGTTTAATATCTACTCTCAGGTTCCACAAGAGATCAATATACATAGAGGAGATAAGAGATCAATCAATATTTATGTTTGAACTTGGATGTGAATGCAGAGAAATAACTTCAGTGCATATATAAATGAAATAGAAGGCTGCACGAATTTATCTAAAATTATCTCAGGAAGTTAAAATTACATATTGATAGTATAAAGACTTATTTCTGCAATAGTCTTACTTTATTTGATTTGGTCCAACCATTTACTGGACCAGTGCAATTCTTACCGGCTCAATGCATTACCCTTTTTTTTTTTTTTTTTTTTGAGGAATCAATACAGTACGGTATTATGTTATATTTTTAGCCCCCTTATTTTTAATGTTTTAATGTAATCAGGCCAATCTCCTCTAACTAGATGACTTGATTATCAGTGTTTAGAAAGATCGAGATGGATAACTTCTCAAAAAACTGTTTCAGTCACTGGGCTAATCACACACATCCAACTATTTAAGAACCTTTAGACACATAAAAATTCCAGTAACAGTTTTATTGTTTCAGGGAAAATTTAATCTTCCATTGGGGGAATGTGGACGGTAAATCCTATGGGTGCATATGGAAGAAATTTACAGCTCTCAGACTGAGGATGTGGGTAACCAACTGCATCCGGGGAGAATTAGATCGGAAATCTACCGTTTCTGGAAAAAAATGTTCAATATTTATACAAAAAAAACGTTAGTCCCGTGCCGTAACTATGAAGAAAAAAAAATTAAAACCCCTATTTTATGTGTTTCGCCTAGAACCCCTTAAAATTTTGGTACGTTTTAGAGTGCCACTTTGCTAAATCAATGTGGTTTCCTCTTCATTACCTAACTATACAAATGTTAATCTCCTCTGGTAATCACTTTCTTGAATCATCGTCAATGTTGGGACATGACCGGACTTTTAAGGTGAAATATGAACCTAGCATTCAAATATTCCTAGCAATCCGAAGACATCTTAATTTTTAGACTAAAAACCAATGTCTACCGCCAAGATAATTAAAACAAGTAGTAGCAATACCTTTAGGATTCTACAATGAACAACCATAACAACTCAGAAATAGATGAAATATTTATTTCAATATTATTATGTAACGCGCTCCTTGGACAAATATTATAGCTGACATGATTTTTTTTGGGTAGACAACTGTACATCCAGAATTTGACCAACCATTGCATCTTCACCAAAACAGGCAGAAGTTTTAGCTCTGCTGCCGCTAGTAGAGTTCCATGGTCAAAGGAGACATATCTTGTTGAATAATCAAGTGTGAATAGTGTAAGTTGTTAGGCCATGCACTATGGTGAGAGATTTTGCTACGATATCCCCTAATTGTAGTGAAATCCAAGTGATATGGCCTTCCATATCCCTTTATAGAAGAGATATTGTTAGAGCATAGCTCGGTTGAACCCACCAAGCGTTGGTATGTCAAGTTTGGTTGTCATATTTTAGTATCAAAACTCATCTAGAGTCGCTTGATTAAATACTAGAGTCAACTTCGTTTAGGTTAGACTAGAAAGTCTATGATTGTTGAGACATACAAGTATTACTCCAAAGACTTGAAGAATGCGAAGAAGTAACGACTACAACGACGACATCATCCTTCCACTCGAGGTTAATAATATTGACTTGATCTTGTTTCTATTCCTAACTTATCTTTCAAGTTGTGCTATATTGAAAACATAACATGTGAAGCTGTATATATTGTATATAATACTCTTGTGGTGAGACTTGGTCATAACAGTATGATCAAATTATCAAGGAAAACATATTACGAAGTATAAGCGCTTATCTTCTGGAACTTCTTAAATACGACACCGACATAATCTATTGTATATAGTTATTTTATTATGTGTGCACTATAGGTATGATTTCATCCTAGAAAACTACGCAACTTTACATTAGTTTAAGGAACTAGATGTATGAACTTATAATCGAAAGGGAAATCATGATTGGTCTTGTTATTCATTGAATATCTTTTGGATGACCAATGGAAGATGACTTCGGTAGAACCTATCTTAACTTTGTTGAGACTTGAGGGTGTAATAGATCATAGCCTATATAATATAGCTAGTTGTAACAGGTCATGAGCTACATTGAAAATCAAGGTGTGACCGATCATAATATGTATTAGAATGCAAATTGTTACCGGTCACAAGTTACTTTGGGAAATGTTATAGCACTGCTCGGTCGAACTCGCAAGCGTTGCTATCTCAAGCTTATTTGTCAAGTTTAGTTGCCAAAACTATAAGTCTTGATTTCTAATCTACTTATAGCTAAGTCTCAGATTAGGATAGTAAGTGTAGTTGAGCTTTAGACACCAAGACGTTCATTGAATGAAGACGAAGAACTACTCAAGGGAACTTGTGGAACTTCATCAAAAAAAGGTATGTGGAGACTTGAACTCATCTATCACTCAAAAGTTTATCTACTCTATCTCTTATTTGAGATAAAAAGTCGTATTGCTATATAGACTTCAATCATACACATTTGGTATTTCGAGCCGAGTTTATCTCACTTATCTATTTCTCGAAATATGTGTTGGTAAGCTTTTGCTTTAACCAAGTTCATTTTTTATTCCTGACGAAAGTCAAAAGATGATCATGTAAAAATAGCATTGTAACCTCTTACATGATTTGTGTGAGACAGTCATTTGATGTAGACTCGGAATGTTTCGTATTGATCATTCGATCACTTGAAAATTGCTTTGGAGCTAATAGTTTGTGTGAGACAGCTATTGTCGTCTTCCAAAAATGTTTCAATGATTGAAATGAGGGTTTAGAACATATAACCATGATTGGATATAAACATAGTGTGTGTATTCACATTTGTGTAAATTCCAAGTCCGGGAACAATGGTATGCGTACCCGTACGTGTACTGGTTGGTTGATGGAAGTTCGAACTTACGTATGCATACTCGTACGCGTACTGGCAGAAGTTCAAGCCCGTGAATTTCTGCTGGAGTTTGGAAGAGTACTAGTATGCGTACCCGTTCGCATACTGGCGAAACCCGAACTCAGTCTGGCTACTTAAGTATCCGTACCCGTTTGCATACTTGAGTAGGTTATGTTCTAACATTGGTTTGTTCATGAATTAATACATTTATATAATAAGGAATGCAATTTTTTGCAAACCGTGGCTATAATGTTAATGAAATGATTCGAGTGAATCAAAATCGATTTTGCTTCAATTGTGTCTTGTATACTTCTATGAGAATATAAACAATTGAACAACTCTCTAACTAGTTTCATTTGAGTCATTTGAACTAGTTATGATAAATATAAATTAGGTTGATAAGAAAGTGCTCTTATGGCTAACCATTGGTTAACTATTGTTGAACCAACTAAGCGTACACGTTTAGGTACGGTTACCTTTATCTAAATGATGGTACATTTTATTTGTGTATAAAAATCTAAGTTCGATCTAACAGTTGAAAGATATTAGCTTGAATCTAATCATGTTTTCATCTAACGGTGAATATTGAATGCTTTGTTACCAAGGTAGCATTGATTGCAAACCCTGATTTGAAGACTATATAAAGGAGAACTCTAGCAACTGGGAAACCTAATCCCCACACCTCCTATGTGATACTAGTTGCGACTAGAGTCGATTCTCCTTTAACCTTAGGTTTTTCTAAAACCCTGTAGGTTAACGACTTAAAGACTTCATTGTGATTGTGAAGCCAGACCTAACTATTTTCTTTGTAGTTGCGTGTTATGATCTTGTTGTTTTCTATTGTGATTGAGTACTATCTTCTTTAAGATTTGCTCGATATTTAATCTACGATAGGCAAGATTGAAAAGTAGTCACAAACATCTTTGTCTCATCTTTTGTGATTCCACAATATCTTGTTTTGTTAATCAATTAAGATTATTGTGAGGTGATTGATAATACTAGGCTGTTCTTCGGGAATATAAGTCCGGTTTATCAATTGGTTCTTGTTCACCTTGATTTATCAAAAGACGGAACAAAAACTCGTAGGTATATCTGTGGGAGACAGATTTATCTATTCAATTGACTTTTCTGTGTGATACAGATTTGTTTATCAAGTATTTGAATTTGGGTCATAATAACTCTTAGTTATAAGTGAGATCATCTAAGGGAATCAATTGCGCAGAATCCGGCGTGGTTCAAGAGGCGTAAGGAACCGACTGTACCTTGATCAGTGTGAGATTGGTTAGGGCTCAACTACATTCCAGTCCGAAGTTAACTGGTAGTAGGCTAGTGTCTCTAGCGGCTTAATACAGTGTGGTGTTCAAATCTGGACTAGGTCCAGGGGTTTTTCTGCATTTGCGGTTTCCTCGTTAACAAAATTTCTGGTGTCTGTGTTATTTCTTTTCCGCAATATATTTGTTTACATAATTGAAATATCACAGGTTGTGTGTAAGTTCAATCAATTGTGAATCCTGCCTTTGGTTGTTGATTAAATTGATTGACACTTGGATATTGGTTTTTGATATTGTCCAAGTTATTTCTTATATTCAATCGGGCTCGCAAACTCTTATTTGTTTAATTGCGGATTGAATTGAGAAATTGAGATACAACTCTTGGATATATTTCCATTGATCGAGTCTGACTGTCTAGTTGATTCTCTTGGAATTATTTGGAGTTTATCCATACAGATTTCTAAGCGAAATATTGGGTGTGGTTGTTAGACCCACGCTTTTCCAGGAACCAAGGTATAACCGGTCACAAGATGAATTGGGAAGTTAGTTGTAACCGATCACAAGCTAACTCGGGAAGCAAGGTGTAACTGGTCACAAGCTACTTTGTGGAGCAAGGTGTAACCGATTACAACCTGTATTGGGAATTATGTTATAACGGGTCACAACATACTTTGGAGTGAGGGTTTAATCGGTTCCATGTACAAAACCAATATCAATGGTTCACATATTTCTTCATGGTGTGTGTGAATTAGGGTTTTGGGTTTGTCAAGATGAGAAGCTTCCAGATATCGACATATTTGATCATGTACATAACTCTTTTCATTTATTGTTCAAAGATATTCCTTGATACTCAAGGTGATTCATGGTCTGAAAAAGTGAAAAGCATTTAATTATGATTTTCATGATATATGTTTTAATTGCCAGCAATTAAAGCATATCCTCTGGAAAATATTATTAGTTAATGTGCTAGACTAATAATAGAAGCTTTCTATGAGAGTTTTCTGAAATATTGGTTAACATTAATTGGAAATAGGAAAACCTAATTTAGGTATTTTAATGCATATTTTGAGAATATTTTCGGTTTTGGAATTTCGTCGTTGTCCAAACAACCTTGGTCTATAAATACTTGAGTTTGCATTTCTTGCAAAATTTCCTAAGAGCCAGGCAAGCTTCATTTTTTATTTTTTGTTTCTGGTGGATCCGTCTATTCGTAGAGGATAGTACCCTAATTAGGCGAAATCTTTTACGACTATTCGTTTGAAGACTTCTGTGGGATCAAGAAGCTCTACGATTACCGTTGGTGGGAAACTAGATAATCGCAGTGTTATTAGTTTTCGATTATTGATTTGATTGACTAACGGTTTTTGAAACTTTGATTGCACCTAGTTTGTTTATTCTCGAGAACCTTCTCTTCTGATATAAGGCTCACTCAAAATAGATCAAAGTATTGACGGGATCTTTAAAACCATCTTCAGATCTAAAGACATCTTGTGATAATCCATTGTTAACAGACTCCGTTCTGTGCATGATTGATTACAAGAGGATTCAAGTGTTGTTGTGAAGGTATTTGAAGGAAATAACAGATTTGAAGACGAAGAAGAATTCTTATTAGTTTTCGTATCTTGTGGATTTAGTGCACAAACCTTGATCGATTGGGATCCAACTAAAATCAGTTTATCTTTGATAGACTTGATTCATTAGTTGCGCGAGATCGACATCGCTTTATAGTTTCTCTTTGAGATCTATATTGTTTGATTGCAAATCTAGAATTTGATTATTTCGGTAATCAACATTCACATTGATATAACTAGACAAAGGAGTTTATTAGATTAAATAGAAGACCATTTGTCAACGACTCATCACATATCTTCTAGCAAGATTGATTAGAGTGGTTACCAAACAGATTCTTCCCTTGTTGTTTGGAATCCGATCCAAAGGACTTGTTATTCACGTGCGTGACTCTAGAAGTCGAAGGCGCAGAGATACTGATGAAACTAAGTAGCTAGGGGTAGTATGCTTGGTCTCAACTATACGAAGTTGGTATTAGATTTTGTATAGCGGCTTAATTCTGAGAGTATTCAAAACTGGACTAGGTCTCGGGGTTTTTCTGCATTTGCGGTTTCCTCGTTAACAAAACCTTGTTGTTCCACTTACTTTACTATTCCGAAATTATATTTGATCCATATAATTTAAAGTAAATTTCACTTGTACGCTTCTTGATATTGATCCTATAGAGTTTCATCTATTACCAAGCCTATTATCAAGTGCGCACTTTGTTGTCGTAGCTTATCGAACTTGTATCCATAGTCAATCACACAAGTGACCTTGTTGTTGTATTGTCTCGATCTCGTATCCATAGACGATCACACGAAGTGTGAACCGAATTTGTTATATTGTCTCGACTCTGTCCATAGACGATCACATTCGGTAGAGGACTTATGGATTGATAAATAAAATATTGTGGTGTATTTGGGTACCTTCGTATTTTCAGATATCTCGTAGCTACTCTACAAAGTTGATCAGATCTGATAAGCTATGTAGCGTAGAAAAATCACACGAATACCGAGTATCTGTTTGCTTTTTCATTTTACGGAAACTCAGTTTTCGTGTAATATTCAGGATAATATTTCTCCTTTTTCACTCTTTTTATTTATTTTTACTCTTTTTTTTTACTACATAGATATTCAGTATCCATTTGACACTATTTACACGGGAACTTAGCTAAGGGATGCAAATTCTCCGTATTAAGGTAGGCTTCAGACCCATTTCTCTTAGCTTTAAATAGGCTATAGCTAAGGGAAAAGGGTCACCATATTGCTTGGCCTTAGTGGTTGTAATAGTTGTCTAAATTTTAGTTTCATTTTTTCTTTCCTTTCATTCCATTTCTCTTGTAAACACCATAAATGTATCCTTCATGGATTAATTTAATCTATCCAACATTTTGTTGATTGAACCTTAAGCTTCTTAACATGGTATCAGAGCATCCATGGTAGAGTGGGTGCTTTCTTAATCCTATCTTTATTCCGCAATATATCGTAAGGTTTTTTATTTCGACTACCAAATAAGTGTTACTTATTTGTTCTTATGTTGATTTATTAAAACGATCTGTTTTGAAACCTTTGTTGGATATTATTACATTTATATTTGATTATTGAATCCTTCGTTGATTCTATAAATTATTACATGTTTGCATGTAGTTTCAATATCTTGTTGTTTTTTAGAACCTGCACGGCCTTGCTATTTCGTGGGTATTAATTTTTGCTTAACGAAGCTTTTTTTATGAACTGATTAAAGTATCAAAGTTTTGATAAGTTTATATCCTTGTTGGGTTTGTCAAACTTATTTCTCTGTCTAACAAAGAGAATTTATATTTAAGAGTTGCTTAATTTAAGTTGTTTCTTCTTTCCGTGGAGCTTTTTTTTTATCAACCATACTGCTTGGTTTTAGTTGATTTTATCTTCTTCATGATTCTCTGGGAACTATTTGCAGATTTTTTGGACATTTGTTTCAAACTGTTTGCAACCTTCAATATATACCTTACTTTAACTTGTTTTTTCTGATCACGATGGTGTCTGGTGATAGACATTGTGTTCACCGTGGAAGCAATACACATTTTGTGGAAAAATGTTTCAAGACAATTGAGTATTCTGATTGGTGGGAAACCTATGGAGTTCAACTAAAGACCGACCTAAAGGGGGGTATCTATGTGTAAGTCAACTATGAAGACACAACTCGATACTTGTTCTTTAGTTGTGGTTTCTCATTCACTAGTTAATCCAACCCTTTTTCGGAAATCTAGTAATTATTATGTCGCTTTACTTGCTACTAATTCTGAAAAAGGTATGTTAGAGCAATGCTTGGTTGAACCCACAAGTTTTGCTATCTCAAGCTTGTTGTCAATGTTAGATGATCAAAACCATTTCTTGATTTCTAATCTACTAAGTCAAGTCTCGGACTGGGTTAGAATTTGGTAGTTGAGTATCAGACATCACCATCGAAGACTGAAGATCAAAGAAGATTTTGAAGAACTTCTGTATCAGGTATGCGAAGACTAAACCATTCTATTTACTCACTATCTTACCATTCTATATATTAAGACTATGTCGTATGACTTCATTAAATTTACAAAGAAGAAATTTCGAGTCAAGCTTGTCTTGTTAAAAATATTGAAATATGATTCTAGCATAGATGTTCAAAGGTCCTTAACAATATTAGTTCAAAACAATTTATTGTTTGAGAATTAATTTGTGGATCAATTGAAAATAGCCCATACAATTGATTTAATCATTTGGGAATGTTTCAAACATCATAAGAGAGAGTCAAAATACGAGGGTACCCAAATATACCTCAATCTAAAAAAATTCCACCTATAAGTCCTTTCTCCGAAAGTGATTGTCTATGGACTGAGTCGAGACAATACAACTAATCGGTTCACACTTCGTGTGATCGGATAAGAGATTGAGACAGTACAACAACGGAGTATGATAAATGGTTCGGACTTAACCAAACACAATAGGATTACTATAAAGTAAATAGGAATTAACATTTGTATATTTTACTTCTAATTATAATAAAAACAATTATAATTGCGGAAATAGAAAAGTAAAAGACACAACAAGATTTTGTTAACGAGGAAACCGCAAATGCAGAAAAACCCGGGACCTTTTCCAGAATTGAATACTTTCAGGATTAAGCCGCTATACAAAATCAAACCAACTTCGTATAGTTGAGACTAAGCAACTAAACCTATAGTTTACCTAGTTCTGTCTGTATTCCCACGCCTCCAACTTGAAATAAGTCACGTACTTGGAACAATTCCTTTGGTTTGTATTCCAGAAAGTAAAGGAGCAACAAATCTGTTTGGTAACAACTCTTTTCAACCAAGTGATGTGAGTTCGAGAAAAGGCTCTTCCGTTTATCCCAATAAACTCCTTTGTCAGGTCCTTAGATCTATCTAATAACAACTACCAAAGTAATTGTCAAGATTTTGCAATCAATACTTTGAATCAAAAAGAATTGGATTGATGTCGATCTACTCAACTAATCAATCCAATCTACCACAAGGATAAACCGATTATAGTTGGATCCTCTTTAACCAAAACAAGTATTGTGCACACCAAAGATTGTAAACCCAAATGATCAGAAATCTTCTTAGATCTTCAATAAACACCTGCACACAATCAACTTGAATCTCTTGTGATCAATCACACACAGAACGGAGTCTTTTAACAATGGATTATCACAAGACGTCTTTAGATCTACAAACAGTCTAAAAATCCCCGGAGTGAATCTTATATCAGAAGAGAAGATTCTCAAGCATAAACAAACTAGGTGCAATCAAAGTTCAACAACCGTTAGTCAATCAAATCAATCAAAAACGAATAATAAATCGCAGTTATCTAGTTTCCCACCAACGGTACTAATAGAGATTCTCAATCCCAAAAAAGTCTTTAAACCGAGCGGCTGTAAGAGATTTCTCCTACTTAGGTTACTTTCCTCTCCGAATAGGCGGCTCCACCAGTAACAACACAACTAGGTAGTTTTGCTGGCTTTGAGGATTAGTTTGATCGAAATGCAAACTTTGATATTTATAGACCAAGGAAGTTTGGACACCAAGGAATTTCTAAAACTGAAAATATTCTCAAGATATGCAATATATTTCAAAATTTGGTTTCCATAATTCCTGGAAATGCTTTTTCCAAACATTGACCGAAAATCTCTTAGAAAATCTCCAACTAGTAAATGCATATTACTAATTTTCATTTTCCAAAAATAAAACTAAAAACCTTAATTAAAAGATTCTCAATTTATTTTTCGATCCGGGATTTTTTCCTTTAGCTATTGAGGAATATCTTTGAACAATAAAAGATAAGCGTTACTGCACATGTTCAAAGTATGTCGACATCTTAACTTTGTAAGTCCTCTTTCATACTTACAATCTTGAAACCGATTTGCCACACTTCCAAACAAGTTTAGAATTGGTTCATATAGCTTTCAAGAACTATGTGATTGATTAAGAACACTCGATCACCAAACATGGGTTTCACGGTTCTACCAAAACAAGTTTCGGTTCTACCTCCATGTGGGTATTGGATTTAGTCACACAAGCTTTCCAAATATTCGGTTGACTAGGTACTAGGGTCGGTTCCCACTTATATATGGTATCTAACTTGTATTTGTTGCACATGTCCATAGGATCGGTTCCCAATATCTAAAAATGTGTTTCACATGTTCATAGGATTGGTTCCCAATATCTAGAAACTTGATGCACCTCTTACAAGGATCGATTACCCTTTGTGATCGGTTGCACCTCTTATTAGGATCGGTTCTCTTTTGCCTAGAGTTGGTCATACCAATTACAACAAATCGATCATACCATCTCAGGTGATTACTTAAGATCGGTTTCACTAATAAAAGTCATAGCAATACAAAAGTCAGGCATTGTGAATAGTTTTACCAAGAACATAAACAAGCCATGAGCGGTTATAATAATCACACATATTGGTAATTCAATAGATGTGTAATGAATAACGATACCAATAAGCCTAGCGATTTCCATTTTGATTCACAAAACGAGTTCATGAATGTACTTCCTTTAAACGAATGTAAAACATTGTTTCATAGGATGAAATCTTCACCTCATACCCATACATAATAACAATAGCATTCAAACGATTATGTCGATGTCTTATATACAAAGTTTAACAGTTAAGCAATAAACCTCGTATTGTATTCCTTAATAATATGTATAACTAGAGTATAATCATTCATGCTTCGCAGTTATTTTTTCAATATGCACGACTTGAAAGATACGTTAGAGAATGAAACAGTTCAAGTCAAATATCACTAACCTCAAGTGGAAGGATGGTGTTGTCGTTGTAGCTCTATACTTCTTCACTTCTTCAAGTCTTCGTAATACTTGTAATTCTCATATCCTAATACTTTCAAGCTAACCTATACGAAGTTGGCTCTAGTACATAATCAAGCGACTCTTTAAATGAGTTTTGCCTCACTAAAATTTGACAACCAAACTTAACATACCTATGCTCTAACAGAGAGTTTCATAAACTTCTGATATTTCTGTTTGGGGTAGGTTGGCAAACCCCTTTGGAGAACCTGTTCTCAAACCTCAACTTCAGTTGGAAACAGTTCACGAACCCAGTTGGCAAACCGTGGTGAACTGATTTTTTAATGTTGGTATAAAAGGCTAAGGTTGGCGAACCCGGTTGAAAAACTGTGTCCATCTGAGTTCATAAGCCAAGAACGGTTGGGGAACCCAGTTCGTAAACTGTGTCCATCTAAATTTTCGAGCCAAGTAAGGGTTGGCGAACCCTGTTCACGAACCGTAGCTCTCTAACTCATGAACTAGCCTTACGGTTTATAATCATCTGACCAACTGTCACAGTGAATTTGTATGACTCACATAAACACTTCGAAGACTTCATTGGTCACTTAAACACTTATGTTTGTGCATCATGATTAAACTTTTAAGTGTTTTAATGAACATCATATTACTTATTGTCACATAACATATTTTCCAAACCGAACAAGTCATTATACACGGTTTCGGAACCGGACCATTGTGTATATTCTTCTATTGTGTTTGCTTGATTTCCAAGTTATCTTAGCTTGAATTCTAGGCAAACCTAAGTCTTGAAAATCTATAATTTGAAATATAGACTTTAAAAATAAAAATTTGGGACAATGTTCTTCATCTTGTTTATCTTCTTCATTTCACAAAATTTTCAATCAATGCACTCATAAGCGGAGTTTCCTTTGTTTATCTTTTTTTTTTGCCTTCAAATTTGTGTTTCCTTGATTTTCCTTGCCTTGAACTTTTCTTTGCCTTTTCTTAGTTGCGGTTCTAACTTGGTAATATCCAAAACTTGAAGACTTCTTTGCTTTTTCCTATTTCTTTATAACTATCACATATCTTCTTAACGTCACCTTGAAGCACTACTCCATAAAAATCAAGTTGCGTTGCCGAATCAAGTTGGGTTTGAAATTGTGTCATTTCGGAAAAATTGAAAAAATAAATTAGATTGAGAAAGAGAGAAATAGAGAAATTAGATTGAGAAAGAGAGAAATAGAGAAAAAAAATTGTGTAAAAAATTTGGTGTAATTTTTTAGTTTGAAAATTACCTATTTATAGGCGACTAAGAATTAGCCGTTGGCGCTAGACTTTATATCGAGCGATATTCATGGTAGCGCTGGCGATATTATCTATTTCGTTCTCTAGAAACTTTGTTGCTCAACGGTTTTCCCACTACTTGTTTGCCATGCCACTTGATATGTTAAACATATTTTTTTAACCTTGTGCATAGGAATAGGCCTAAGGAAGAACTCAAGGACCTATGGTTACAATAGAATCTAGTCAGGGAGAGAGTGATCAAGGCACAAGAGGCACATCTTTGTCTAGACAACCTCAAGGGATACATGCACGATCAGTCAACTTAGTTTATACATATTAACAATATGGTTTCAGGCTCTGCTGTGGTTAAAAGCTGAACAAAGCTCTCTTTTTAGAGTTTCTGGCCCCACCAGAAAAAATTTAGACAAATCAAAAGAAAAAAAAATTTAGACCAATAGGAAATAAGAGCTTCTGGCCCCACCATAAAATAATTTCTTTAGTTAAAAAAAAAACCTTAAGTAAAAAAAAAAAAGTATCGGACCCACCCGAAAATAATTCCTTAAGTAAAAAAAAATATTACCTTAAGTAAAAGAAATCTTATCTCACGGTTAAGGTAGTTTTTTTCTTTCTACCTATTTATTTTACGGGGTAAAAATAAAATATATTTTGAATAAAATAAAAAAATTCACAGGTAAAAGAAAATAAAATACTGAGTAAAAAAATACTTCATGGGTAATTCTTTTTTTTTTTATCTTTGAGTATGGCCTATACCGGAAAAAAAAAATCTTGAGTAAAAGAAAAATACTTCACAAGTATAAGAAAAAATCTTGAGTGAAGTAGAAACATATTTTAAAAAATATAACCATGAACCATAAGCCTATTTTTATTCACCAGTACGTACTTTTCTCTACAAAATATTTAGGAACATGCAACTCATGGGTGCAACAACTATATATATCCCAAATTTTATTTTTGCCCCCAAAAATTACACCAGCAATAAAACATACAGATTTTCTTCAAATATCTGGGTCACAACTAGTAATATCTAACTTTTCAAATAAAAAACTACTCCCTCCTTCCCACTAATAAGTGACCTAGTTACTTTTGGATTTTGTCCCACCATTAAGTGACCTATATCACTAAACAAGGGGATATTTCTAAAATTATCATTTTAATTGATTATAGAAATATAAGAAATATGCATAATTTCATAGTCATGTTTATATTCGTTACATAGCTGTTTTAAAATGCTTTTCAATGGTACGAAGTTTGCGAACATCCGTGGTGTAGTTTGAGAGATAAATCATTTCAAAATTTCACTATTTATTATCCATAAGGTTATAATTGTAAAAAGTGTTTAAAAATACTTTTCCCCTTTCTTGCCTTAAAAATTGTGCAAACTTGAACTAGGTCACTTAATGGTGGGATCCGGAGAAAAAAACTCTTGCTCTGCCTAACCGTTTTCTTAGGAAAAAGGAATTCTCCTAGATTTTCTCCATCCTAATTTTCCTCCATTATCTTCTTCTTTCATCTAGATTTACTCGGTTTTGGGTTTGAGATTTCAGATCCACCGAGTAAATCTAGGAACACTAATTTGTTTTCTGTTTTTGAATAAAAATATTATTTTTTTGTAATGGTAGGTTTAGATTTCGTTTTTTACTTGTTCGATTTCAATAAAATTATTAATGGCTATTACATGGCATGTTTTCTTTAATTATGCTTGTCATACAACGATTTATCATAGCGTTTGAGGCTTTTTAATGGGATTTTATCATATAATAAATATATGGAATTGTTACAACATGTTTTTTCTTCTAATCTTGATTCAACAATTTCATCCATCCAGATCCGTAGAAGGAAGAATAGAGAAGATAATTTATGTTGGACGAAATCTTTTTTGGTTACTTATGTGGAAGATTATTAAGGATTTTGATACAACTTCTTCTCACGTGGATGAAACAAAGGCACATGGTTTGCAATTTGAATTGAAGAACATTACAGACAAGGTAATTGGGGGTGATGCAATCAACGGTCAACAAGCCGATTTGGGGAACGATTATGATATTATTCAGTGCATCATATTTCTCACTTGTAAGATCAAAACCTCTGTTAGTCTCTTCCATGCTATTTGGTTTTATGTAATCCCAAAAAATCTAAGTTACATTACACAGTTGTTGTATCACTATGTAATGTACAATGATGAAACAAGAGGGTGTATTTATCTACCACCTCTGATATGTAATCCTTCAAACCTCAATTTGAATGAGGTAGTCAAATAAATAAAATTTAGGGGCTCTTTGAAGCCCCTCATTCCTTCATCCAAAAAAAAAAAAAAAACTTAATAGTGGGACAGAGGGAGTACTATATTGAACCAAAATGTGTGAAATCGACATGGCAACCCAAAATCTCTCGAACCGACTCATGACCGGTTATATTAGTATATTCTTATCCAACCCAGTCCACCATCGTAGATTTGAACATCAACATATAACATATGGTGCTTTATCGAAACCTGTTTTGAGGCATACCAAACTATTTTTCTATCTAGGGTGGGTTTATAAGGGGTGTCCTAGTAGTGGGTAGATTAGTAAGTTGTCCTTAATTATTTTATAAATTAGTTAAATATCCTTCACCTAAATTTAAAACATAAACCTAAACTAATCAAAATACAAAATCATTTTCAAAATCAAAAAACATTTTCATTCCTAACCTAATCTAATCATTATCAAAATGTTTTGATTTTGTTTTTTATCGTCGATTAATTGTTGATTCATAAACCTTTGATCATTGATTAAAACCACAAGTATAAAATGAATCGTATGAAGTGTTGCGCAAGAGATTTAGCTCCAAATCCGCATATTGGAACCAGATCTTTGTTCTTCGTGTTTTTATGTTTCAGAAGTACAGTTCGGCATATATTAAAATATCACGTTTTCAGCCGAACCTAAATTATAATGAAGAAGACCTTTAGGTTCGACTGATTATCTAATATATTATTTTCAGCCGAACCTTGTTTATTTCGGACAAATCCATGTTCGACTTGTTCGAAAAATTAGATTATTAGACAAACCTATAAAAAATGTCGCACCAAGGCAAGGTTCGGCTCATATTGGAAAGCAGTTGTATATTGTGTTTTTACATTACCAAATTCGGATGTACTCTATAAGTCGCAACTTATAAAAAACCAAACAACGTAGTACAAGTTCAGCCAACAACGATTGTAGTTCGAATAAGCCAAACGGTTCTTCCCAACAAGATTCGGCTAGTAAATCTATAGCCAAACCCAGCACTGAACATCCGAAAAAGTTCGTAAAAGTTCGGCCTTTTTTTTAAGAATTCAACCTAAAAAATGAAGATTAAACATCGTCTACAACTATACCTGTGAATCTGATTTGAATCACATATTTTGGTCACTTCTGGCCACTAAAATCCCGAAATCCAAGTTCTTTTTTCACTTCTTCTTCTTCGTCTCAAAAATCCCAACTCTCTCACATAAATCTAATCTCTCTACTAAAAATCCCAACTCTCTCACATAAATATGATCTCTCTACTAATTTGCCTATAATAATTTAATTTTAATCATTCCTCTCAAACTCTCTCACATAAATCTGATCTCTCTACTAATTTGTCAATAATAATTTAATTTTAATCAATCATTAACATTACTAATAAATCATTATCATTAAATCTAATCACAATTTGCCAATAATAATTTAACTTTAATCAATCATTAATATTACTAATTAATCATTATCATTAAATCTAATCATAATCACTAACACTAATCGTATAAGAGCAGTTATGCCATTAACAAAAAAAAAAAGAGGATGGTGATGGAAACCCTATTTTGGCACCATTAGGTTAAAAAAAATGACTATGCCTCAAAACAGGATTCTTCACTATCTGTATTGCTTCCTTGTAGATCAAGAATATGGGACAAATGCATAAGCCCAAACGTAATCCCAGGAATCAAACAAGCACCAAATGGAGCTTCATTTAAATGAAAATTAAAGGATCTGCAGAATAGTATGACAGAAAATGTAACAATAAGAAACATAGACAAATGGGACACACTAGTTTATTAAAAGAACACAAATAACATGAAAGTACAGCTAAATGCACAGGAACCCGAATTTTAATGGGTTTCAGGGATTCCCCTTATTCAGGAGATTTTTCCCAATCCAAATTTTGGGTCTTCTAAACCATGTAACATCATTGAAGCTGCAGAATTTTCAGCCTCCTTCACCTTTGTCTTTACATCTCCTGATGTCACATAAGTACCTGCGGCAGTTTCAATCTGTACGGAACATACAAATCCTCTCTCATGTGCAGCCCCGACTTCTTTGTCAACTCTGCAAAGTACACCAAATACATTGTGCAGGGAAAGAGGTGTTGTAATTAGATAAGAGAGTGATTCAAAAACTTGGTAGACAAACCACAGTCGAAATCCTATCTGATGCTGAACTTCAAGATACAAAACAACCAAGTGTATTCTTGTAAATTAACAGCATATAAGTAACGTTTATCAGCAAAACAAGATTCAGAAATGAAATGGCTGAGACCAGTACTGACCAAGCCCTAGGAAGCTAAATTCAATATTTCCTTTCAGCAAATATGATATACAACATTTGTAGTTTTTGCACAAAGCTTTTTAACTTTGACCCTTGAGCATCGTAAACACACTGGCATATTTCACTTCAATCTTCGGGTTTTTTTTGACAGAATGCAACATACCACTAAGGGAAGGAAGGAAAAAACATACATCATAAACATAAGCTACGGCTTGAATGTACAGTAGCTACTTCTACTACCATGCAAAATGTAATAAATCGAAGTTACCACAACAAGTAACATGGTTAGGTTCTACATTCATAATGAAAGTGTTCAGATTTAACTAATTTTTACTAATTCATTTACCAAAGCCTTTTTGTACTTCTTCTGAGTCATCAATTATCCTTTCTCTTAGAGTAGAAAAGCTGTTACTTCCATTTCTTAAATTAAGAGACTCTACAAATAACTTGAGGTCTCGAGATTACCGACTGAATGTATAAACCTGGGGGATTTTTCCCTTCATATGTTTAACCTCCACAAAATGTAAGGACTCTACTCTTACAGATTCAAGAGATTTACTTCTGCCTCAACCAAGCAAGGATTTTTATTGCACATGCTACATAATTCTTTTGATAGCTTTTGACATGAAAGAAGCAATAAAAGTCCTACATTCTCGAGGCAGAAGTCTTTTGATTCCACAAGAGCAAGAGAATATACATTGGGAAATTAAAAAATCTGAAGTAAAAGTTTCTCAGGTTTTTTGATTCACTCAACGATCTAGGGATCTCTATTTATAGGCAGAGTCTTGTAGCTTAAAAAGTGAGATAACAACTCCCAGACCTGAAGAGAAGAGAAAATACATAACTGTATCTGAAAGCTTATTAGGTACAGAAATTTTTGTGCTCAAAAAAGAAAACTTGACAAACACTCTAGAGTACTTGTAATACAAAACTCTTACTAAGCCTGAAACCTTGCATGATAAAAAATGAAAAAACTAAGTAACGATAGATAGAGAAATTAGTATTAGATTCATAAGCAATTAGCGAAGTTTCTGGACACCACAATTCCTGAGCTAAAGCTCATGCATAGGTGCACTTCAAGAAGTCAATTCAAACACTAACACATTGTTATAGGTTAGATTCAATACTGTTGTGAGCTAATAACCAAATCGATACATTACAGGAAAACATAGGTTTCTCTAAATCCAAGTTGTAATATTGATATTGACAAAACAAAGATGCAAATCACTTTTAATCTAATCAAAATCCTAACACGCCAAGTGATTCTCAAAATATTACAGACAAGCTATGAATCGATAATAACAAAACCGTCGAAGATGTCTCTAATGTGCATTACCAATGAATCTTCCATACATGTGTTCTCTTATAATAAAATACTTAATATGCACGCAGAAGTTCACTTAGTATAGGAAACGTATCAGGTATACTACAAATTATGCGTTTTCATTTAAGGAAAGAATAATAATTTAACTACTGATATTTGAGGTTGAGATGGGAGAAAGTACATACTTGTAAACTGGCATTGACCATCGTTTCTTGGTGCAAAGTGAATTCAATTTTTGTTTTGCACCTTCAATCTCTTGCAAGTCATCCAGCTTGACAATACTCCCATCTTCCAAAGGCAAAGAACCCATCTCGTACATTCTCTCAAGAGCTTCTTTCGCAGCACTAATTTTTGCAATATCCTTTTGATCAGAACTACTTGATCCTATGAGTTTGCCATCCACATAAACACTAGCAATATTTCTCGTTCCTTTTCTCCAATGTTTAATATCTACATGTTTCCCCTGCTTCTGACAAACCTCATACAACATTGTCACAGGTTGCTGCTCCAAGGTTTCTAGAGTTACAATCGGTTCCAACAGCCAACTAAAGTACTGCAAACATCAAATTCCCCCCCTTAAAGTAAACGAAAAACTATGCAAACACCACACTAAATTAGTGAACTTTTTGTAGATGTTACAATATAAAGTACCTCCCAAAGAAGCTTTAAATCAAAATTACAATCAACATATATTGCAGCTGCAATTGATTCAACAAGATCAGCTAAAACCTTAGGTGCTTTAACACTTCCAGCATGTGGAATTTCATCTCCCTCTTCTTGTACTGCCAGAGCAAATTCTCTCACCTAGTTTTTCATGCAACACAACAGAATAATTCCTCGTCAATTAAAATCAACAAATTTACTCCAAACAAGAAAAAAAGAAACAATTTAAACTTGAAGCTCACAAACAGGAAACAACAAGTTTGAAGCAAAAATAACAACATCAACCCCTTAAAACCCTTTTAACACAGCAATCCAGACCCAATTTTCATTTAAACAAAGTCAAAAGGCGTTTTAATCATGCAAGAATCACAGTAACATAAAAGGGTTTCAAATCAAAACCCTTAAACCTTAAATTGTGAACCAATTTTTCCTTCACAAACACAAAAAAATAAAGAAAAAACCAATAAGTTTTAAGTTGAAACAGAGCAAAGGAAGGATGTTTACGTACCTTAATATCAAGAGAAGGAGCATTATGTCGCATAAATGGATAAAGATTATGTCTAATAGCAACTCTGGCAAGTTTCTCAGTACTAATATTAGCAGCACGAAGTAGAGAAAGCTGACCAGGATCAAGATCAGGATAAGTTAAAAAAACAAAATTAGCAACGGCTAAGCCCAAAGCAGCATCACCAACAAACTCAAGCCTTTGATAAGAAGGTGATTCAGTATAAGATGAATGCGTTAATGCTTCTTCTAATAAACTTTTATTTCTAAATCTATATTGAATGATTTCTTCTACCGATGACACCCAAATTGTTGTTGATTTAATTACATCTAACACTGATAGATTCTCTTCTGAATGAAAATCTTCTTCTGATGTCATGGTGGAAGAGTAATTGGTTAGGGCAAGCATCTTTCTTTCTTTCTTGTTTTGTTTTTCTTTTCCCCTTTTGTTGAAACAGTGACTGAATCAGAACAAGTATATTAAGAAGTTTCTTGGTTTATTTTTAGGGTTTTCTGTTAATAACTTTTTCTGTTCATTAATTGATACAGACGAGAAAGGCGTTTCTGATTTGAGAGAGAGAGAGAGAGTGGAGGGAAAAAGCGAAGGACTGACTGACTGAAGTCCTTTCTTTCTTCCTTTTCTGAGTCAGAATTTGTCACAGTGGATGAAGTAATCTCTTTTCAGAGAAAGAGTCTATAGGATTTGGTAAGCAAATATTTACAGCGTAAAGTAAGGGTAAGTCGGTCAGAGGAAATTTTAGGGGGCAGTTTCGAGTTAGGTAAAATCCAAATGAGTGTGGAGCACGAGGAAATGTTATAATTCCCAAGGACAGTGTCTGAAAACTGGCTGTTTTACTTTTACTTTTACTTTTGCGTTAGATTTCTGATTACTTTTACTTTTATTTTTGCGTTAGATTTCTGATTCTAGCGTTAAATTCTTTGAGAGGGATACAATCACAAGTCAAATGAAAGGATTAAATGTGTTGTGAGACGAGCGTACAATTGCATTAGTACTTGTGTCGCTTGATGACAATCTGGTGGATGGGTTGAACGTTGAAGTACCGGAACTTCAGGTAGAAAAGAAAAATTGAGAACCGTCGAACCCTTCCATAGGGTTTTCATGCTCCATCTCATAGGGAAAGTTGGGGTTTGAACTTTGAACACTACAACTGTCTAAAAATTCCCATGGACTATTCTACTACTCCGATATCATAAAAAAAAAAAAAAAGAGATTTAAAAAGAAAATTTCTAGACTACGTCCAAATTCCTTCCATTAGTCAATTACGGGGTTCGAAGCCCTATTTCTCGGGTGGGAGAAAACATGAGAACTTGATGGATTCTAAGGAAGATATATAATCATGCAATTAAGAAAAAACGACCGGATTAGGGTATACGCAGATAAATTGGGATAGCCAAATTTTAAGTGGACTCGAATGAAGGGCTAAGGGGTGCCAAAATGGACGAAGTTACAAAACTACCCTTACACATTATAATTAAAATTAAACTAATTCATCTTCTTATTTCATTTTCATTTCATCTTCTCCTCTATCATACCGGCCAAGGTTGCCCCGCCTTCATCGGAAACCTTTGAAACTCGTCGATTAATTCGTTGTAATCGTCGACTCGAAAATTCAATCGCCGGTTAATTTTCAAACATGCAACTGCAGACGCATATGAAACACACTAATAGAATCGAGATGACTAAGGAATTGGAAAGCAAATGCAACAATAACAACGGGAGAGAAAAAACAGTGGGTGAAGAACAAAACTCTGCGAGTGAACAAACCGAAGAAAATACGAGATTGAGAAAGTAAGTGATTACATAAACTCACCCAAGTACTTCATTTTATTGTTTGCATGTCCAATTAGGTCAAAAAATTCGAAATTTTGTAACTGCAGTTATGTAGTCATTAGGGTTTTTATTCGCTTACCCTGACGACTTTTCATATTAAGTTAATAGTCGTTGACTTCCTAGGTTGAAGATCGTTGCGACTTTTCATCCCCTAGCAGTGATATCTACAAGGTCGTCACGCTATTCAACCCAATAACTTGCCGACTAGTGATGTTGCATTATTAGTCGTCGAGTTTAAAAATCCTAAAATACCGACTAATGTTGTGAAAAACTTGTGTTTCCTGAGTTTCATTTTGTTATTAGCCGGCATGTTATTTGAGTAGTACCATGCCGGCTAAGTATTAGTCGTCAATATATAGCTTATCGACTATGCCGACTAAATGACGTTTGTGATTTCATGTTATAAAGATTTCTGGAATCAATAACTTGAGCGTCTTTCTGACTTCGTACAGACAGATCCACCACCGGAAAATGGAACCCCTGCTCTAGACATAATACCTAGTCATCCAAAGTTGAAGCTACTGCCCGGTGATAAGCGTGAAAAATAATTCCAGAGTCTTCACATGTAAGTGTTTTCCTTAATTTGATGTGTTCTAATTAGTCTATCGGACTTTATCATAGTATGAGCATTTTGTGAGGCCTCGGAATATATAGTGAAGAATTTACAGAAGTCGAAGAGACTCCCCAGCTTAGGGAGATAAGAAGAAAAAAATTAGAAGATGAAATGTTGTTGGATACAGTGATTTCTCTATTCACTTCTCCGGTTAGTTGTAGATGTTTGTCTTATGAAATTTTCTTTTCCATGTGTTTAAAGTTTTGGAATAAAATCCCTGTTATCTTAGTTCCAGGGATTTGCTCCTTCAAGCCTTAAATAGATTCGATTTACCCCGTCTGGACAACAAGGTGAATTATCTGACAGTGAGAGTGCTGATGTATGTATCCTATCTGCATGATTGTTTTTGATGATCTTGAAAGGAATATGAATGTTTATTATTTTTGCTTTTTCTATAAAAAAAGATTCTATCTAATAATCAAGGCAATGACGACCCTCAAGTATCTTCGGAAGACGAGTATGAAAGTCAACATGATTCTGAGTTGAGTGAAGAGAATAACTATTCCAATCATAATAATAATAACTCTAACTCCCCAAATGGTTTGGTCACCACTCAAGTAAGTTCTCATCTTGTATTATTATGAGCTTTTTAATAAATTGGCCAACTTTTTAAACTATATTTAAGAAACTGATCGTTTTTTCAAATCATTATACAAAGTGGCCGAGTTTGACATTTTCCATCCCGTTTTATTCAAAAAACGGGTAACAACAGTTAATTGGACATTTGTCAGTTATTGCCGCTAGAAAAAGACTAAAAAACCCCTAAAAATTTAATTGTTTCCATCTGTTCGCTTCTCGATCAACATACTTGTTCCTCTGATAATAACTCGTTCTCACTGATTTCTGGCAAAGACTCTCATCCAAATTCTCTTCTAACTCATATCCAGACACAACTCGTTCGTTTTCAGACTCCTATCAAAAGTTTCGTGTCCCATTTGATGCCAAAAACTTCTAGTAGCCATTGCCAAATAAACCAGGTAGAAATAAGCTTAATGGTTTAGGCATTTTATCAAACACTTCGTGTACGTGGGGCTGGTGATACAAACATGAGTATGTTGCCGATAACTAATACCATCTTGTGTCTTCTTACTGCAACAATTTCCAAATTTGACAACAATCACATTTGTGACTCATTCCAACTCATAAAAAAAAAGATTAATCTCATCCACTCGCCCAACTCATTTGTTGATTTCACAGCCACAATCAGATCAAGAATCTTACAACTAAAATCTATATCACACCCATCCTTCCAATTCACTTAATTTACTCATTTTATACTTGAAACCAACAACAACATAACTTCTTTGCTCCCCTGTATTTTTGGTACCAACCAAACCCAAAAAACAAAAAGAAATATACTATTTTCCATTACAAGTTTGCACTCATGGATAACAGGCGGCAAAGTTGCCTCTTATTATCATTGCAGCCATTAAAAAATAAATTCACTTAAAAATCTTCTTTTGTGAGCATCATAAATCCATCACCGTAACTCCAATTTTTCTTCCCAATATTGCACATCATTCTTAGTCAATTTGTAGAATCGTTAACGGAAGCAGTTCATAACATTTTTTCATGGAGGGTTTGGTTTCTGTCGCGGCTTTGAAGTTTGGGGACTGGTTTTTCGTTGCTATGAAGAAAATGTGAAAGAGAAATAAAGAGAGTAGACGCAGGAAATAGGAGGAGTTATAAGGCGATGAAAAGAGGGAGAGAAGAAGAATAATCCAGTAAGGATACACTTGCAATTTTAATATGCATGATTGACTAAATCAACGTGTTTGACCTCGGTGGTGGGTCCAGGTTAAATAATTAACGGAAATGCCACTTTATATAAGATCTTAAAAAACTGGCCGGTTTTTAGTTAGGGGTATAAAAGCAGGTCATTTTATTAATTTGCCCTATTATCTTCATAGTTGCATAAAGTTCTCACTTAAATATGGAATGAATGACAATTTATGTGAGTGAATGAAGAAGTTCGTTATAATTCGTCGTCAGAAAACTCATATATGAGGGTCTTTATTGAAAACGTTGTAAAATCTCCGTACAGTGTCCGTTTTTGAAGATTCACCCTAATGTTTTGATTCCCAGGAGACCAGCTATCTTCTGTTAGGAAATATTTTGAGTTTTGAGCTTCTTTAGGGGCCCAAATCAGGGAAACAACAAACTTCTAGGAAGATTTCAGGTTTTTTCCAGCTACGACATAGTATAATATTTTGTCTACATCTTTTATTTCATTCATCCAACTGATGTAATTTTATGATATGTTGTAGTAGACATCTATACAAACATTTTAGTGTATTACTATTTCTTAGATTCTTCACCAATTACTCCCAGCTCCTGACTTCTTATAGGACTATGCATAATTTTTCCTGACGAACTTGTTGTAAAACGTTTTTTATGTCTTTGAACCATTTTTTTATGTGTTGGATGCTTGATAATGAATTTTTATGTCGTTAGTTCACTTGTAATCTGAATTTCCTAGTTGGTGCTTGGATTTTTGTGTTAGGAACACCCTAACCTATAAAAACGAAACTGACTCTAGTGTTACAAGCATCGTTGTGGACCAAGGTGATGATGATACTATCTCTTTATTCCAGGGTCATGAGGATGTTGCTCTTAAGACCTTTGTTGACGGAGAAACCCAAGATGACGTTTCCCCAAATATTGAAAGGATGCTATGATGACTGAAAAAGATATAACGATTGAATATCCTAGTGCCGAACTTGTCTTTGATTCTCCATTTAGAGAGCCTTTTTATATCATGAACTATTTGGTGGGTTTAGTTTTCTTGTTGGATATGCTGGGTTGTATGCTGAGAAATGGAAGAAATATGGCTACATTTCTACCATCAAGAAATATGAAAATCTCTCATTTTTAGCAAGACGAGTAGAACGAATACTGCGTGTGGTTAATGAGATGCATATATAAGCTAGAGCTATCACTACTGAGGGAGTGCTTGCAAATTGAGAGTTTAACTTGGAGGCGTATAAGTATTTTGACTTAAATATAATGCGGCTTCTTCAAGGATTGATGCTATTAAGGAGTTACGAACATCATATGTGGCTCTTTCTAGTGACGTCGTTAAGAATTGATTATGAAATTGGATAATAGAGGATGAGAATTAAGAACATACTATGAAGAAGAAGATTAAGGGGTTAATTTGAAGCTTTGATTTCTGACAAGAGCATGAGTGGAGGAATTGGAGATTAGGGTTTCAAGTTCTTTCACAGATTAGGGTTTTGTATGGTTGAGTAATTTACAGAGATTAGAATAGATGGGTCTGTATGACAGGTTAGATGTTGTTGGTGGTAATGGTTGTAGATTACAGTCTGGTGGTATGAGATAAAGGTAGAGTTGATGGTGTTTTTTTGGAAACAAGAACTGGTTAGGAAGATGTTAGTGGTGATGGTGGATATGAAGAGTAGGTTATTTGAATGTAACTGGGATTGCAAAAATGGTGGTAGTCTGATGTAGTGAATCAATATTGCAGTTAGGATGATACTGCTGAGGTTTAGTCACAATGGTTGTGACTGGGAGAAATTAGAGTGAAAGAGGTCTAGAAGAAATGGTTAAGTTATAACTAATGGAACTGATGTAGAAGTTTGTAGCTATTTTTGGCTGAATTGAATCGGAAACATCTCATGGATTGGTTATAATTGTTGGTGTTTGAATGTACAAGGACAAGAGAGGGTATTGAGTGTAAAGGAAATTTTTGGTGTTGGTTAATTTCAGTTAGACATAGTGATGGTATTGGTGATTGTACAGAATAGTGTATGCGTATTTGAGTTGGTAGAATGAAGATAGATTAGAGAGGTGATTGTATGGTTGCAATTAGTGTAATTTATGAGATGAGTTTGTTATATTATAAATCAATTCTGAGATTTAATCGGACTGAATGTATTATTGTTGTAATAGGAATTCTAGCTAGATTGATAGAATTGAAATGGTGAAGAAGAAGATATTATATGAAATGTGCTGAAGTGAAGTATAACATGGTGAGATTTTTGCTCAGCATGAATCTGTTGTATGGTGCAACATCACTTATGATGCGCCATCAAGGCACATTAGACCATACGGCTCGTGAAATGGCTCGGGCTAGAATCCATTTAACCAGTTAGATGTCTGATTGATTTAACTTGCCTGACTCAGTCATCTGACTGAGGTAATTCATTGACCAGATCTGACCAGACATGACTTAGTTAACTCAAATGACTTGTTTGACCATTGGCTTGACCCGACTTGTTTGACCGGACTTTTATCTTGACCTAGACTTTTGATCATGTCTGACCAGGCGTTGACTATTAACTTGACAGTTAGTTTGATTGTTGATCGACGACCTGAGTTGACTTTTCCAGCCAGTTTTCCTACCTCTCTAATGATGATTTGGACATAAAACTATCAACGAGACTTACTAAACAATGGGATAGCTAGCGGAATGTTAAAATGAAGATTGAGATAGTGCACTTAAATTTGAATTGTGAAACTGGAAATCTTAGATAGGTTTCAGTACAATTTGTTGTTACTATGTAGGTGAGATGGACTATTCTTAATACTCCAAAGTACAATATAAGAGAAGTACAAATTCCATGTGGTTTCTGAAAGATTCCAGTGCCATATTTGCATATATGTGCTGATCATTTTGTGTTGGTTGATTAATAGCAATCCTTAAGAGGGCGACCTGTCTATGACCCATAAAACAGAAGATAATAAAGTGTATATAGTTGTAGTAGTGTAAAAGCTGATTCTGCTGAAAATGTTAAATTGGGTGTGTCGCCGAGAAACAAATCTAAACCCTAAACAAATGTACTGCACATGAGTACTTTAGATTCGAGAGATCAATCTGTAAAATTCTGGCCTAAACCAAGAAATGGACGTTCCAGTCTTGCTTCAGTCACCAAATGAAGGAGAAAGGGTTGATCTTATGGAGGGAAGCAAAGAAGGTGTTGAGATCAGAATGATGAAATATGAAAGTGTGGTTGTTTTATGACTTGTATCAGAATGTAGAACCCGCTCGCAGAATCTAAGCTATAAGCTCTTGGTGTTTTCTGGAAACTTGTGTTAATGAACTCATGTTTGTTGAAATGGATTGAAAATCAATCATACAAGTCATGATCGAACACTCTGATCTCATAGGAAGTGGAAGCAGTTGAGTAGTGGAGAAGTGGAGATCGTGCAAAATGGTGAAAACCATGTGCCTATTATGAAGGGAAGACTGGTCGATTTTAATCCCACTACTTCCTACTACAAACTTTTCGCCTTTCCTGACACTTTCTCATAATGGGCGTGTTGCACGAAGCACATTGTAAACCGCAAGACCAATACCATAATGAACATCCCCCAATTTGTGACATGTTTGATGTCTCGAGTATTTTGTAGGAAATATGTAGCAAGTTACATGAGGAATGGAACAAATCCTACATGGTAGTTACTGAGCGAGTCTTGTTTGTAAGACCTAAATATTTCTACCAATCACGCGCAGGCTACAGGCGGCAGGTAGTCATATGTAACAAGTCGAGTCGTGAGACTTGCCGCAAAAAATAGCATGCAATGCTCTTAGATTAAATAATTAAGTTATTTGTGAAATCGATATTCATAAAATATCACTTGTATTCAATGCTCGCAAAGCATCGCTTTTAAGCAAGCAACTCAAAATAATCGATGCTCATGAAACATCATTGTTCAGAGCCCGTTTTGGTTAGTCGCGTAATTCACGGTCTTCATAGGAGCGCGGCCGACCATCTTTGAGCAGCTGTCGGGAGCCATTCGAGTAAATTAAGGGAAAGTCGATCAGTCCTCATGGAAGAACGGCGGTCGGTGATCACAACTACATCTTACTGGTCGCCCAAAATAAGATCTAGGTCGGTCAAATCAGCTAGCCAAGTTGGATGGTTGGGATGATTTGTGGCAGTTATTGATTGTCGTTGAATTTATTTAAGACTTTTATAGGCCGCGTGACTAGCTTACTTTGGCTAATGATTCGGCGCATAGCGCGTAGGCTAGAAGCGATGTGACTGGTTGAAGTCAAAGATGGGCCGCCGGTAAACATAACGACACCACATTGGTCGATCCAGATTAGATCTAAGCCGTTCAATCCGGTTGGCCAAGTTGGATGGCCGTGATTAATTTAAGTCTTTCTTGGGCGGTAATGGCTTAATTAAAGCTCTTTTTTAGGTGTCTCGACTAGCCTACTTTGGCTAGCAATTGCGGATGCTGCCTACGCGCTAGGAGAGTTCTGCGACTTTTGAGCGATTTTATTGGCTGACGAGGAAGATGAGCCGACAAACAACAATATAGGGCATGGCCGGTCAGCCAGGGGAGGCGCCGGCTAGGGCAAACTGGTCGGGCGCGCCCCTTTTGCTGCTGCCTTTATTTGTCGCAATTTCCTTTTGTTTCTTGTTTTCCAACTTTTGGTATGATTTTGCTCCTACTAGTTTCATGATGGATCAGTTTCCTAGTTTTCCTAGGTTTAGTCTCGACCAATAGGGATCGGGATATTGCGCAGACCACAAAAAACCTAATTTTTATAAATTGATAAAATTAGGTTAGAAAAAATTGAATTTTGCGAGCTGGCACAAAATTAATCAATTTTTCGTGAATTTTGTGCGTTGATACAAAATCACTAATTTTTATCTCGGAGAGCATCACAGCTTGCGTGCCTTTGATTGGTACTTTCATGCACATCTTAATCCTGACACTTCGGGAAACTCATGCTGCTCAGCTGAGAACGAACATTAGTTGTCATATCATGTCAATATTAAGAGTTCGGCTGGGAACATAGCATAGTGAAAATACTCAGCAAGCTATGCATTAGTAATAATGCAGATGGGAGATTAATATCATTTATAGAATACTGGATTTTTGCAACCAACACTATTCTAAATAAATTTCATATATACAAGTATACTGAGTTGCTCAATACATATGTAAATAAAGAGGCGTAGGCACCCATCACTTTTAAATGGCTCTATTTCTTTGCATAACATAACACATTAAATATAGGGTTTTACGATTTTATCCCTGAACTAAATACCACCATCAACAATAGTATATTGGTTAGTTGGCTCGTTATTCCTGTTTAAGGTAATATGTTTGTTTTGTTTTTTTGGCCGCAGGGTCACAGGACAAGTAAGGATATCATACTTAGATTGTTTGTTGTAAGTTTTCTGATAAAGGTTACCAGTTAGATAATACTCCATCCTATGTGTGAAAAATAGGCATGAAAGAAGATAGCAGTAGAGCTGCCAGCAATTTTAGGGACACTGTCATGAAATAAAACTTTAAGAATGTGAGGATAAGTAGAGATAGGATTTAACCAGATTGAGAGGCTTTGCCTACTGTTGTTCCTCCGACTAGGCTTTGTATTTCGCATGAAGTAAGTCGTTATCGAGTCAGCTTGCGAGTCAGTGGGTCTAGAATTTTCATTCAGCCAGTCGAAGTTCTGAGATGTGTATGTGCCGATGGTATGTGATTTGATCCATCCATCTTTGTCCACCACACTTTTCCTGTTGCCAAGTGGGAGAGGTATAAGGGTCCACCCGCCATCTGTCAACAGAAGAAAAAGAGTATTTGTTAATGAGTTTGGAAAGATTTTTTCATCGTAGGGTATAGGTGATGATAATCTAGTTGAAGGAAATTTGAAACGACAGGGTAGGGAGAAAGAAGTGTAGTGAAGAGAAAGGTTTCTCCTTGGAAATCGCTGTCAATTAATGGTGGAACGACCCAAGACCAAACAATGAAATTCATTATAAAAAACCCTTTCAATAGATGGAAATTGGCTTAGTTTCTTTTTCCCCTTTTCAACTTCAACTAATTTCATCTTGGTACTGAAACGACCAGTTCTTCCGCCATGACTGATATTGAGAAGAAAGCGGACCAGAAAGGCAAGAAAGTAATGATGGAGGTTGATATCGAGACGCGAATTCACTGGTATCCACATGAATATTGTGTAGATCGTTTGCCGCACAGAATCGCTTTTCCCCAAGGTTGTGAATCTCCAGAGTTCAAAGAGAGTTTTGCGTGGCATTTGGATGACTTGCAGCATAATGTAAGTGTGAAAATTGAGGAGTGTTTGCAACAAGGAAGACCACCAGGAGTTGTTCATGAGTTGTCGGTTGATTCTCCAGTTGAGTGATTTCTTTAATTCTTCAATCATCCAAAGCTCGAGCCAATCAATCAGGACACCAAGAACCCATTTGTGATTCGAGAAGAGAATTATGAGAGAGGGGGTGGAAGCCATCAAGTAGTGATGATACTAACAATCTTCCAAGAGGAGAAGAAGATGAAGATATGAATGATGTGGATGTTACTGAGTCTTCACCTCCTGCTGTTGGCCTCGCCGGTCTGGGTCTGAAGATGATGACTAGATTTTGTATGCATATCATCCCAAGTTCGGTCCTTGTCAAGTACATGAGGGTGTTGTTGTTGCTGCTGATCAATATCTTGTTTCCGTCTTGAGTAGGGTTGGATTTCAATCCACCACTCTCCCTGCAGAGGCGAGATTGATGGTTCGTTAATTGGCGGCACGGCCCTGGCGGCATGATGACCCAATGCATTTTCCTGTGATGGATGTTTTTTGTCCACTAACTAGTCAGATAAGATGAGCTATTTTTGGAGGAGAAACACAACCAACCATCGATCCAACCCAGTTAGAGACCGGATGTGATGATGGAGAACCAGCTACTGTCGTACCAAAGCAAGCTAATCAGGATGGAGAAGCTCAGCTGAGCCGAGTCGATCCTTTCGAAGTGCAGCCCTCTCCAGCACCAGTACTACGTGTGAATGAGCCATCCCTCCGCCTGACTCGGAGCCGGACTCCAGTGTCAGCCAAGGGATTCGGAGCAAGACTCGCCAGAATCAGAAGTAAGTAAGATTGATTTTCCTCATTCTCCTGATCCTGCAATCTTATGAGATAGATTTTGATTTTGATTATGATGTTTATTTGGGTTAAGGGATGGGTTAAGGTTTGCTTTCTGTTAAAACAATTTGGGGTTATTTTTTGTTGTTGAAATATGTAAGGATATTTGTGTTTTTTGGATTTGGTTAATTTGGATGTTGTTTGTTTAAATTGCTCATGTACAATTTGTGGACGTTGAGGTCGAGAATCTAATTGATCAGGGTTGATAGTGTGATTGACATTGAGATCCAAGGAGATAGAAACAAGCATAGGATGAAAAATAGAATTTAGATATAAAGTTGGGGTATTGTGATTAGAGTGATTGCAAAGAAGTAAGGATTAGGGTGGAAATGGGGACTGTGAATGATAGTATTGAGCTTGGTAGTTTCAACTTTCAAAATGCCGACTCTCTCAAGGATATAACTGTGATTGCCAAAGATGGTGGTGATTGTGTTATCAGAGATGTCTGTGATTCCTGTGATGTCTGCAATATTTGTGATGAGTTTCCTTGAAGTATTGAAACAATTACATGAAGATGATTTAGATTGGAATAATTCATCGAAATCAGATGAGAAGGATGTAGGGGACAAGAAATTTTACTCACAGACGATGATCATAAAGAGTAGTAGAGAAATCCGGCATAAAAGATCGGTAAACCCCGATAAAAACTAGTCGTTAATCCAGTAGGGGACAAAGAAAAGGGCTAGAAATGGGACAGAAAAAACGGCTAGAAATGGTCGGAAGAAGGAAAAGTTCAGATGAGTGGGAGAGCAAAAGAGTCCTACATTATGAGAGAGGAGTCGTAAAAAAGAATAATTAAAATATACAAAAATTCTCCATGAACCGTGAAAATAAACTAAATAAAAACCGTGTAGACACAAATAATACCCATAAATGAGACCTCTGTTTCTCTCCAGTTGTGGGGTCCACCATTCATGTCTCTTCACGGTTCTCTCATTGTTTAAAAGTTGGGTTCATTTAGAACTACTCTAAAATATAAATACAAACTAAGCTGCCAGTTGGGTCCAAGATCATAGCTCAGTGGTATCCCATCGACTCCAATAAAGAGGAAATCAGGGGTTCAATCCCGCCGCTATAAAGGCTTGTACTAGATTAGTTGTATAGTGGGTTGAGCGGTGTAGGATCTGGTAGTGGGGTCAGTCCAACTGGCTAGATTCGGGTAGGGACCTGGATCCCACTTTCTCGTATCAAAAAAAAAAAGAAAGACGGACTAATGTGGTTCCCGAGAGAAATATTAGCCGTCATGCCAGCTTTATTCACCCACTACTCTAGATGTCTTTCCACTCACCTGCAGAATAGCTCGGAGAAAAAAATTCATAGGCTCCTTTCCTTGTCTTTTGGGTCACGAAAGCAGTTACCTCATTGTCCCACGATGGGACTGGACTACGAAGTTAGCAACAAGCGACGTCGATTTTAAATTTGATTCTGTGACTCAAATAGAGCCTCAACCACAGTTGATAAAACTGCAACGGTTAAGAAAATGAAAATGTCTCCACGCAACCTCTAATGTAGACTATGGAGCAAATATCACCAGCTACAGCCCATACCCTGTGTAACCATGCCTTAATTATTGCTGATCTGGACCAAAATTAAAGTATATATGGAAAATATTTCCACAGACGATGGAAAAGAGAAACATTTGTTAACAACGATATCACATCAACTCATCCGGCAAAAGCCAAAAGAGTATTGTAGTATTTGACAATATTCGCAATTCTCAACAGAATTCTCTGAAAGTTCCAATAGCCACATCTTCGGTTCTTTCTTTTCACTTCTAACTTTTCTAACGAACAAGAGCGCATAATTTATAAACATAAACAAAATAATTACTGTAACAATTTTTTTCTAAAACTACTATTATCTATTAGAAACACTAGATAATCAAGATGATAGGAGAAGGGCTCGTTTCACTGGTTGGGGTGCCCTTGCTGCTCCGACGAAAGACTCGCATTCGTCCTGAAGCAATATACGTACGTAGTACCAAATTAGAACTCGTACTGATGATGCAGACAATACGTATTAGTAGTTGCTGTGGTTGTGGTAGTAGTTGTGGTAGTAGTCGCAGTCAGAGGGAAATGAACTTAAAGAACCCTCGACTGGTTAGCTAGTAAATGATCAAGCCCTCCTCCAGCTTGAAGAGCTGCCACCCGGTTGTTTCCTGCGGATGCAACATTGTGTATCAACTGTTGCAGCCATCGCTTTGTTGTTACATCGTCCTATAAAGTAATGGAAATGTTAAAAAGTTATCACACAAGAATTGTTCTCCAAAAAGTTCAGATACAAAAATGATAAATGGATGACAGTGGAATGCCTATGACCAAAGCATAGTTTACAAATTCAGACGCATCTGGAAATTTATCATGATTAAATAAGAAACGAAACTGAACTTTAATACTGTTAAGTAACCTAAGTTCTGTAAAGGGGGTCCTTTGCGATCTTCCAGGTACTGACAGTTTGATGTTCTCTATAGGAGGGCTATGAAAAGACTACTGCTAATATGGTTTATTGCTAGAGAACTGATCCATTTATTTGGAACTGGAAAGCAATCATAAGCAAGCATGCAACTACAGCACAATTCAGTTCCGCATAGTGAGAACGAAAAGCCAACAGTTGCAACATTCGCGACGGTTAACATGTAGCACTTACACGCAGGCATTGACTGAAGGTTGCATCTCTCAACATGTCAGGGAGGCAATTTCTCAGTGCCTCACAAGCCCTGCATTTGGAAGCAGAAGAGATCAAAATCACATTCATTAACTGCTGCCTGAAAGTAATTGACAGAAAAATATGGATGGTCTATTGTGCGAGAATTGTGCCAAGGTACTCATCCACAAACAGACCTTGGGTTATCTGAAAGCCTAAGGTAGCAACGAATGATATGTTTCAGCAACCGTGTAGAAGGTTGTTCAGCAAGTGATGCGACCATAGTTCCTAGAACACGACCAACAGCAAAAAAACGCTCTGCTGTAGCACAGATGTATCTCAGCCCCACATCATCCAGCAGAATCTTTTGAACAATAAACGTTGCTACCTATGTGTTTACAAAAACAATGACAACCAACAATATCAACAGAGCCCAGAGTGACTTTTTATAATGAACATGAACAGGATTTGGAATTATTAACATTTGTTCTCTAGTTACTCACTGTTTTTGAAAGTTCACTTCCCATTTCCATGGTGCGCAGACATAAGGGGATTATTTCTGTTGAGAGAAGGAAACTTATTACTTCTGTATCGTCAACCTGCAAAAGAAGATCATAACCTTAATTGAATAAGAATATTACAAGAATATATATCTAGCTATTGCATGATGAAGGTAACCACTGTAGAAAAATGGCTTAATATTGTTCACCCTGCACATTGAGCTTGGAAATGTTATTCAGAGATAGAAATTACACAAATATGGTTTAACCCACACCTCCAATCTGTTCATTCAAAAAAAAAAGTATGGAAAACAAAATGCGAACCATAAAAAATCTGCAAGTGTGTACCTTTACAAGTGCACCAATAACACCTAAGCTGGTAAGCCTTAAATATTCAAATGGCCGTGTCTTGCTTGTGGTATTCAGGAAAGGATATAAATACAAAGGTATATGAGCTGCAAAAGATAGAATGCCAAATAACCAATTATGACTACTGCCCAAAACCAAACACATCTACAGAATAAACAAATCCCCATTATTTTACAGATATCAATTGTATTTAAGGTGCAAAATCTTGTTTCAAGGATATGCATAAATTAGTTGAAATGTTGAGGCGTCCACATATAAGTCCATAGAGAAAGCATTTTCAAACAGTGAAAGAGTAGTACTCGCACACATCCAGTCTAAATAAGAGGTACCAATGCACTGGAAGTATCTCCAAACCTTTTGATTCAAGATACACAAATATTGGATGACTCCTAGTTCATACAGTATATAAGGATTTAGAAAACGTACCATTGAGAAACAACGTTCTCGTGTCCGGGTGAGAAGCTACACACTGTGCAAATAAAAACAAGAGAAAAAGAATGAGAGAAATCGCTATACCAGATTCTGTTGAAGCAAGGGAAACTGGAAGAAAGAAAGATAGTGTTTCCATATTCCAACATAGGTGAAACAGGAAGTCTCATATATATCACATTTGAAAACTCATATATATCACATTTGAAAACACAATCAACAGTTCAATAGCTGAACCACATTAAAGGTTTTAACCAAAAGTATGACTGTAAAACTAAAAAGGACCAAGAGGTAACAATTATATTAATATTCTGAGTATAACAGGGAGTAACTTAACGAAGTTTTAAATGATTTAATGAAAGAACAAGGATGTAAAGTATGTAACCAGCATTAATAAGACCTGCTATTTCCACCTAATGCAGTTCATTATGAAATAAGATATGATCACTTTACGTTCCATGTAATGTTTCAACTATGATGAGCTCAACCACATATACCAAGTCTATAATACATTAAACTAAAAAATTAGTAGTAACAATGACCTGAAGAAGAGCAAGCGCATTACAAACTCGGTTTGATGCTCCAGGAGTAAGGCTTGGAGGTGAAAGTACAGGGTATATGGAAACTATCTCCTGCAAGAGATAAAGTTTTGTAAGAAAATTAGTCAAAACTTGTATAAACCAACTTCTAAACCCCTAGCTTGATGTGAATGGAAACATAACGATACCTGCAAGAGAGCCGCAATAGTCCCAAAAGAATTCCACAATAAAGGAGCAAGATCTTGAAATATCTCTCTTTTCTGATACATAAAAGGAAAAATAAAGTTGAATTCGTATTGCTATAACTATTAAGCCAAGCAAATCAGATCAATCATAGAAAGAAGCCAGCTTACACCTCTTCCCCCTTTTACAACAAATATCCCAAAAGGCCAAACTTTTAATACTCTTGAAAATACATGCAAACAGGAATTAATGCAACAATGATGAACATTAGCTCAAGAGAGGAAAAAAATTCAACAGAATCTCGTCTTTTCTGTCCAATTTTTCAATTTTAGGTTAGAACTTGAATGCAAACTATATAAGTAAAAATCGATCTGTTTAAGCAGAAACCCATCAACAGAAATCGTTAATTAGACAAGAAAAGTTCCTTCCTTACATCAACTTTCCCCAAAACTGAGTTCAAATTATCCAAACCCTAAAAGTGCACCCGAGATATATAAATCGACCCTTTACAGAAACAAATTGAGGGGATATAGAATTAAAAGTAAGGGTTTTTTTCTCACCTTAGATAGATCAAGCAACGCATTTTCTCTAAGATCGGGATTGCAAAGATCGAGTACCAATTGCTCAGCAGAAGCCATTTTTCTATCGGTATTAGGCTGACCTACATTTATTTTTACAGAAGAAGAGATGGAATTAGTTTACCACCCCAAAAAAAAGAGTGTTTGTAGATAGCGTTTATTGTCGCTGCTGCTGCTGCTGCTGCTGCTTAGACATATTTAAACACTAACCTAACCACAAAATAGAATAAAAATAAAATAAAAAAGTTTAAGTAAAAATAATTAAAGGAAACAATTGTAGGTATATTGAGAAGGAGAGTCCACAGACTCCGCACTCCACATATGCGATTCTCTCCGTCCCAAATTAGATGAGTTAGTTGTGGGTTGCATAATTTTTAAGACAAGGAGGAAAGGGGAGTATATTTAAGTATCTTTTACAACTATATCCTCATGAATGATAACTAGTAAAAGTTAGAAATGATTTATCTCTTAAACTATATCACGGTTTTTTGTAAACTTTACATCGTTGAAAAGCATTTTAAAACACTCATGCAACGAATATAAACATGGCTATCAATTTATACATATTTTTTATATTAACAATAATCAATTAAAAGGGTAGTTTTAGAAATAGCCCTTGATTAGTGAAATATCATATCTATTTTGGGACAAAATTTAAAACCAACTAGCTTGACATTCTTGACGACGAAAATTACGACAAAATTACAAGGCTGGCTGGTAGAATTTGTTAACCTCACGTTGCAACCTTGGCTAGAATTACGGCCATTCCAGCACATGCCACCCACCACCTAGAGTGCCTAAAAGCAACTGCAATGGTGCGAGTATAACCAAAGATTAAAGACAAAAAAAAAAAAACGACCAAATTTGAATTTAGTCTGGTGTGTGACGCTACGGGTAGAAGACTAAATTTGGTCGAGCGTGCACTATACGTTCGCCTGGTGTGGGGCGTAAACTATACGTACGGCCGATGAGATTCCAAAAAAAAAAAAAAAAAAAGATGGGGCGGAGGTATAAAGCCCGCCCCATATATAAAGTGAATTAAAAAAAAGAGTGGGGCGGAGGTATAAACCCCGCCCCACCCAAAAGAAAAAAATAAAAAATAAAAAATAAATGGGGCGGAGGTATAAAACACGCCTGGTGTGGAGCGGAGACTTTATGCACGCCTGTTGTGGGGCGTTAACTATACACCCGCCTGATGGTGGGGCGTTAACTATACGTTCGCTCGACTATATTTGGTTTCGGTCTTGGTCTTGGTCTTGGACCAAATATAGTCTGAGATTTGATCTTTGATCCGGATTTTAATCGATTGTCTGTCTGTTGTGTCTCGTTTTTTGACCAAATATTTGGTTATACTCGCCCACTGTGGTTGCTCTCCCTGCCCATCATGATGAAGAGGGGAATATGGCCGTCATAGACTTTTGATGTGTTTCTTTCTGGGTTAGCAGTTGGACGAATTATTAAACCTCATTGCTCCCAGGGAGAGAATGAGGTAAATAAATAAGGAATCACTGTAACTTCCAGAGATGTGTCTCTTACGAGCCTTTAGCATGGGACCACATCAGAGTTGGTAACCGTAACGTAACATCTTAAATTATTATTAACCGGTAATTCAGCCCCCTAGCTGTATTTGATTTTTGTGCAATAGATCTAACCTACTGACTATGTTGTGCCGGAGGTCAACTACTTCTGTAGTACATCAAGGATGGATAGCAGAAAACAGGAAATTAGCAAATACAATTTGGCAAATTGCGTTGGGCAAAGAGCAATTATTGTAGTCACATAAATCAATGTGTAATAGTGTAAGTAGAACCGTGTTTCACATTACAAATCACGAAGGGTGAAAAAATGCTTTGCAAAAGGGAGAAAATGAGTCAACTCACTTATAGGAAATTTTCAATTTTCAATCGTTATTCTTGATCAATTTCACATCCAAACTATGATCTTCTGTTTAGATTCTTCTTTTTCAATTTTTCGTATTTTTCTGCATTGATAGTTGGCTACTTGTGGAAATTGATTAATCAACTTTTTTCAATTTTTTTTCAAAGTTTTTAAATAACGGATTCTTAATTTTTCTTTACATTAGATTTATATTCAACAAATGATTTGTTTCATGTTGTTTTACAATATACTAACGAAAGCTTAGTTGTGCAGATTTTCCTTAATCAAAAAGTAGCCAAAGAGATTGATGTAGCCGCCAATGAATGGTCAAATAGTATTAAGAAAATAATATCAAAGGACAAGATGGATATGAAGCATATTCGTAATGTTGTCAATACCCATTGGAGGAAGTATAGAAACAATGAGATTCATATCACGAGACATATTCTTTTTGTTTTTCAGTTTCATACTGAAAAAGATCATGAGGATGTTATCAATGAGGGTCCCTGGATTATTAACAACACTCTGCTTAACTTACAAAAGTATATATAATCCAGGGATAAAAGTTGAAGACCATAAGTTCACACATCAATAGTTCATTATGAACTTTAAATACCTAAAGCTTGAGAATCTAAATGTTAACATGGTAGATGAAGCCATTGCTTGAATAAGAAGGAAAATCTCAACAGATCTGAAGAATTGCAGAGCAAGGTATGACAGGACAATCAAGAAAAGAGTTGAAGTTGATCTCAAAAAACCCTTATACTGTAGGAGTTGGTGGAAAACAACGGTTGGAGATGATGTCTGAATTCGTTATCATTGGGATATGCAGCCTCCGAGTATTTTTTCGCGTTGTTATCATGTTAATGAAATTCGTGCATAGACTGCACATCTTATCTGGCTAGATAAACAAGAATCTTCCTATGAGACAAGACATGACGTTGTGTTAGATGTTATTAAAGATGAAATTGTGGATGACTCAACAGCTGATCCTAGACAATACAAGAGAACGAGAAATTCGACTTTGAACCTTTCACCCGTTTAGAACCCCCATAACATTCAAATTAAGCCACCTAATAGCATGGAGGCAACAAATGACGATATGGACAACATGGAGGATGATGAGAATCATGCCATAGGGTCTAAAACTAATGCAACAAATTTTAATGAAGGAAATGTCATTGCCAAGGTTCACTCACCCACTCTCTCTCTCGGTTTACGTCACTCTATTTTGTTTTCAAAGTTATTTTGCTATTACTCAAAATTGTTTCTTTACTTTTTTAGCTCATTATCAGGACAATTGTTTTACTATAAAGATTATCACTTGGAACTACCAAGGTTTTGATGATCCCAACACCAGAAACCACATCAAGAATTTAGCCAGAATTCATAACCTAGACATTATCTTTTTACAAAAACCAAAATTTGTTCTGGTAAAGTCCTCAAATTATCCAAAAGCTTAGATTATCCTAATGTTGCTAATGAACCATTCATAGACCTATCTGGTGGCGTCCTGCTTTTGTTTAAAGATGGATTTGATTTTGAGATAGTCCACTCTTCTAGAAATATGTTTCACTGTCTAGTCAGACATAACCCATCTAAGCCTGAATGGATTATTTCTTGTGTCTATTGCTCTTTGTAAGCCTCAAGACAAGAAATCTCAATGAAGTTTCATTAGATACTCAAGTCTATAGGTATCTCAACCTTGGGTTTTGACCCTAGTGACAAATTTGGTAGAAATACTGCTTCCAGTTCAACATCTTCATCAATAATTTTAGAGCACTGCTCGGTCGAACTCGCATGTGTTGCTATCTCAAGCATGTTTGTCAATGTTAGTGATCAAAACTATAAGTCTTGATTTCTAGTCTACTTATAGCTAAGTCTCAGACTAGGATAGAAAGTGTAGTTGAGCTCAAGACTCCATGGCGATCATCATACAAAGACGAAGAACTACTCAAGGAACTGGTGGAACTTCATCGACTAAAAGGTATGTGGAGACTTGAACTTATCTATCACTCAAAAGTCTATCTACTATATCTCCTATCTTGAGACAAAAGTCGTTTTGCTATACAAACTTTGATTATACACATTTGCTATTTCGATCCGAGTTTATCTCACTTATCTATTTCTCGAAATATGTGTTGGTAAGCTTTCTCTTTGGCCAAGTTCATCTTTACTAGTGACGAAAGTCATGTTAAGTTTCAATCACTTGAAAATGGCTTTGACGAAAAATGGTTTGTGAACAACAACTATATAACGTCCTCTAAGAATGTTTCGATGATTGAAATGAGAGTTTAGATTATATAACCATTGTGTGGTAACTCATACATGTATAAGTCCTTATTCCTTGAACCAAAGTATGCGTACTTTGTTGCTCAGGAAAACTGGAACTAGAGTCCGCGTACCCAGTCCGCATACTATCGGAGGTTCTCATCCCGAGAATTTCTGCCGGATTTTTTGAATTGAAAACAAACTTATTCCGGGTATTTAAGTCCGTGTACCAGTCCGCGAACTTAAGTTGGTTATTTTCTAAAAACGATTATTCGTGAACTTAAAGAAATAAGCAGTTGAATCGAATCGAGTGAATCAAATCGTTTTTGTTTCAATTATGTCTATTATAAAGAAATAAGCAGTTGAATAACTCTCTAACTAGTTCATTTGAGTCATTTGAACTAGTTGTGGTAAAGAAGAATATGGTTGATATGAAAGTGCTCATATGGCTAACCATTTGGTTAACTACTGTTGAACCAACTAGATGTACATGTTTGGGTACGGTTACACAAACCTAGATAAACGTGCATGTCATTTGGGTATAACAAGCTAAGTTTCGAGATAACGGTTGAAAGATATTAGCTTGAATTTAATCAGGTTTTCATCTTGAAAAAGCGGGGGTCTAACAACACCACCCAGTATTTCGCTTAGCAGTCTGTATGGACAAACTCTAATATACTTTTTATGAGAATCAACTAGACAGTTAGACTCAATCAATAAAAAGATATATCAAAAAGTTTATATCTCAATCTCTCGATTTTATCTTTACTCAAGCAAATGGAAATCTTCGAGTCTTTATCAAAGAGAGATAATTTGGACGGTACCAAAGACCAATGTCCAAGGATCAATCAATATCAATCAACAACCAGAGGTCAGATTTCCAATTAATGATCTTTAACGCACAATCTATATTATTTCAATTATAAAGATAAATAATATAATGCGGAAAATGAAATAACACAGACACCAGAAATTTTGTTAACGAGGAAACCGCAAATGCAGAAAAACCCCGGGACCTAGTCCAGATTGAATACACACTGTATTAAGCCGCTACAGACACTAGCCTACTCCAAGCTAACTTCGGACTGGACTATAGTTGAACCCCAATCAGTCTCCCACCGATCCAAGGTACAGTTGTACTCCTACGCCTCTGATCCCAACAGGATACTACGCACTTGATTCCCTTAACTGATCTCACCCACAAACAAGAGTTGTTGCAACCCAAAATCACAGACTTGATAATAAACCGATCTGTATTACACAGAAAAGTCTATTAAAGGATAAATTTGTCTCCCACAGATAAAACCTAGGTTTTGTTCCGTCTTAAGATATAAAATCAAGGTGAACAGGAACCAAGTGATAATCGGTCTTATATTCCCGAAGAATAGCCTAGATTAATCAATCACCTCTCCACAATCCTTCCTGAAAACACAGGCGGTTTGTCGAGGAATCACAAACAGTGAGACGAAGATGTTTGTGACTTCTTTATCTTTCCTATCGTATAACTCTCACGATCTCAAGACAATCAATCGATTGTACTCGTACGATAGAAGATGCAAGATCATATCACACAACTAAGATAAAAGTAGTATCGGTCTGGCTTCACAATCCCAATGAAGTCTTTAAGTCGTTAACCTGGTTTTAGAGAACAAAACCAAAGGATAAAGGAGAATCGACTCTAGCGAGCGCACTAGTATCACACAGACGTGTGGGGATTAGTTTTGCACAATGCTAGATGTATCCTTTATATAGCCTTCAAATCAGGGTTTTGCCTTAGGTACAAAGCAATCCTTATTCACCGTTAGATGAAAACCTGATTTAAATTCAAGCTAATATTTCTCAACCGTTAGATCAAAAACTTAGCTTGTCACACACACTTGGGTAGACGTTTACTGGGTTTGTGAAAACAATGCCCAAACGTGTACGTGTATGTTGGTTCAACATAGTAACCAAAAACGTTAACCATATGAGCATTTCATATTAACCTTGTTCTTCTTCACCATAACTAGTTCAATTGACTCAAATAAACTAGTTAAAGAGTTGTTCAATTGCTATGAGATCTTATGTAACTACACAAGACACAATTGAAACAAAGATGATTCGATTCGATTGAATCGGCTCATGAACATTATAGCCACGGTTTGCATAAAGCATTCCTTAGTAATTTAATGTTTCATGTTCAGAGCACATCTTTAGATCATAACCTCTTAAGTTCACAAACAAGTTCGCGGACTTAAGTTAATCGGTTGAGTTTTCCAAACTCAGCAGAAATTCTCGGAAAGAGAACTTCCGCCAGTTCGCGGACTGAGTTCACGGACTTAGCACACAAACGAGTTTTGGAAAATCCAGCAGAAATTCTCGGTCGAGAACTTCCGACAGTTCGCGGACTTGGCAATCCAATTCCACAATCCTCCCGATTTTTCTTGATCAACAAAGTTCGAAAACTTCGGTTCAAGGAATACATGGTTATGTAATATAAACTCTCATTTCAATCATTGAGACATTCTCAGAGGACGCTATGTAGCCGTTATTCACATACTGATTCACGTCAGAGCAATTCTCAAAGTGATTGAAACTTTTCATGACTTTTGTCACTAGGTGAAGATAAACTTGATCAAAGCGAAACGCTTTACCAACATACGATTTCGAGATAAAAGATAAGCAATGAATGGTCAGCTCGAAATGTCAAATGTGTATGATCTAGTCTATATAGCATACGACTTTTGTCTCATAAGAAGTAGGAGATAGAATAGATAGACTTTTGAGTGATAGATAAGTTCAAGTCTCCACATACCTTTTTGTTGATGAAGTTCCACGGTTCCTTGTATAGATCTTCGTCGTTGTATTATGAATCGCCATGAAGTCCTTGAGCTCCACTACACTTTTCTATCCTAGTCTGAGACTTAGCTATGTAAGCTATAAATCAAGACTCATAGTTTTGATCACTAACATTGACAAACATGCTTGAGATATCAACGCATGCGAGGTCGACCGAGCTATGCTCTAACAATCTCCCCCTTTGTCAATTTTAGTGACAAAACTATTAATACTTATGGAATACAAAAAAAGATAAACTTTAGTGGCTCCTATTCCATAGTCTAATCTTCAACGTTCCCTGAAATCTTCGTCCTTCCAAGTACTCCAATGATCCCAAAGGTTGTAAGTTTAGCATCACCGTTGTTGAAGATCCGTAGCTATAATAATGAGAGAAATCGAGATTCTCGATCATTATTATACAGTGTTATGGTATTATTATGTAACATCAAAGTCCAATTGTATCACGACTTTATAACACTATGGTGATATGTATCACTCCCGCTAGTCAATACTCCATCTCGATCATGGAAACCACTCCCCCTTACACAATGATCCGAAAACCATATGTATTTGTAGTGTGAACTACATTATTTCTCCTCCTTTTTGTCAATAAAAATGGCAAAGGTACAAGAACGGGATCATAATGAAATTTTCACAAGAGACATTTCATAGACTAAAAGAAAAATACATACCAACTCAATTTAGATGCAATCATAAATCCGAAGCTAAATGCATTCATCAAGGAGTTTTAAGATACAAAATAACCCCTATAAAATTCCACAGCCGCACACCCCGCAAGATATTACCATTAAGCACAAGTTCAAAAAACTCTCCCCCATTTGATGTCATTCCCGAAAGAACAAGAAGAGCGACCTTAATTTCGAAAGAAAAGAAGGATTTTTAAATTGGACACCAAAAACCATAAAAATGATTTTCTAAATCCAAAACTCAACCAAATTAATCACAAGAAAACCAATGGTTAATTTAATTGGAATACGCAACTGAATTAAACCACAAAATTAATCAATTTAATTGAAGGTGCTCAACATAAGTAAACTTACGGAGGTACGACTAAGATAACCATACAGAGACGACTAACTTAATCGTTCACATACTCAACATAAGGAAAACCTTATGGAATATACGACTACATTAACCAATAGAACATGATTTGTTTAGCCGTTCATATACTCAACACAAGAACTTGTGGAATATATGAAAAACTCAACTAGATTAATTACAAGAGAACCTATAATTAATCTAATTGCAATACACAACCACACTAATCACCGAAGCAATCAATTTAATTGTCAAAAGATTTTGCTCGACAAAAGAAGACTTTCAGAGCAAATAACTAAATAACCAATCAAGATGGTTAATTTAGTTCAAGAATGCTCAACATATAACATCTCATGGAATAACCAACAAGGCCAATATTAATCGACATAGTTGTAAGGTGCTCAACATAAGATACACAATGGAGTCTTCACGGTAAAACATAACAAATGGATCAATGAAGATCAATACCGTGGATAACATACAAGGATCTATTCTATTTTGCATCACTATTTTCATAACGACGTAATAGACTTTATCCTTGTCAAACAAAAGATTTTATCATATTTTCCATCAAATAAATGACTGCATAGGCATAAATTTTGTATTTGTCAAAAGTCCATTCGTCCTTTCATCAATACGAATACCAATTTATGAACGACTTTAGTTTTGACAACATATGGGACCTTCAAGTTCATGGATGCAAATAATACATATCCCATAAACAATTGGAATATCACAAAATCATAAAGATTAATACTGCAATAACAATCTTTTCCCTTATAAGGTAGAATCAATCTTTTTCGCACGGATTTATACCAAGAGTGGTTACCAAAAGCGTATAAAAAGATTTCCTTAACAAAGAAGAACATACAAAGTCATTGACGACTATGCACCATATATAGTTCACATGAGATGATTGTGAACACTCAAGAATATATAGCAATGTGAACTACTACCCATTCTCGAACTTCCTTCTTTATGATTCACCAACATCACTCTTGTAACATCCACAAAATATCTTAGAATAGGATTTCTCCAAGAATCCCAGTGCCCAAGTCCAAGAGAATAGAACAAGTACAACAAAACGGAGCAAACACTAAAACACAAGAGACAGGACAAAGACCAATATTAACTCATACAAATTAAATAATTCGCATCTCCATTTTGAAGGGAATTCAATAAGGAAGAGAATGCAAAAAGAATGAGGTAAATCCGAGTTCGGACGAAAAAGTTACGGCCAAAACAAGTTTACCGAATATCGACGTCAAGTATGCACACGGGTTTGCGAACTTAATCCCCTGGATTTTGATTTTGAATGCTGTTATGCATACTTGGTATGAGTACCATGTAGTCCAAACATCCCGAAATATTATTTTCAAACTTAAACATTTAAGAACTTTAAACACAGATCAAGTTAGGTAGAAATGAACGATAAGCAAGATTATTATAAGTATTTTAAGCAAGTAAAAGTACAAATCTTACTCGAGTTTATAGACATACCTTTTTAGATGAATCCAATCGAATTCTACCGCCTTACCAAACATAATCTGTGTGCCCCAATTCTTGTGCTTCCCTCACCGTATACAAAGCAGGGCATTCCTTGGTGAGGATGCACTTCCAACACAATCAAGTTGCGTTGGGGTGAACAAAGTCTTGCTCACCACAAGTGACCTTTGGATTATCATGAAAGACATCACTTTTAGAACCTTTCACATCCAAATCCATCTTCCCAAAGAACTCTTTAAGTTCCAGCATCATGGACACTGCTTTCTCCATAGTCATGGAACTTTCTGGGAGATCATTCCTTTTCACACTCAAACCATCATTGACTTTCTTTGGTATCCACTTTTGAGTGCGTTTAGGAACGACCGAAACCTTCTTCCCGTTACTCTCTTCAAGATTTTCCGGAAGAGAATTGGATTGACTATTGTTTTGCAATTTAGTCTTTCTCTAATCGGGAGCATCAGATCTTGTCTTCTTCTTTACGAAGTTATCCTTTAGATAACCATTAAGATTGTGAAAAGGCTTCGTATGACGCTTATAGGAAAATCTAGGATTATCACAACACTGATTCCTTTGCCTAAAGGTTGCACGTTTACAACCCGTAATGTCAAGAGTGTTAGCCTTAACATACGATTCCGGTTTAACAACTTATTTTGACACCCAAACAAGAATATCATGAAGTTTTTCATTCCTTATACGAAAAGGACATCTCCTTTCCAGGTGACCTTTGTTTCCACAATAATGACAAATATAAGGAACATTCTTACCCGATTCATGTGTGCTGGTTTTGGAGGTTGATATACTTTGTTCTTTTGAACCTTAACTGCCGGAGAAGGTATTTCACTTTTTCCATCAGTGGAAACCTTTTGTTGAGAAGAATCACTAGCCTTGACAAATTTTACCTCTTTGCTAGTACTTGGAGCATCTATTCCTTTATAGACCAATCATCGTGTATCACGATGATTTTTACTTGCTCCTAGCATAGTGGTTAATTTTCTTGAACTAGCATTGAACTTTTTAAAGTCATCTTCCAACATCTTGATTTTATCAAGAGCAACAGCTAAATCAGCCTCAAGGTGTTTTTGTCGAGCGCTTTCTCTGTCGTCAAAACTTGTTTGCTGGGAGTTAAACCTTGCTTCAGACTCTGCAAATTTCTCTTCCAACAAAAAGTACTTTTGATAAAGATTATCACATTCAAGTGACTTCATACGTAGGTTTTCCTCAGAATCCTTGAGGATCGATTCACAAGAACGATTCGAAAAATAAACACCTGCGTAACATCTTCTCAATTTCTTGTTTTCTCGACAGAGAGGAATCAGAAGAGGTGAGACATGAGAAGTTGTAATCTTCTTCATTTTCCATGAATCCAAAAACTTAACATACTCTGAGACTTCCTCATCAACATCTCTATCAATATCTGAATCACCTTCATCAGAAAGTTCATCCAACTGTTCTTCTAGGAGAGTTTCCCAATCAACAGTTTTTACATCAAGAGAATGTTTAGATATTGACTTAGATGTGACAGTTCTCTCAGGTGAATCCAAGCTTTTAGAATCATCTGGTAATTTCTGAACCGGTACGTTATTAGAGATAGACTCGTCCATAATCAGATCGCTACAAACACAGACTTATAAGGTATTTAATGTGTTTGCTTGCTCTGATACCAATTGAAAAAGCGGGGGTCTAACAAGACCACCCAATATTTCTCTTAGCATCCTTTATGGACAAACTCCAATATACTTTTTATGAGAATCAATTAGACAATTAGACTCAATCAATAAAAAAAATATATCAAAAAGTTTATATCTCAATCTCTCGATTTGATCTTTACTCAAGCAAATGGAAATCTGCGAGTCTTTATCAAAGAGAGATAACTTGGACGGTACCAAAGACCAATGTCCAAGGATCAATCAACAACCAAAGGTCAGATTTCCAAATGATGATCTTTGACGCACAATCTGTATTATTTCAATTATAAAGATAAACAATATACTGCGGAAAACGAAATAACACAGACACCAGAAATTTTGTCAACGAGGAAACCGCAAATGCAAAAAAACCCGGGACTTAGTCCAGAATGAATACACACTGTATTAAGCCGCTACAGACACTAGCCTACTCCAAGCTAACTTCGGACTGGACTATAGTTGAATCCCAATCAGTCTCCCACCGATCCAAGATACAGTTGTACTCCTACGCCTCTGATCCCAGCAGGATACTACGCACTTGATTCCCTTAGCTGATCTCACCCACAACTAAGAGTTGCTGCAACCCAAAATCACAGACTTGATAATAAACAGATCTGTCTCACATATAAAAGTCTATCAAAGGATTAATCTTTCTCCCACATATAAACCCTAGGTTTTGTTCCGTCTTAAGATATAAAATCAAGGTGAATAGGAACCAATTGATAATCCGGTCTTATATTCCCGAAGAACAGCCTAGATTAATCAATTTCCTCTCTACAATCCTTCCTGACAACACAGGCGGTTTGTCGAGGAATCACAAACAGTGAGACGAAGATGTTTGTGACTTCTTTATCTTGCCTATCGGAGAACTCTCACGATCTCAAGCCAATCAATCGATTGTACTCGTACGATAGAAGATGCAAGATCAGATCACACAACTACGATAAAAGTAGTATCGGTCTGGCTTCACAATACCAATGAAGTCTTTAAGTCGTTAACCTGGTTTTAGAGAATAAAACCAAAGGTTAAAGGAGAATCGGCTCTAGCAAGCGCGCTAGTATCACACAGATGTGTGGGGATTAGTTTTGCACAATGCTAGATGTCTCCTTTATATATCCTTCAAATCAGGGTTTTTCCTTAGGTACAAACCAATCCTTATTCACCGTTAGATGAAAACCTGATTTATATTCAAGCTAATATTTCTCAACCGTTAGATCGAAAACTTAGCTTGTCACACACACTTGGGTAGACGTTTACTGGGTTTGTGAAAACCATGCCCAAACGTGTACGTGTATGTTGGTTCAACATAGTAACCAAAAACGTTAACCATATGAGCATTTCATATTAACCTTGTTCTTCTTCACCATAACTAGTTCAATTGACTCAAATAAACTAGTTAAATAGTTGTTCAATTTCTATGAGATCTTATGTAACTACACAAGACATAATTGAAACAAAGATGATTCGATTCGATTGAATCGTCTCATGAACATTATAGCCACGGTTTGCATAAAGCATTCCTTAGTAATTTAATGTTTCATGTTCAGAGCACATCTTTAGATCATAACCTCTTAAGTTCACAAACAAGTTCGCGGACTTAAGTTAATCGGTTGAGTTTTCCAAACTCAGCAGAAATTCTCGGAAAGAGAACTTCCGCCAGTTCGAGGACTGGGTTCGCGGACTTAGCACACAAACGAGTTTTGGAAAATCCAGCAGAAATTCTCGGTCGAGAACTTCCGACAGTTCGCGGACTTGGCAATCCAATTCCGCAATCCTCCCGATTTTTCTTGATCAACAAAGTTCGAAAACTTCAGTTCAAGGAATACATGGTTATGTAATCTAAACTCTCATTTCAATCATTGAAACATTCTCAAAGGACGCTATGTAGCCGTTATTCACAGAACGATTCACGTCAGAGCAATTCTCAAAGTGATTGAAACTTTTCATGACTTTCGTCACTAGGTGAAGATAAACTTGATCAAAGCGAAACGCTTTACCAACACACGATTTCGAGATAAAATATAAGCAATGAATGTCAGCTCGAAATGTCAAATGTGTATGATCTAGTCTATATAGCATACGACTTTTGTCTCATAAGAAGTATGAGATAAAATAGATAGACTTTTGAGTGATAGATAAGTTCAAGTCTCCACATACCTTTTTGTTGATGAAGTTCTACGGTTCCTTATATAGATCTTCGTCGTTGTATGCTGAATCGCCATGAAGTCCTTGAGCTCAACTACACTTTTCTATCCTAGTCCGAGACTTAGCTATGTAGGTTAGAAATCAAGACTCATAGTTTTGATCACTAACATTGAAAAACATGCTTGAGATAGCAACGCATGCGAGGTCGACCGAGCTATGCTCTAATAATCTCCCCCTTTGTCAATTTTAGTGACAAAACTATTAATACATATGGAATACAAAAAAAGATAAACTTTAGTGGCTTCTATTCCATAGTCTAATCTTCAACGTTCCCTGAAATCTTCGTCCTTCCAAGTACTCCAATGATCCCAAAGGTTGTAAGTTTAGCATCACCGTTGTTGAAGATCTGTAGCTATAAAAATGAGAGAAATCGAGATTCTCGATCATTATTATACAGTGTCATAGTATTATTATGTAACATCAAAGTCCAATTGTATCACGAATTTAACAATAAAACTATGGTGATATGTATCACTCCCCCTTAGTCAATACTCCATCCCGATCATGGAAACCCCCCCCCCCCCCCCCCTTACACAATGATCCGAAAACCATATGTATTTGTAGTGTGAACTACATTATTTCTCCCCCTTTTTGTCAATAAAATTGGCAAAGTTACAAGAACGGGATCATAATGAAATTTCCACAAGAGACATTTCATAGACTAAAATTAAAAATACATACCATCTTAATTTAGATGCAATCATAAAGCCGAAGCTAAATGCATTCATCAAGGAGTTTTAAGATACAAAATAACCCCTATAAAATTTCACAGCCGCACACCCCGCAAGATATTACCATTAAGCACAAGTTCAAAAGAACTCTCCCCCATTTTATGTCATTCCCGAAAGAACAACAAGAGCGACCTTAATTTCGAAATAAAAGAAGGATTTTTAAATTGGACAACAAAAACCATAGAAATGATTTTCTAAATCCAAAACTCAACCAAATTAATCACAAGAAAACCCATGATTAATTTAATTGGAATACGCAACTGAATTAAACCACAAAAATAATCAATTTAATTGAAGGTGCTAAACATAAGTAAACTTACGGATCTACGACTAAGATAATCATACGGAGACGACTTACTTAATCGTTCACATACTCAACATAAGGAAAACCTTACGGAATATACGACTACATTAACCAATAGAACATGATTTGTATAGCCGTTCATATACTCAACACAAGAACTTGTGGAATATATGAAAAACTCAACTAGATTAATTACAAGAGAACCTATAATTAATCTAATTGGAATACACAACCACACTAATCACCGAAGCAATCAATTTAATTGTCAAAAGATTTTGCTCGACAAAAGAAGACTTGTTGAGAAAATAACTAAATAACCAATCAAGATTATTAATTTAGTTCAAGAATGCTCAACATATAGCATCTCATGGAACAACCAACAAGGCCAATATTAATCGACATAGTTGTAAGGTGCTCAACATAAGATACACAATGGAGCCTTCACGGTAAAACATAACAAAATGAATCAATGAAGATCAATACCGTGGATAACATACAAGGATCTATTTTATTTTCCATCACTATTTGCATAACGACATAATAGACTTTATCCTTGTCAAACAAAAGATTTTATCCTATTTTCCATCAAATAAATGACTGCACAGGCATAACTTTTGTATTTGTCAAAAGTCCATTCGTCTTTTCATCAATACGAATACCAATTTATGAACGACTTTACTTTTGACAACATATGGGACCTTCAAGTTCACGGATGCAAACAATACATATCCCATAAACAATTGCAATATCACAAAATCATAAAGATTAATACTGCAATAACAATCTTTGCCCTTAGAAGGTAGAATCAATCTTTTTCGCACGGATTTATACCAAGAGTGGTTACCAAAAGCGTATAAAAATATTTCCTTAACAAAGAAGAACACATAAAGTCATTGACGACTATGCACCATAGTTCACATGAGATGATTGTGAACACTCAAGAATATATATCAATGTGAACTACTACCCATTCTCAAACTTCCTTCTTTGTGATTCACCAACACCACTCTTGTAACAGCCACAAAATAGCTTAGAATAGGATTTCTCTAAGAATCCCAGTGCCCAAGTCCAAGAGAATAGAACAAGTGCAACGAAACAGAGCAAACACTACAAAACAAGAGACAGGACAAAGACCAATATTAACTCATCCAAATTGAACAATTCTCATCTCCATTTTGAAGTAAATTCAATAAGGAAGAGAATGCAAAAAGAATGAGGTAAATCCGAGTTCGGAAGAAGAAGTTACGTCCAAAACAAGTTTACCGAATATCGACGTCAAGTATGCATATGGGTTTGCGAACTTAAACCCCTGGATTTTGATTTTGAATGTTGTTATGTATACTTGGTATGAGTACCATGTATTCCAAACATCCCGAACTATTATTTTCAAACCTAAATATTTAAGAACCTTAAACACAGATCAAGTTAGGTAGAAATGAACGATAATCAAGATTATTATAAGTATTCTAAGCAAATAAAAGTACAAATCTTGCTCAAGTTTATAGACATACTTTTTTAGATGAATCCAATCGAATTTTACCGCCTTACCGAACATAATCTGTGTGCCCCAATTCTTGTGCTTCCCTCACCGTATACAAAGCAGGGCATTCCTTGGTGATGATGCACTTCCAACACAATCAAGTTGTGTTGGGGTGAAAAAAGTCTTGCTCACTACAAGTGACCTTTAGATTATCATGAAAGAGAACACTTTTAGAACCTTTCACATACAAATCCATCTTCCCAAAGAACTCTTTAAGTTCCAGCATCATGGATACTGCTTTCTCCATAGTCATGGAACTTTCTGGGAGATCATTCCTTTTCACACTCAAACCATCATTGACTTTCTTTGGTATCCACTTTTGAGTGCGTTTAGGAACGACCGAAACCTTCTTCCCATAACTCTCTTCAAGATTTTCCGGAAGAGAATTGGATTGACTATTCTTTTGCAAATTAGTCTTTCTCCAATAGGGAGCATCAGATCTTGTCTTCGTCTTTACGAAGTTATCCTTTTGATAACCATTACGATTGTGAAAAGGCTTCGTCTGACGTTTATAGGCAAATCTAGGATTATCACAACACTGATTCCTTTGCCTAAAGGTTGGACGTTTACAACCCGTAATGTCAAGAGTGTTAGCCTTAACACACGATCCCGGTTTAACAACTTCTTTTGACACCCAAACAAGAATATCATGAAGTTTTTCATTCCTTATACGAAAAGGACATCTCCTTTCCAGGTGACCTTTGTTTCCACAATAATGACAAATATAAGGAACGTTCTTACCCGGATTCATGTGTGCTGGTTTTGGAGGTTGATATACTTTGCTCTTTTGAACCTTAACTGCCGCATAAGGTATTTCACTTTTGCCATCAGTGGAATCCTTTTGTTGAGAAGAATCACTAGCCTTGATAAATTTTACCTCTTTGCTAGTACTTGGAGCATCTATTCACTTATAGCCCAATCCTCGTGTATCACGATGATTTTTACTTGCTCCTAGCATATATAGTGGTTAATTTTCTTGAACTAGTATTGAACTTTTTCAAGTCATCTTCCAACATCTTGATTTTATCAAGAGCAGCAGCTAAATCAGCCTCAAGGCGTTTTTCTCGAGCGTTTTCTCTGTCGTCAAAACTTGTTTGCTGGGAGTTAAACCTTGCTTCAGACTATGCAAATTTCTCTTCTAACAAAAAGTACTTTTGATAAAGATTACCACATTCAAGTGACTTCATACGTAGGTTTTCCTCAGAATCCTTGAGGATCGATTCGCAAGAACGATTCGAAAAATAAACACCTGCGTAACATCTTCTCAATTTCTTGTTTTCTCGACATAGAGGAATCAGAAGAGGTGAGACATGAGAAGTTGTAATCTTCTTCATTTTCCATAAATCCAAAAACTTAACATACTCTGAGACTTCCTCATCAACATCTCTATCAATATCTGAGTCACCTTCATCAGAAAGTTCATCCAACTGTTCTTCTAGGAGAGTTTCCCAATCAACAGTTTTTACATCAAGAGAATGTTTAGATATTGACTTAGATGTGACAGTTCTCTCAGGTGAATCCAAGCTTTTAGAATCATCTGGTAATTTCTGAACTGGTACGTTATTAGGGATAGACTCGTCCATAATCAGATCGCTACAAACACAGCTTTATAAGGTCTTTAATGTGTTTGCCTGCTCTGATACCAATTGAAAAGGCGGGGGTCTAACAACACCACCCAATATTTCGCTTAGAAATCTGTATGGACAAACTATAATATACTTTTTATGAGAATCAACTAGACAGTTAGACTCAGTCAATAAAAAGATATATCAAAAATTTTATATCTCAATCTCTCGATTTGATCTTTACTCAAGCAAATGGAAATATGCGAGTCTTTATCAAAGAGAGATAACTTGGACGGTACCAAAGACCAATGTCCAAGGATCAATCAATATCAATCAACAACCAAAGGTCGGATTTCCAATTGATGATCTTTAACGCACAATCTGTATTATTTCAATTATAAAGATAAACAATATAATTGCAGAAACCGCAAATGCAGAAAAACCCCGGGACCTAGTCCAGATTGAATACACACTGTATTAAGATGCTACAGATACTAGCCTACTCCAAGATAAAGTTGAACCCCAATCAGTCTCCCACCGATCCAAGGTACAGTTGTACTCCTACGCCTCTGATCCCAGCAGGATACTACGCACTTGATTCCCTTAGCTGATCTCACCAACAACCAAGAGTTGCTGCAACCCAAAATCACAGACTTGATAATAAACATATCAGAAAAGTCTATCAAAGGATAAATCTGTCTCCCAAAGATAAACCCTAGGTTTTGTTCCGTCTTAAGATATAAAATCAAGGTGATCAGGAACCAATTGATAATCCAAAGGTATCTTCCTGGCTTCACAATCCCAATGAAGTCTTTAAGTCGTTAACCTGGTTTTAGAGAAGAAAACCAAAGGTTAAAGGAGAATCGACTCTAGCGAGCGCACTAGTATCACACAGACGTGTGGGGGTTAGTTTTGCACAATGATATATGTCTCCTTTATATAGCCTTCAAATCAGGGTTTAGCCTTAGGTACAAAGCAATCCTTATTCACCGTTAGATGAAAACTTGTTTTAGATTCAAGCTAATATTTCTCAACCGTTAGATCGAAAACTTAGCTTGTCACACACACTTGGGTAGACGTTTACTGGGTTTGTGAAAACCATGCCCAAACGTGTACGTGTATGTTGGTTCAACATAGTAAGCCAAAAGGTTAACCATATGAGCATTTCATATTAACCTTGTCTTCTTCACCATAACTAGTTCAATTGACTCAAATAAACTAGTTAAAGAGTTGTTCAATTGCTATGAGATCTTATGTAACTACACAAGACACAATTGAAACAAAGATGATTCGATTCGATTGAATCGTCTCATGAACATTATAGCCACGGTTTGCATAAAGCATTCCTTAGTAATTTAATGTTTCATGTTCAGAGCACATCTTTAGATCATAACCTCTTAAGTTCACAAACAAGTTCGCGGACTTAAGTTAATCGGTTGAGTTTTCCAAACTCAGCAGAAATTCTCGGAAAGAGAACTTCCGCCAGTTCGCGGACTGAGTTCGCGGACTTAGCACACAAACGAGTTTTAGAAAATCAAGCAGAAATTCTCAGTCGAGAACTTCCGATAGTTCGGGGACTTGGCAAGCCAATTCCACAATCCTCCCGATTTTTCTTGATCAACAAAGTTTGAAAACTTCGGTTCAAGGAATACATGGTTATGTAATATAAACTCTCATTTCAATCATTGAGACATTGACGCTATGTAGCCGTTATTCATAGACCGATTCACGTCAGAGCAATTCTCAAAGTTATTGAAACTTTTCATGACTTTTGTCACTAGGTGAAGATAAACTTGATCAAAGCGAAACGCTTTACCAACACACGATTTCGAGATAAAATATAAGCAATGAATGCTCAGCTCGAAATGTCAAATGTGTATGATCTAGTATATATAGCATATGACTTTTGTCTCATAAGAAGTAGGAGATAGAATATATAGACTTTTGAGTGATAGATAAGTTCAGGTCTCCACATACCTTTTTGTTGATGAAGTTCCACGGTTCCTTGTATAAATCTTCGTCGTTGTATGATGAATCGCCATGAAGTCCTTGAGCTCAACTACACTTTTCTATCCTAGTCCGAGACTTAGCTATGTGGGCTAGAAATCAAGACTCATAGTTTTGATCACTAACATTGACAAACATGCTTGAGATAGCAACGCATGCGAGGTCGACCGAGCTATGCTCTATCATATCTAACGATGAATATTGAATGCTTTGTTACTAAGATAACATTGATTGCAAACCCTGATTTGAAAGACTATATAAGGGAGAACTCTAGCAACTGGGAAACCTAATCCCCACACCTCCTGTGTGATACTAGTTGTATTAGCTAGAGTCGATTCTCCTTTAACCTTAGGTTTCTACCGAGACCCTGTAGGTTAACAACTTGAAGACTTCATTGATATTGTGAAGCCATACCGGTACTACTTTCTCGTAGTTGTGTGATCTGATCTTGTTATTTCTATCGTACTAAGTACAATCGTGAGGATTGGCTTGAGATTGATTTCTTCGATAGGCAAGATATAAAAGAAGTCACAAACATCTTCGTCTCATCATTTGTGATTCCGCAATATCTTCTTTCGCTAGTCGATTAAGATTATTGTGAAGTGATTGATAATACTAGGCTGTTCTTCGGGAATATAAGTCCGGGGTATTAATTGGTTCTTGTTCATCTTGATTTATCAAAAGACGGAACAAAAACCCGTAGGTATTTCTGTGGGGGACAGATTTATCTATTACCGTAGACTTTTCAGTGTGATACAGATTTGTTTACTAAAGTCTTCGACTTTGGGTCGTAGCAACTCTTAGTTGTGGGTGATATCAGCTAAGGGAATCAAGTGCGTAGTATCCTGCTGGGATCAGAGACGTAAGGAGCGCAATTGTACCTTGGATCAGTCTGAGATTGATTGGGGTTCAACTACAGTCCAGACCGAAGTTAGTTTGTAGTAGGCTAGTGTCTATAGCGGCTTAATACAATGTGTGTTCAATCTAGACTAGGTCCCGGGGTTTTTCTGCATTTGCGGTTTCCTCGTTAACAAAATTTCTGGTGTCTGTGTTATTTCTTTTCCGCATTATATTTTGTTATATAATTGAAATATCACAGGTTGTGCGTTGAATCGATCAATTGGGAAATCCAACCTTTGGTTGTTGATTGAAATTGATTGATCCTTGAACATTGGTCTTTGGTACCGTTCAGGTGATTTCTCTTGTATTCAATTAAACTCGCAGATTTCTATTTGCTTGAGTAAGTATTGAATCGAGAAAGAGAGATATAACTATTTGATATACTTTTATTAAGATTGAGTCTGACTGTCTAGTTGATCCTCTTGAAAGTATATTGGAGTTAGTCCATACAGATTGCTAATCGAAATATTGGGTGTGGTTGTTAGATCCCCGCTTTTTCAAATAATTCAATGTATACATGAGGCTGGCTTGATTGACCTGAGCTATAATGGTAAACCTTATACCTCAACAAGTAATAAACATGGTACTGGTAGAATTAAAAATTGACTGGATATGGCGTTAATTAATGATGGTTGGATCATACAATTCCCTGATACAAATCTATCTCACTTGAGTTATCCAGGATCAGAACATACACTTATTTTTCAAAATCTCTATAAATATGATAACCATATGAGTAGAAATTGGAAGTTTTTTGTATGTTGGTTAAAGGATAGCTCTTGCAAGGATCAAATCATCAAACCATGAAGTGATAATGTTTAAAGCAGTGCAGTCTACGATGTAAATCATGAACTTTTTGTTGTTAGGAGGACTCTTGCTCTCTGGAACATGGATACCTTTAGGAATATTAACAAAGATATAAAGAAGCTTCACTCTTATCTTGACAGTCTCCATTCACTCACTGGTAATAAGGACAATACTGCAGATATCATTATAGCAACGAAAGAGATTGAAAAGTGGGAGGAAATAAAGAAACAATTTTGGATGCAGAAAAACAAAGAATTTTTTTTCCAAAGAAGTTAATCACAATACAAAATTCCATCATACCAATGCAAATAGAAGAAGGTCTAGAAATAAAATAAATGCTCTACAAGATAAGAATGAAGTCTGGTGTTCTCATAAGGATGCATTATCCAAGCTTCTTAGTAACCATTTCCAAGAGGTCAGTACCACATTATCGCCTCTTTACATACAGATTTTTTGCAGCATATAAGTTTTGTGATCACTCAGCAAGACGACGAAAGGCTCATATATATTCTTACAAAAACAAAAGTTTCTAAAATACTGAAGAGCATGGATCCGTGGAAGGCACCAGGACCGGACGAATTTCCACCGAGATTCTATTTGACACGGTGGGATATCATTAAAGAGGACATGGTACGGATGGTTCAAGACTCTTTCAGAAGTGGCTTCATAAGCAATAAAATGAATAAAACTAGACTGATGCTAGTGCCTAACGTGAAAATCCCTAGCTCACCAGTATATTCAGACTTATAGAGTTATGCACACCTCTTATAAGCTTATTTCAAAGCTTGTGGATTGGAGAATGAAGACTCTACTCAACAAAGTTATTTCTCCTCATCAATCAACTTACGTCCCATGCAGGCTTATATCAAATAAATCTCTCTTGCACACGAAATAATTCACACTTTGAATAGGAAAAAGAAAGGTGATAGTTACCTAGCATTAAAGCTATGTCGAAAGCGTTTGATAGGCTTCAGTGAAGGTGATTATTGAGGTAATGAAAAGAATAAGTTTTGGAGATAAATGTTTTTCACTCATCTGTCAGTATAATTATACTACATAAATTTCTTTGCTTCTCAATGGCTCACTATGAACACCATTTAAACCTACGAGAGCAATACGTCAAGGTGACCCAGTTTCTTCGTATCTTTTCATTATTTCTACGGAGTATTTCTCTAGGGTAATGGTTGCAGCTGAGAATTCTAAAGATATTAGTAGTATCAAATTTTCTAGCACAGTACCCACCCCCACCCCCACCCACCCACCAGTAATGAAAAACTGGGGGTCTAACAACCTCACCCAATATTTCGCTTAGAAATCTGTATGGACTAACTCCAATATACTTTCAAGAGGATCAGTTAGACAGTCAGCCTCAATCTTAAGAAAAGTATATCAAGGTGTTATATCTCAATTTCTTGATTCAATACTTACTCAAGCAAATAGCAATATGCGAGTCTAACTGAATACAAGAGAAATTAACTTGAACAGTACCAAAGACCAATGTTCAAGGATCAATCAATTTCAATCAACAACCAAAGGTTGGATTTAACAATTTATCTATTCAACGCACAACCTATGATATTTCAATTATATAACAAAATATAATGCGGAAAAGAAATAACACAGACAACAAAAGTTTTGTTAACGAGGAAGCCGCAAATGCAGAAAAACCCCGGGAGTAGTCCAGATTGAACACACATTGTATTAAACCGCTACAGATACTAGTTTACTACAAGCTAACTTCGGTCTGGACTGTAGTTGAACCCCAATAAATCTCACACTGATCCAAGGTACAGTTGCGCTCAACATGTCTCTGATCCCAGCAGGATACTACGCACTTGATTCACTTAGCTGATCTCACCCACAACTAAGAGTTGCTACGGCCCAAAGTCGGAGACTTTAATAAACAAATTTGTATCACACAGAAAAGTCTACAGGAATAGATAAATCTGTCTCCCATAGAAATACCTACGAGTTTTGTTCCGTCTTTTGATAAATCAAGGTGAACAGGAACCAATTGATATACCAGACTTATATTCCCGAAGAACAACCTAGAAATATCAATCACCTCACAATAATCTTAATCGACTAGCGAAACAAGATATTGTGGAATCACAAACGATGAGACGAAGATGTTTGTGACTACTTTTCTATCTTGCCTATCGGAGAAATTAATCTCAAGCCAATCTTACGATTGCACTTAATCACAATAGAAACATCAAGATCAGATCATGCAACTACAGAGAAAATAGTTGGGTCTGGCTTCACAATCCCAATGAAGTCTTCAAGTCGTTAACCTATAGGGTCTCGGTAGAAACCTAAGGTTAAATGAGAATCGTCTCTATCTTATACAACTAGTATCACATAGGAGGTGTAGGGATTAGGTTTCCCAGTTGCTAGAGTTCTCCTTTATATAGTCTTCAAATCAGGGTTTGAAATCAATGCTACATTGGTAACAAAGCATTCAATATTCACCGTTAGATGAAAACCTGATTAGATTCAAGCTAATATCTTCCAACCGTTAGATCGAATCTTAGCTTGTTATACACAAATAAAAGGCACATTCATTTAGTTTTGTGTAACCGTACCTAAACGTGTACACTTAGTTGGTTAAACAGTAGTTAACCAATGGTTAGCCATATGAGCACTTTCATATCAACCTTATTCATCTTCACCATAACTAGTTCAAATGACTCATAAGAACTAGTTAGAGAGTTGTTAAATTGCTTAGATCTCATAGAAGTATATAAGACACAATAGAAGCAAAAACAATTTTGATTCACTCTAATCGATTCATGAACATTATAGCCACGGTTTGCAAATATGCATTCCTTAGTTTATATATGCCTTAGTTCACGAATAAACCGTTTTAGAGAATAACCCACTCAAGTATGCATACTGGTACGCATACTTAAGTACCCGGATTGAGTTTGTTTTCAGTTCACAAACTCCAGCAGAAATTCACGGGATGTGAACTTCCGGCAGCACGCGTACGGGTATACGGACTTAGCTTCTGGACAACCTGAACCAGTAAAGTATGCATACTTTAGTTCAAGGATTTTGGACTTACACAAGTATGAGTTCACATACAATGTTTATATCCATTCAAGGTTGTATATTCAAAACTCTCATTTCAATCATTGAAACATTCTTAGAGGATGTTAAGTAGAGGTTATTCACACACTATTTTTCATCAAAGCGATTTTCAAGATATTGAAATAATCACCATGACTTTCGTCACTTGTAAAGATGAATTTGGCCAAAGCGAAATCTTACCAACACATATTTCGAGAAATAGATAAGCGAGATAAACTCGGCTCGAAATAACAAATGTGTATAATCGAAGTCTACATAACAATACGACTTTTGTCTCAAGATAGGAGATAGAGTAGATAAATTTTTGAGTGATAGATAAATTCAAGTCTCCACATACCTTTAGTCGATGAAGATCCACCAGTTCCTTGAGTAGTTCTTCGTCTTTGCATGATGAACGCCTTGGAGTCTAGAGATCAACTACACTTTCTATCCTAGTCCGATACTTAGCTATAAGTAGACTAGAAATCAAGACTTATAGTTTTGGCAACTAAACTTGACAAACAAGCTTGAGATAGCAACGCTTGCAAGTTCGACCGAGCAATGCTCTAACAATCTCCCCCTTTGTCAATTTTAGTGACAAAACTATCAATACATAGGGAATATAAAATAAATAACTTTGCAGCTTCTCTTCCACATGCATGCTCTCCTTGGTTCTTCAACATTACTCGAAATCTTCGTCACTTCCAAGTACTCCAATGATTCCAAAGATATTCAATCAGTGTCATCGTTGTTGAAGATCTGTAGCCATAACAATGAGAAAAAAAAAGCTCCCAATCATTGTTACATAATGTCATAGTATTATTACACAACATCAAAGTTCAACTGTATCACAACTTTGACAACAATACTATGGTGATATGTATCACTCCCCCTTAGTCAATACTTCATCTCACATGAATTACATAATGATCCGAAAACCAGATGTTTTTGTAGTGTGAACTACACATTAATTCTCCCCCTTTTTGTCAATAAAATTGCAAAGGTACGAAAACTAGTGGGATCCTAATGAAATTTCCATAGAGACACTTCATGACCAAAAGAAAGTACATATAAACTTTTTAGATGCAATCATATAGCCGAAACTAAATGCAATCATCAAGGAGTTTATAAAGATACAAGATAACCCCTATATTATTCCACAGCCGCACTCCCCACAAAGATTTGGCAATTAAGCACAAGTTCAATTAAGAACTCTCCCCCATAAAATGTCATTCCCGAAAGAACAACAAGAGCGACCTTACTTTCACAAGAAAGAAGGATTTCTTTGGACATTAACAAATCACATAAGAATATGAATTTTTATCCAAAAATACTTAATTAAATTAACCACAAGAGAACCCATGATTAATTTAATCGGAAATGCTCAACATAAGAGAACTTACTGAGCCGCACAGTATATACATAAGAAATATGGATCAGGGAAGATCAATACCGCGGAATAAACAAAGACTCATTCTATCTTTCATCATTATTTGCACAATGACATATAATAGACTTGATCTTTGTAAACAAAATATCATCCTTTCTTCCATCAATATTTGCATAATGACATAAAAGGCTTAACTTTTGCTTGTCAAAAGTTCATTCAATCTTTTATCAATACTTGCGTATCGACATACGACAGACTTAACTTTTGACCATGTATGGGACAATAATAGTTCACATACGCAAACACACATATCCCATAACAAATTGCAATATATAAAACCATAAAGATTAATACTGCAAAAATCATCTTCCAAACCAATTTAGAATTTAAACAAATAAATCTAAAAACATTGAAGATGAAAATCGTTGGACACAGCTATGTGTAATCACAATAATGGCTATTCCAAACTCTAGTTATTCTTCTTAAAAACACAAGAAAAAAATTCTCATAAGAAGATTTCCTAGACATTGAGACCTCTGAAAAAATATTTATCGTCCCCGAACTCCTTGTCGTCAACAGCCATGGGAACATATGGTTCGTGAAGAAAGGAGTCAATTCCAAAAAACCTTCTAGGCTTATGATGTCGAACCAGGGCCTTCTGAATTTCAAGAGTTCTCATAACAAAAGCCTTTATTTGTTGAATCTCCTTTCTTGTCTCCTTCAACTCTTCAAGAACATCATAAAACTTCTGAGAATTTGAAGGGACAACTCATGGCTTCCCCACATTCCTTCTTTTTCTTTTCAAAGTTAGAGTTATCAGAGATTTTTCTTTTTCGTTTATGATTGATGTCTTAACAATCATATTAACATGTTTTCCATCAGGAGACATGATGCTTGGAGTATCGATATGCGCACGGTTTTGTGAGAGGAAGTCACATATAGGGTCACGAAACCTTTAACACAGGTTCGTGTATGCACAACTCTCAACCCTAAAAAAGGCGGAATTGTCTATTTTAACCCTCTTTTTATTGACTAACCAGGGAAGTCCTTTCCAATATCAATTAGATATGAAAGGCGACATGAATTCCAGACTTCACAATGCTCTCAGAGCAGACACAAACAAAGAAAATAAAAACAACTAAAGACTTTTCTTTTCTTTAAGCCTGATATGTGCAAAATCTTGTCTCTTTTAATCAGGCACATGAGACAAGATGCACTAACCAACACAATTTAGGTTGTTCTGGGATGAACAATAATCTGTCCATCACATCCTTCTCGATCGGAATTCATAAAACCCCGTTTCCCATAGTTTTTAGACCATAACTTTCTTTCCAATGGCCTTGTCTTATCATTGGAAACTAACTTCTTTGACGAAGATAAAATCTTACATACCTCTGCGGTCTTTTGAACAAGTTTAAGCTTGTTTGCTAATCGATTTGCTCTTCGTTGAAGTTTGTTGACATGTCTCATTTTGTGTTTGTAATTGTAACACTTTGATAGTTCATGACCCTTGAGCTTACAATATGATCATGTCAACCTGGAATATGATTCAGGTATCCGAGATGTTCAAGCTGCTAGACACATAGTAGAACCTGAAAAATTAGACGGAGAGTTTCCAATGGAAAGGTCAATTTTTTCTTCCAGATTATTTGAGTTCTCTTCTGAAAGAATATCAAGATTGTTGTATGTATTGCTACAATTATCAAAATCAATATTTTCACAAAGAAGTGCAACACTTGATTTTTCATCTTCATTAGAATCATAATTGTCAGACATTTCATCAAGAGTTGCAGCAAGACCTTTGTTCCCAATGTATTTCTTTCGATTTGGACACTCATTTGCAAAATGACCAAAACCTTTACACTTAAAGCACTGAGGCATATCCTCGTTATCAGTCTCATCATTATCCCTGTTTTTAGGAGGAACACGATTATGGGGCTTAACTGATGACCTGGATTTATCTCTGGAAAACCGTTTACTTCTCTTCAAAAGAAGATCCCTAAAATGTCTTGTGATCATCGAGACTGACCTGTCAAGATCTTCATCTAATGAATCAGCCTCAGAAAGATCATCTTCAGAGATGCAGACATCTTTACTTTTATCAAGTAATTTGGTGTTCTTTTGTGCTTTGAAAGCAACATCCTTTCCAGATTTGGATGTATTCTCATGATCAAAGATCTTTAACTTCCCAACCATAGTATTTCTCGAAAGCGTTGCAAGATTATTTCCTTCAAAGATGGCATGCTTCTTAGAATCGTATCTGGATGGCAGCGATCTGAGAATTTTCATCACAATGTCCTTTTCAGGAATAATCTTACCCAATGCAAAGATGCATTAACAATTTCAGACACTTTGTGAATAAAATCATCAAATGAATCTTCATCTGCCATACGAAGGTTTTCCCAATCAGAATTTAGGTTTTGAAGCCTAGCTTCTTTTTCACATGTATTCCCTTCAAATACGGTTTCTAAGATATCCCAGGCTTCTTTAGACTTTGTGCACGTAGTTACATGATGCTGAAGATCTGGGGTAATGGAATGTATGATAGCATTTAAGCCGTAAGAATTTCTTCTGTACTATATCTACCAATATCCTTAGATATAGATACTCGCCTTCTGTATTAACCGTAGGATTATAATCATTAACAACACGTACCCATGTTCGAAAATAACGAGCTTGAAGAAAAGCACGCATCGCGATTTTCCACCACAAGTAGTTTGAGCCATCGAAGACTGGTGGTGCGTTTATGGAGATAGAATATTTGTCCATAGAGTCAGATCGCTACAAAAACAGACTTATAAGGTCTTTAAACGTGTATACCTGCTCTGATACCAATTGAAAAAGTGTGGGTCTAACAACCTCACCCAATATTTCGCTTAGCAATCTGTATGGACTAACTCCAATATGCTTTCAAGAGGATCAACTAGACAATCAGACTCAATCTTAAGAAAAGTATATCAAGGAGTTATATCTCAATTTCTCGATTCAATACTTACTCAAGCAAATACCAATCTGCGAGTCTAATTGAATACAAGAGAAATTAACTTGAACGGTACCAAAGACCAATGTTCAAGGGTCAATCAATTTCAATCAACAACCAAATGTTGGATTTACCAATTGATCGATTCAATGCACAACCTGTGATATTTCAATTATATAACAAAATATAATGCGAAAAAGAAATAACACAGACACCAGAAGATTTGTTAACGAGGAAACCGCAAATGCAAAAAAATCCCGGGACCTAGTCCAGATTGAACACACACTGTATTAAGCCACTACAGACACTAGCCTACTACAACCTAACTTCGGTCTGGACTGTAGTTGAACCCCAAACAATCTCACACTGATCCAAGGTATAGTTGCGCTCAACACGTCTCTGATCCCAGAAGGATACTACGCACTTGATTCACTTAGCTGATCTCACCCACAACTAAGAGTTGCTACGGCCCAAAGTCGAAGACTTTAATAAACAAATTTGTATCACACAGAAAAGTCTACAGGAATAGATAAATCTGTCTCTCATAGAAATACCTACGAGTTTTGTTCCGTCTTTTGATAAATCAAGGTGAACAGGAACCAATTGATATACCAGACTTATATTCTCGAGGAACAACCTAGAAATATCAATCAACTCACAATAATCTTAATCGACTAGCGAAACAAGATATTGTGGAATCACAAACGATGAGACGAAGATGTTTGTGACTACTTTTCTATCTTGCCTATCGGAGAAATTACTCTCAAGCCAATATTACGATCTCACTTAATCACGATAGAAACAACAAGATCATATCACGCAACTATAGAGAAAATAGTTGGGTCTGGCTTCACAATCCCAATGAAGTCTTCAAGTCGTTAACCTACAGGGTCTCGGTAGAAACCTAAGGTTAAAGGAGAATCGACTCTAGATTATACAACTAGTATCACACAGGAGGTGTGGGGACTAGGTTTCCCAGTTGTTAGATATCTCCTTTATATAGTCTTCAAATCAGGGTTTGCAATCAGTGCTACCTTGGTAACAAAGCATTCAATATTCACCGTTAGATGAAAACCTAATTAGATTTAAGCTAATATCTTTCAACCGTTAGATCGAATCTTATCTTGTTATACACAAATGAAATGCACGTTCATTTAGTTTTGTGTAACCGTACCTAAACATGTACACTTAGTTGGTTCAACAGTAGTTAACCAATGGTTAGCCATATGAGCACTTTCATATCAGCCTTATTCATCTTCATAACTAGTTCAAATGACTCACAATAACTAGTTAGAGAGTTGTTCAATTGCTTAGATATCATAGAAGTATATAAGACACAATCGAAACAAAAACGATTTTGATTCGCTCGAATCGATTAATGAACATTATAGCCACGGTTTGCAAATATGCATTCCTTAGTTTATATATGTCTTAGTTCACGAATAAACCGTTTTTAGAAAATAACCCACTCAAGTATGCATACTGGTACCATACTTAAGTACCCGGATTGAGTTTGTTTTCAGTTCACAAACTCCAGCAGAAATTCACGGGATGTGAACTTCCGGCAGTACGCGTACGGATATACGGACTTAGCTTCTGGACATCCTGAACCAGTAAAGTACGCATACTTTAGTTCAAGGATTTTGGACTTACACAAGTATGAGCTCATATACAATGTTTATATCCATTCAAGGTTGTATATTCTAAACTCTCATTTCAATCATTGAAACATTCTTAGAGGATGTTAAATTAAGGTTATTCACACACTATTTTTCATCAAAGCGATTTTCAAGATATTGAAATAATCAACATGAATTTCGTCACTTGAAAAGATGAACTTGGCCAAAGCGAAAGCTTACCAACACATATTTCGAGAAATAGATAAGCGAGATAAACTCGGCTCGAAATAGAAAATGTGTATAATCGAAGTCTATATAGTAATACGATTTTTTTCTCAAGATAGGAGATAGAGTAGATAGACTTTTGAGTGATAGATAAGTTCAAGTCTCCACATACCTTTTAGTTGATGAAGATCCACCAGTTCCTTAAGTAGTTCTTCGTCTTTTCCTGATGAACGCCGTGGAGTCTAGAGCTCAAATATACTTTCTATCCTAGTCCAAGACTTAGCTATAAGTAAACTAGAAATAAAGACTTATAGTTTTTGCAACTAAACTTGACAAACAAGCTTGAGATAACAACGTTTGCGAGTTCTACCGAGCAGTGCTCTAACAAGTAAGTCACTTACTTTTCGGGGATGACTGTTGTTGATGGTGGTTTTTAGCTTAGGGTTAAAATCGTAAAACTGCACATCTGACATGACGTCACTATGACCATTAGCACATTTATTGAATCAGTCAGCATGCCTACGTAAGAATTACCGGGGTACCTTTTTTTTTTACATGGGTCATGTTCCACGGCAGAACCCTTAACATTGACCAACATCATTTATGCCAAACCCTAATTCTCATGCTACCGCGCCAAGGCATTCCAACCATGCCAGCCGCACCACCGTTCCAATGGAAAACCATGTTAGCCACGTCTCCGCGCCAAGGCATGCCAACCATGCCAGCCGTACTACCGTGCCAATGGAAAACCATGCCATCCACGTCTCCGCGCCAAGGCATGCCAACCATGCCAGCCGCACCTCCGTGCCAATGAAAAACCATGCCAGCCGCACCTCCGTGCCAATGACAAACCATGCCAGCCACATCTCCGCGCCAAGGCATGCCAATCATGCCAGCCGCACCACCGTGCCAATGGCAAACTATTCCAGCCGCGTCTCCGCACCAAGGCATGCCAACCATGCCAGCAGCACCACCGTGCCAATGGAGAACCATGCCAGCCACGTCTCCGCGCCAAGGCATTCCAACCATGCCAGCTGCACCACCGTGCCAATGGAAAACCATGCCAGCCACGTCTCCACGCCAAGGCATGCCAACCATACCTGCCGCACCACCGTGCCAATGGCAAACCATGCCAACCACATCTTCGCGCCAAGGCATGCCAGCCATGCCAGCCGCACCACTGTGCCAATGGCAAACCATGTCAGCCACATTTACCGCGCCAAGGCATGCCAGCCACGTTTACCGCGCCAAGGCATGCCAGCCATGCTGGCCGCACCATGCGCCAATGGCATGCCAAACCCTTGTCCCTAGCCATGCTGGCCGCACCATGCACCAATGGCATGCCAAACCCTTGGACCCACTATGCCAAGCCAACTGCACCTTGCCTTGGACCTACCATGCCAAGCCGTCCAAACCCTTGGCCCCACTATGCCAAGCCATCCGCACCATTCTGCCTTGGCCCCACTATGCCAAGCTGTCTGCACCATTCTGCCTTGGCCCCACTATGCCAAGCCGCCCGCACCATTCTGCCTTGGCCCCACTATGCCAAGCCGTCCGCACCATTCTTCCATGGCCCCACTATGCCAAGCCGTCCGCACCATTCTTCCTTGTCCCCACTATGCCAAGCCGTTCACATCATTCTGCCTTGGCCCCACCATGCCAATCCGTCCAAACCCTTGGACCCACTATGCCAAGCCGTCTGCGCCATTTGCCTTGGCCCTACCATGCCTACCTTCCCTATGCGGCTACCAAAACGAAGGCGTGCGACGACCAACGGCCACCCTTCAATCCTAGATGCAAATCCTAGCTGTCCAAGGTCGCCAGACAACGCATGGTAACCTTTGGCCCAAAATCCTAGTTTTGGCCACGCCAAACCGCGCCAAGGAATGCCATGCCACATGTGCCAATGACATTCCAACCACCTTGCCGCGCCATACCATGCCGGCCTTCCGTATGCGTCTACCAAAACGAAAGCGTGCGACGATCAACGACCACCCTTTAATCCTAGATGCAAATCCTAGCCGTCCAAGGTCGCCAGACAACGCATGGTAACCTTTGGCCCAAAACCCTAGTTTTGGCCACGCCAAACCACGCCAAGGCATGCCATGCCACATGTGCCAATGGCATGCCAACCACCTTGCCACGCCATACCATGCTAGCATTCCCTCTGCGGCTACCAAAACGATGCGTGCGACAATCAACGACCACCCTTCAATCCTAGATGCAAATCCTATCCGTCCAAGGTTGTCAAACAACGCACGGTAACCTTTGGCCCCAAACCCTAGTTTTGGCCACGCCAAACCGTGCCAAGGCATGCCATGCCACATGTGCCAATGGCATGCCAACCACCTTTCCGCGCCACGCCATACCGGCCTTCCCTATGAGGATGCCAAAACGAAGGCCTGCAACGATCAACGACCACCTTTTCATCTAAGATGCATATCTTACCCGTCCAAGGTTACCAGCTAACGCATGACAACTTTTGGCCCTAGTTTGGTCGCGCCTAAACAAAGCCAAAAACCTAACTTTTGGCCGCGCCTAAACCAGCCCATACTAAAGCCATACCGAACATGCTTTGATGCCAATAGCTACCAAACGAAGGGTTGCAATAATCAACGGCTACCTTTCCTCTTAAGATGCAAAATCTCGACCGTCGAAGGTCACCGAGCAGGCAAGTCTCCCAAGCTCGACTTTCCAGACGACAACAACATGCTACATGTTTTACACGAAAATACTCGAGACATCAACGCATATCACAAACTGGGGGATGCTCATTGGGTATTGGTTTGGCGGTTTACAGCCTGCGACGTACACTACGCCCGTTATAAGAAAGTGTCATAAGGATGAGACGGTTAGTAAATACAGGGAGTAATGGTGAAATACTTTCTTTTATGGAACATCAATTCCAGGCGTTACCGGTTACCACCTCCTCCCATGTACTCACCCGTTTTCCATTTTTCAATGAGACCAGAGTACGTTTCACTCCGACTTGTATAAATAGGCAAGACCTATTTTCACCGAACAACAAGTTCAGGTCAGGAGCATACAACACTCAGAAAATATTTTCTAGCTTTCCATCTGTTAGCTTCCCACTTTCTGATACAAGTCGTAGAAAACAACTACTCTTCCAGAATCAACTATTCTGGTCTCAACACTCTCTTCGCTTCCCTCCCAAAACCAACCCTTCTCCCTCACTTTGTGACCGAAGCAAGTCTGGAACGACCATTTCTTGGTTTAGGACGGATTTGTACAGATTGATCTCTCGAATCTAAAGTACTCCCTTGCAGTACATTGTTTAGGGTTTAAATTCGTTTCTCACCCACACACCCGAAATTACCAAAATCTGCAGAAACCATTTTCACCCTTAAACAATTTGCGACCATAATGGGAGATTGATCTTTCGGTTACAATGTCAATTTTCGACCATCGACCTCATGCTTCGACCCAGACATCAAGACGGTAGAAGCAGGCGATCCGCTTAGGGATCGACGACTCAGTTACCAGACGACCCGATTATCAGTCATGACACGACAAGGGACGACTGGGGACTTCCCAGAGGTCAGAAGAAAACTATCCGCTCAGGGATCGACGACTCAGCTACCAGACGAACTGATTATTAGTCATGACACGACAAGGTACGACTGGGGACTTCCCAGAGGTCAGAAGCAAACGATCCCCTCAAGGATCGACGACTCGGCTACCAGACGACCCGATTATCAGTCTTGACACGGCAAGGGATGACTGGGACTGCCTAGAGGTTAAAAGCGAACGATCCGACCAGGGATCGAGGAGTCGATTATCAGATGACTCAGAGACGACTGGGGACTTTCCACAATCATGGAGGTGCTTCCCATAAAACTCGGTCTTACACCCGGAAGATTCCTTTTTCATCAGGAGATCTGAAAAACCGAGTAAGTCTTGCCTAGACAAAATACATGGTTTAGTATTTCAAGTTTTCACGGGAATGATAAAACCGATAGCCATGTTATGTTTTACCCCATGTCATCTACCGACATGCAACGCTCACGGTTCCATGGTTTTCCTGGGATGTTTGCGTCACTTGCAATCGTAACCAAGACAACATCATTCCAAAACAATTCATTCCAAAAGAATAATCCAAAACCCTCATAGATAACAGTTATCTATCAATTCAAATCAAACCATAAACCAGGCGCTTTGTTTGTCTGTAAAAAAAAAAGTCACCTACCCGTACGTGCCTACTTTGCATAATAATGATTACCCGTCACTATTCATGAGGTAGCCGACGTTACTACGGTGATATTCGAAAAGGAATTGTCTATGATGAAGTATCTCTACAAGTTTATGAAAGGCATACCCACGGGCAGGGTTTACACTAGTTCAGAAGAACAATATTTCTACAGATTTATGGAAGGCATACCTATGGCTAGGGTTTGCACCAACACAAGAAAAACAAGAAAACAAATTGAAAGAGAAACGCTGGAGTACATACCTGGAATATTCTTGCCCACTTTATTGCTACCACGCCACGGCAAGTCAGCGCCGTGCCAAGCTAGCGCCTTGCCAAGCCAGCGTCCACGCCAAGCCAACGCCCATTCCAAGCCGATCCAGCACTAAAAACTTGCATCTTTCCAGCGCTAGCAGCCTGCATGCCTTCTAGCGCTGACATCTTGCATCCCTCCAGCGCTAACAACTTGCATCTTCCCAGCGCCAGCAGCTTGCATCCTTCCAGCGTTGCTCTTGAATGCCCAGTAGAATAGAATCAACAATCCAATTTCATCACACGTAAAGATCAGGAATGACTTCTCCAAAATCGAGGCAAATAAGATAAGCAACCCCCCTGAATTCACAAAGACTCCCTTCCTGTCAGGAGCTGCATGATTTCCGGGGACTTCGCCCAAAAAATTGTGCAGTCTATGATGAAACACTTATGTGAGATTCTGTATTTCCCAAAGGCGCAGTGTCAAGACATATTTGCATCCCTCAACCGCACTGCATCAGGGAAGCAGTTGTTTCCAACCAGAGAAGCCGTTCCCAAACCCCAACCTCTCCTGAAAAGCACGATTGATAAATGGAACTGGGGACTCCTAACCATTGTTCGCTTGAAGAGTGTCCAGTTTGACAACACACTGATTAACGCATCCGCTCCACTTCAACGTTCACTCCGACAGCTGCTCCGCTTCAACGCTCGCTCCAGCAGCCGCTCCGCTTCACCGTTCTCTCCATAAGCTGCTCCAAAATCCGAAGCAGAAGCTTTAGCGTTTGGCTTTTTAAGTTTTAACATTCTCTCCAAGGGCCGAAGCTGCTTCAACGCCGCTTCTTCCTGCAAAGGGTCATACCACCACGCTCCCCATGTCAAGGATCATGATCACAGCCATCCATTATTTGTAGTCATGGCTGTCCTTTAATCCATCCCGCCAAAACTCGTGATCATGGACAGTTTGCTCGCTAACGCATCCAGCCAATACTTTTACTTCCATGGATGCCCATACAATTCAAGCCAACCTACCTTGTTACCACGACAATGCAGTCTCTTCTGATTACATCTGCTACCAAGAACAGTTACCGCTCATTTGTTGATACCAGCCAGAGCTTCACCACAACATCAATCACTACAAAGATGGAAACATGTAAACCATACTTGGGGACTGGGGATATACACGGAATCCCTTCAATGTCAAATTTCATAAGACACGGTCAACCAAAAGGCCATAGCCACAACAAAGTCATCTACTCTTCAAGGGTGCATCGCAAGAATATCATCACCTCTCTGTATAGAAGACGCCTTCGACACTCTACGAGGCCGCGGTGGATCCCAAGCCTGCCTAGAGGAAACAACTTCAGAAACTAAAGAAAAACGCAACTGGGCACTGATCATCGCAGTCCATCCCGACGACCATCAAAGATTCGTGAGATAACTCCAGATATGCGGCTGAAACAGTTTCATGAAGAAACAGAGGGAGCCACGATAAACAACATAACTCTACAATTTTCTACCTCTTCGCTACCCAGAATATTTCATCCATGTGATATTCTGAGCATCCCGGCATCACATCCAGAAGAGTACAATAAGCTTGCATCAAATCCCGTGGACGTGGATTCAAGGCGATGCAATGAAAGTACGCTACACATGGGGACTACCAACATGGGGCGCTTTCACTCCCCTCAACCATATTATTTCTAATTTCAACATCATCACTGTCGAAGTTTTATGCAAGAATTTCTCAACATGAAGCCGTACATATGCACTGAAGACTCCAAAAGCACGCTACAGAGATACATTCACATATTCGGCCATGACCATCGGATCAAACAGAAGTATAACTGGGGACTGTTCACCGCGTCCCATTCCATACGATAGTCCAAGATTCAGAAGCTGGTTCGAAGGATGTCTCTTGGAACACAGTCCTTGAAGACTTGATAGCAGCACAATAGCGACAGAATGTCTCCCAACTCATCTATTTCAAATTGTGTCTTTAGAAGATTTCTACCATACAATCATCCAAAACATATCATCATCGCGATCAAAGGATCCAGACACTGAACAACCTGAATTCAAGGATGTCCGACAACGCAACAACAATATCCAAGATTAGCCCTGACATGATCGTTGCCGAGCATATATTTCATCCATTCATCCCAAGAATGTAATGAAATTTTGGAATCCATTGGAGATACATTGCGGACGAAAGCACGGATCCAGACGAGCAACAAAAGAGGGTCGATACCTCTTTTCATGCGGACGGAGTTTCTAGAGTTTGAACAGAATGAAGATTCCTTTTTTCTCTATGAACGGGAATAACGACTATGCCACCACGGACCCGCAACATCCCTCCTGAATTTTCCTGAGTTTCACTGTCGGCTTTCCCTATGCGGATTCCAAAACGAAGTCCTGCAACGATCAACGACCACCTTTTCATCTAAGATGCAGATCTTAGCCGTCCAAGGTTACCATCTAACGCATGACAACTTTTGGCCCTAGTTTGGTCGTGCCTAAACAAAGCCAAAACCCTAACTTTTGGCCGCGCCTAAACCAGGCCATATTAAATCCATACCAAGCATGCTTTCATGCCACTAGCTACCAAACGAAGGGTTGCAATAATCAACGACTACCTTTCCTCTTAAGATGCAAAATCTCGACCGTCGAAGGTCACCGAGCCGGCAAGTCTCCCAAATTCGACTTGCCAGACGACAACAACATGCTACATGTTTTCCACGAAACCACTCGAGACATCAACACATATCACAAACTGGGGATGCTCATTGGGTATTGGTTTGGCGGTTTACAGCGTGCGGCGTACACTACGCCCGTTATAAGAAAGTGTCATAAGGATGAGGCGGTTAGTAAATACAGGGAGTAATGGTGAAACACTTTATTTTATGGAACATCAATTCCAGGCGTTACCAGTTACCACCTCCTCCCATTTACTCACCCGTTTTCCATTTCTTAATGAGACCAGAGTACGTTTCACTTCGACTTGTATAAATAGGCATGACCTATTTTCACCGAACAACAAGTTCAGGTCAGGAGCATACAACACTCAGAAAAAATTTGCTATATTTCCATCTGTTAGCTTCCCACTTTCTGATACAAGTCGTAGAAAACAACCACTCTTCCAGAATCAACTATTCTGGTCTCAACACTCTCTTCGCTTCCCTCCCCAAAACCAACCCTTCTCCTTCACTTTGTGACCGAAGCAAGTCTGGAACGAACATTTCTTGGTTTAGGCCGTATTTGTACAGATTGATCTCTCGAATCTAAAGTACTCCCTTGCAGTACATTGTTTAGGGTTTAAATTCATTTCTCACCCACGCACCCGAAATTACCAAAATCTGCAGAAACCGTTTTCACCCTCAAACAACTGCTTAATTTTTGTTAAGGCCAACCTTGACAACATCATATATCTACAAAACATTCTACAAGATTTCAGTTTATGTTCTGGTCAGCTGTTCAATTATCAAAATTCTAGTATATCCTTCGGTCGCAACCTCAGTCCTTCTGCTGCTGCTGATATTGTTTGCATGCTTCAGGTGAAAAGAATGAATCCTGAAGAGAAAGGTATCCCCCTCTTTTTTAAACAAGAAAAAGAACATATATTTTAACAATCTTATCGATAATATGGTGAAAATACTATCTAAGTGGAGGGGAAAAACTCAGTCCTAAGACGACAGTTCTATCATGGTAAAAATATGCTAAATAATACCATACCGGTTCATCAAATGACCTTAAAGATACAATTGATAAGATGAACTCCATTCAACTTCGACTATGGTGGAACAAACCGAATGGAAAAAGGCTTCACCTCACTGCACGGTCTAGCGTGAGCAAGTCCATCGAAGATGGTGGTTTAAATTAGAGATTTAAGATGTTTCAACCATGTACTTCTCACAAAGTCAGCTTGAAGACTGTGTATTGTAAAAAACAGTATGTGGGTTGGCTCTCTTATAGCTAAATACATTGATGGTGGGTTTGTTTGTACAATTTTCTATTTCCAGGAATTTATAATCCCACGCTACAGGATTACAAATTCTGTGATTCATGTAAATCCCTCGTATGTTTGGTAACTCAATTGAGATTCTTAGGATTCATAAAATTTTCTTGTGTTAAAGTTTATGTACTGTTTGACATTGCCCTAAGAATCTTAAAATTGTATATATATGGGATTTAGAGTTAAAAAAAGTGGGTCCATAAATCCCTTGATAAGTTTCCCAACAAATCTTATGGGGGAGGGGTCGGACTCCATATGGAGGATTTGATGGAAAAGTGATTCCCGTCGGAAACGTAATTCCAAGGATTTGGGCAACCAAATGTACCAAGAGAAACATAATTCCACCAAATCCCCTGGACCCATAAATCGCACCTTTAAAATTCTACATCCAAACCCACCATAAAAAACATAATTCTCTTCATGCCCCAGAAAAGGCAGGCTTTACTTGGTCTTGGAAGAGTATCAGTTCAGAGTTTGAATTCTTAAAGAAGATCAGTTTCTGGTCAGTTGGTATAGAAAGCAAATATTTATCTGGAGAGATAAGTGGATACTACATGATGACAGACCTCCTTCTCCATCTTACACTGCTAACAATACTAGTTCTTACACTTATGTTTCAGAGCTAATTGATGAAGAAAGTGTTGGAAATAAGAGTCGGTAAATAATCTGTTTGATCAAGATATTGCACAGAAAATCATGAATATGAGAATCTCACTCAATAGTGAGGATAAACTGATATGGACGCTGACAAAGAATAGATATTTTATGATAAAATCTGTGCGTCATGCTTTATACACCATGAAGTATCATAATGGTCAAGTCTCACATCATTCCGCTACAAATAATATCCGGAGACATATCTAGGAAATTGATGTTATACCTAGAGTTAAACTCTTTATATGGAAGTGTGTAAAGGACATCATCCCCTCAAAAGAGAGACTCAATAGAAGAATACCTCACGAAGATGTGATTTGCAGCAAGTGCAAAAGTAACACAAAAACTACCATGCATATTCTTATTGAATGTCCTTATGCAAGGGCAGTTTAGTTCAGTGCAAGGTATAGACTTGAAATGGCTCAGTGGTCATCTCCTAGGGAATGGATTTCAACATAGTTTCACTGCCCTGATAGCAACAAGATGACTAAGATGGCTATTATCAGTTGGCTTTTACGGAAGGAACGATGCTGTGTTGTATTCAGCAACAAGCTCTCGACCCCTCGGTAAACCATCCAAGCCATATAGGTCATTTTATGCATACGCCATGACTGTTCCAAGACTCTTGCATGACACTGAGGGTTACTGAGAGCCCTAAATGGTTTCCCCCAGGCATGGGTTATGTTAAACACAATATTAATGCTTCATTTTGTCATTTAACTAAAGCTGGTGGTTTTGCAGGTATACACCTAGGCAATAGATGCACCAGCTTCAAAGGATCATTGGGATCAGAACATCTAGAGAATTTAACGGTTGTTGAAACGGTAGAGTGGGCTTTGCAGTTGAGATTCAAGAAGCTGGTCATTGGTCATTGAACCTGACTACTTAAGTCTAGTACAAGCCATCCAAGGAAGATATGCTGATGTTCTTAGAGGCATAATGAAGGACATAAAATTTTCTTTTTCATTTTGAAAATTGGTCATGTACTAGCTAATAACTGTGCTGACAAATTAGCTAAATACGCTCAGAAAGAGGGTATATCAAATAGTTGGATAGGAAACCCTCCCAAGGCTAAGTTCTATGAGATAGATTTGGCTGCTAGATTTGACAAAAAGCGTTACAGATTAGAAAAAAAATGTTCTCTATTTTTTTAACATTACTCTCTCTAGGTATATCTCGCATGTTACAGATTAGAAAAAAAAATGTTCTCTATTTTTTTAACATTACTCTCTCTAGGTATATCCTGCATGTAAACTAGTAGCAAGATAGTTTCGCTGAATGGTTCAGCGTAGAGAAAATCGATTTTTCGCTGTTTGGTTCAACGCAGATTGATTTGTTTTTTGATCTGACGACTGAGATGGTTGCGTTGTTCCATTCAGCGCAGCCACGGGGAATGGTTCAGCGCATTAGAATTGCCATAAGACTTGGGAGGTTATTCTAGCTTCCAATCTAGTTGGGAGGTTATTCTAGCTTCCAATCTAGATGCTAGATTAGAAGACCATACGACTTGGCCTAACTTCTTGCTAAACTGTATTGCACGTGACAGCGCTTTATCAATTCATTGTTTGTTTGCATCAAAAAAAAAAGTGCAAGTATGTGATACTACACTTTCAAATTTACAGGTTTTTCTGGACTACAAATTTGCGACTTATTTTTTGTTTGCAAGAGCAGCTTCAGAAGATTGCAAGAGCAGCTTCAGAAGATTATCAATGCATGCGCCAATTGATATATATGCAATCATTTGAAAATGGAAGAGAGCTTTTGTTGAAATGTTAGCTTTGGAGGTTCTCAAGATTGGACCTGGATTAAGTAATAATGCTTTTCACTTTTGTTTGTACTTCACAGAGATGCGAGTATTCCCTTCATGCTTTTCACCTTCTAATTCTCAGTTTTCTTTGGGTATTCCCTCGCACCAAATATGGTTGATCCGATTCTGATGATGGTACTGCCCATTTCAATCTGCAAACACACAAAAGTCTGAAGATTGAGCCACAATTATAAAATTTGAAAGTTCAAGAAAACCAAACAAAGCAAATTAGTCAAGGGATTCCAAAGTAACCAAAAAGGCCTGAAATATCAAATCTCATGGTATTTCATACAAAATCTGGAAAACTAAATATGCAGCAGAAATATTTTTTCTCTGGATGAGTACTTCTAAATTTTCATACTTATCATTGACAACATGTTGGAAGAAGCAACTCTTTCAGTGATAACTAGAAAGTAAAGATGTCGTTCATCAGAGCTATCATACTTTTATCTCTTAAATGTAACCAAATTCTTAGATATAGTAGATATTCCTTACTGCTTGCTCAAAATCACCAGACATGCCCATGGATAGCTCACATTGATTCTCGTTTATTCCAAGAGCTTTGCACACCTCGCTTCTACAATTTGATAACGTCTGCCCAATAAAAGTAACTATGGATCAGGTTATAAAACTAATATAACTGACGACTGATGCAAAAGATGTGTAGAAGATAACCCTGAAGTTCTCTGGAGTTGAAGTGTAATCTAGCATCCCTATTGTCATTAGGCCGGAAAACTCAAGGTTTGGGCAGCCATCCTTCACATGTTTCACTAGTTCCACACAACCTGAGGGCTCAACACCGAATTTTGCTGCAAGAAGATAAGATTTTTGATTAATTTAAGGTGAAATAGAATTTAGGTAAGGTAACCAAATCGATCCACTATGCACATAATTCTCATCAACATTAACTGGAAGTAACAGCCAAACTTATTCACGGTTATGCATACAGCTGTTATAAAGAGCTAAGGTGCTAAGTAAAGGTCAGGTGTAAGTACACCTATTGACTGAAAGAGGTCACAGTAAGGTTCATGCAAAGCGGAAAACTGCATTACCTGATTAAAGGTCAAAAGATAAACCATCTTTAACAAAATAAATATGTTACATACGGTGTATGCCTGACATTGCTCCGTCCACTTACAGATATTGGACTAGGATGCATTATGAGGTAAACACGCCTTCACTGCCAACGTGTCCAATGGAGAACATAAATTATTTAGGTTTATATTAGTAAGTTTAAATACTACTGATGTGCATCAGAAACAGCTATTACATTTCACCAACTGAAGGTAGGATGGAAACGAAAACAAAAACTAGGAAATAATATAGTATGACTTTTGTGTCATCTTAAAGTCAAGCAAACATCTAGGTGGAGCTTCATAAAAAATGGATAACATTTCTTAAATTCACTTACATTCTTCCCCACTCGTATTCACTTGGACTAAAACCTTCAAAGGCTTTCTTCCAATACTTCCAACTACATGATCAAGACGATTTGCTATCTGTGAAGAACAAACATGATAATGTAAAATACCTTTCTAATTAAACACAGTAATAATGGCAATTCAAATTTTTACTAACCAATATAATCCATAACTTATACGGAATGAATCTTGGTCCCTACTATATGATTTCATGAAAAGGAAGGAGCAACACGGACATTATGTTTCTCATTACCTAAAAACAAATTTGTGAGAAGCTGAATACAGGTCAGGTAGGGTCAAGAATGTCCTGGTGGACAATATTCTCTAACCTGCTTAGGGTTTTCCACATGATGTGGACTTTGACCATATGCAGTTCCATTGAAATGGATAAAACCACCAATTAACAGTAAGCATGAACATGTTGCCTAACTAATGGGAATACTGATATGTTTGAGGTCCTAATGAAGATCAACTCTACTATTGGACCACAAACTCGGGGAGTTAAGGTGTTTACCTTCTCATCGTCTACACTCTCAACCATGAAAAGATTTGGAACCGCAGCTGCACAATATCAAAAACAATAATACTCGTCACATTCCTCTTCAACAAATAAAAGTACAAGCATAAACAAGCTAGATAAAGGAGGCCCACAATCATAGTGCATTTTTTTAAATATTGGAATCAGCTTAAAGCAGAGAGGAGCCATAAGCACCGAATACATGGATGTCCGACATTCCACTTTGGCAATCTTTTACATTTCCGTAGAACATTGATATGCATAAAATAAAAGCTTGACCTTTTTGAAAAGTATTTGAGGATTCTCGATAGGGTCGCAGCGTATCTCAGACCTACCGTTCTGGAATCCAAATAAAACATGGAAGCTCATACCCATTCTGCAAGTTAAGTTTCATCCTAACTGAAATATGTGTGGATCCAACTGAAAGGTACGCTAATTGGATTGTTCACTATTCTTGAGCTATTAGAGAGGTATGTGGGTTTTGTGCGTCTCTAAGCTAAATTTTTCCCTAATTGTGTCGAAACTAAGTTCCAAAATTCCAAAAAAAAAAAGGCACAAATAAAAATGAAACACAAAATTAAGCTATACACGAAAAAAAAGAAGGAAAAATTTAAAATCATACTCAGAAGTGGTTTCACTTTGTTGCTCTGCAAATTCCCAATAAAGTGCCATTCTATGTCATCCGGAAGCTGATCAAAAAAACAAATTATAATCAATCAGAATCAACCAAAAAATAAATAAATAATAAAAATCTCCAAAATCAGTTTGATAATAAAATTCAAGAAAAACAAAAACCTGGGGTGATTTTTCAACGATTTCTTGAACGTAATTTTCACCAAAGACCCGATGACCAGCATCATAGACTTGACGGATTATGGAAACTGGTTTGGTCTTACTAACAGCAACCACCTTAATTTGATCCGAAAGACGACCGGATTTTTCTGCTGCTTGATGAGCTCTGTGTAAGACTGTCCTCAAAGCAACCGCAGCAGTGGAAGCCTCCATGGAAGTACCAGCCATAAGAGATTCACCACAGACTCTGCGGTAGGAGACGTTTCTCTCTAGATTTTTCTCACATATGAGATCTTCTATGTTTATGTTTTACTATTTGCACCCCAGAGGTGTACATCTTCTTAACCTTATCCGAGGTTCCCCGTGGGAACCAAAAGGGCACCGTTTTGCTTTTCCTATTTTGATTTATTACAGTTTTACCCCTAAAATAGTTTACACGAATGAAGGTATTCTTGTAATAAGCACCAGAGGAGAGGGGATATGTTGGTAATGTTTGAAAAGTTTAGCCTTTTCTAAAGGGGGTGGGAAAAATTTAAAACACAGGAACTCGATTTCTATGAAATGTATCTCCCTTTCTGAAGATTGATTGAGATAGAAGGATTAAACTGTCCCATCTCATATTATTTTAATTAGGGTTTGTATTTGGTACCTAAAAGTCTTCTTCTTCTTTTTTGTCTCTCTCTCGTTCTTCAAGCGGCTAACTGATCTGAATCATCTGATTCCTGCGGTGTCGTCTCATTCTATAAGGTAATGATATAGTTTAGGCTCTCTATCTAGGTCAATCTCGTGTATATTGATTTGATTGAAACAAAAAGATATTGTTTGTTCTCAATTGATTTTTAATTTTGTGAATTTTGTTATTTTTCTGATACTACTTTTATGGTGCAGTCAAGAATATCAATAATGGTTGCCGCCAAACCTAAATGTCCTGATGAACCTAGGGTTTGCAAAACAAAGAAGAGTAAAGAATTGAAATCGGTGGATAAATCGAAGAAATTAGCTCAAAAAAGTTTAGAAGTCAAAAAGATTATTAAGAAAAAGCATTTGATCAGTATGATTAGTGAAGAACAAGATTTAGGGATCGCCATGGGGCGGGTATGGGGCGGGTATGCCAATCCCAGTCACTGCCCCTTTCGTAAAAAAAAATCCATACCCGCCCCGTTACCTACATGAATTGGGGCGGGGCGGGTTATTCATGGATTACCCGTAACACGGTGATAATACATAAATTTATTTATAATCAAAACTTAAATATTAATCAAACAAAAATAATAACAAAAGAATAATGCATTCTAAAATTTTAAATTCAGAAATTCATCTTAAAGTGAACAAAAGAATCTTTAAATGACTTGTTAGTTTTTCTACTTTTTCCTTTCTCATTATATCTTTGTCCATGTTAACCATTTCATTATCTGTATCATTTTCACTATTTTAACTTTTAGAGAATGTGTCTGATCACAACAAAAAAGCGAAAGTGATGAATATACAAGAATGATCAAGAATATTATAAATGAAAGAAAGCTTGACTAAGTGGTAGAAGTATAAAAATACGATACAAATTCTTGCATAAAAGTCTAAACCCTTATATTATGAATGCTAAGGGGCGGGGACCTTGAATCCCGTCCCCACCCCATCCCCAAAGCTTAGGTTTCGGGTATTACCCATACCCGACCCCATCCTCATTTGTGCGGGTAAAACCTACCCAAACGTGGCGGGTACCCACGGGGATGGGTTTGGGTGGGGCAAATGGCCATCCCTAACAAGATTATAATGATGCGACATATAAGATGGTTTTGTCGTCATTGTACAATTTGGGCGGAGGATCATTGGTTAAAAATTTGTCTTCTGATTCTAAAAAAGAGAATCAAGTGAATCTACAATATGGGTTTCTTGACAAGGAAAATAAACCGTCTCATAAGTCTGCCCAAGTTTTGAACAAAAGAAATCTAGCTAACGATACTGAGGTGTCCGTCCAATCTGCAGTCAAAAAACGGAAGTTCACAGACGTATGTGTTTCTGCCAAAGAAGGTGAGGAGGAGGAGGAGGATGAGGAGGACAACATTCTGCTCGATGAGAGAGAAAATAAATTACCTACTAGTTCATCAAATGATAAATCAAAATCTATTGTTAAGAAAAAATCAACGACCAAAGTTGTTTCCTCTGCTTCTTCATTGGAGAAGACTAATGGCAAATAATGGTCTACTTTTGCACACAATGGTGTTATTTTTCCACCCCCGTAAAAGCCTCATAGAGTGAAGATGCTTTACAATGGACAACCTATTGAGTTGAGTCCTGCACATGAAGAGGTGATTGTCTACTGCTTAGATTGTTGTCACTGTTTTATGCAAGGCATGCCCCCATATTTTTGACTGACAAGTTTGAATTTGTCTTTCATCAAAAGCAGGTTGCTATAATGTTTGCAGTTATGAAAGATACACATTACGCGATGGAGCCAAAGTTTATACACAACTTTATGAATGATTGGAAAGTAATACTTGGGAAGAAACATGTGATTAAAAAATTTGAGTTATGTGACTTCATGCCAATCTATGATTGGCACCAGAATGAGAAGGAGAAGAGAAAACATTTGAGCACAGAAGTAAGTTTCTTGTTGAAGAATAAACCAAGATACTGTGAAGAAGACAAGAGGGATCAACAAGTGTTGTTGATCCAATAAGGAAAAAGGGTATGGATCAACATGTATTGTTGACCCAATGGTATGGTGTCCGTGAAGTAAACTTTAGTTGCAAGTTTTACTGGTAATTGAGTCGGTTTACGTAAGAATTGTCTAGAAGTGTCTTTCTTAGAGTTTGTTATTTTTGGAAGTCTTTATTGCTTGAGAGTCAAGTATGTTATTCATATAAATAGGTTGTTGAGCCATGAATCGAATACAATAGAAGAGAGAGTTTTATTTCAGTTAACTCTGTGTGTTTTTCATTAAGTCTTTGATATCAGATTTTCTATATCTGGTATCAGAGCACTGGTATCAGGTTCTAGGAATGTGGGTATGAGAAGTTAAGTTGAAGAAGATGACAAGTTTAAGTTCAATCAAGGTGCCGGTGTTTGAAGGTAAAAACTTTGAACACTGGAGATTGCATATGGAGAATATATTCATATTCCAAGAGGTTTGGGATATTGTGAAGGATGGTTATGTAGAACCAGCAGAAGGAGTTGTACTTGAAGGAGATGCGCAAACTCTATTAACTGAAAACAGAAAGAAGAATTCTAAAGCTACATATATTCTTCATCAGGGTGTTCATGAATCTCTCATGGAAAAAGTTATATATATTAAGCAAGCTAAAACAACATGGGATGGTTTGATAAGCTATTACACAGGATCTAACAAGGTCAAGAAGGTTAGATTACAAACCCTAAAAAGAAAGTATGAACTGTTGCATATGGAAACTACTGAAGCAATATCAGATTTTTTCTCAAGGACATTGAATCTTGTCAATGAGATGATAGCCAATGGTGATACTGTAGAAGATTCAACAATTGTTGAAAAGATATTAAGAAGCTTATCTGAGAAGTATGAAGCAAAAGTAACTGCTATAGAAGAGCGTAATACTGCTGCAACTATGACTCTTAATGAGTTATTGGGTTCTTTACAAGCTTATGAACAAAGATTGCTGGAGAAAACAGTTGCTGCAAAACAAGTTGAAGAAGCACTTCAAAGTCAAGTAAGCTAGAGAAGCAATCAAGGAAAACCTAATGCTGGAGGTTTTTCAAGGAAGATATAATAATGGAGGGAGATCTAACACAGAGGGTTATCAAGGAAGAAAACCAGTTGATAGATCAAAAGTTCAGTGTTATAACTGTGGAATTTTTGGACATTTTTCTGCTGAATGTAAAAAACCAAAAAATACAACAGATAACAACTACAAGGAAAATTTCAAAGCTAATATTGCAGAAAGCCAAGAAGAAGAAGAAAAGAAAGAAAATATGTTGTTGGCTTGTCATACACCTGAAGAACAACCTCAACATAAGTGGTATTTAGATACTGGTTGCAGTAACCACATGTGTGGAAGAAAAGACTTATTTGAGAGTCTAGATGAATCTGTAAGATCCACAGTGAAGTTTGGTAATAATTCTACCATTCCAGTTATGGGAAAATGGAGAATTTGGATTGTTCTCAAGAATGGAGTGAAGACTTACATCATGGATGTATTCTATGTATCAGGATTACATCAAAACTTGTTGAGCATGGGACAATTGTCTGAAAGAGGATATGGTATGAATATCTTTTATGGTGTTTGTTTTATCAGAGATATAAGAAGAAGATTGATAGCAAGGGTGGAGATGACTAGAAACAAATTATTTCCTTTGAATATTCAACATCAAAAGGAAAGTTGTTACAGTAGCAGTGTTCCTAATGATACTTGGTTATGGCACAAGAGAATGGGACATGTGAACTTTAACAGTTTACAAACTTTAGCAAAAAAGGAGATGGTGTCAGGCTTACCTTTTATTGAGGTACCAGAATCAAGGTGTGAAAACTGCATCTTTGACAAGCAGCACAGAGATCCATTTCCAGTTAACAAAGCTAGAAGAGCTGAGCAACAGTTGGATATTATTCATAGTGACTTGTGTGGTCCTATTGAAGTTACATCACATGGAGGTAACAATTACTTTATAACTTTCATTGATGATTTTAGTAGAAAAGCATGGGTTTATTTACTTAAACAAAAGAGTGATGCTTTTAAAGCTTTTAGAAGTTTCAAATATTATGCTGAGAAACAGATTGGTAAGAGCATCAAGATATTAAGAACTGATAGAGGGACATAATATAGTGTTGCTGGTAGTTTCATGGAAGAACATGGTATTCTACATCAGCTAACAACAAGATATACACCTCAACATAATAATGTAGCTGAAAGAAAGAACAAAACCATAATGGATATGGCAAGAACTATAAGAAGAACAAAAGATTTACCAAAGAATTTCTGGGGTTATGCAGTTGATACAACAGTGTATCTACTTAACAGATGTCCTACAAATAGTTTGAATAACAAGACACCAGAAGAAGCATTGAGAGGAGTAAGACCAAGTGTAAGACATCTGATAATTTTTGGGTGCATTGCATATGCACATGTGCCAAAAGAATTGAGAAAGAAGCTGGATGATAAGAGTGAAAAATGTATTCTTGTTGGTTACAGTTCAGTGACTAAAGGATACAAGCTATATAACCCAGAAACTAGAAATATAATTATAAGTAGAGATGTGATATTTGATGAAGATTCACAATGAAATTGAAATAATGAATCAACAATCAATGTTGATCCTCATAACAATGGATCAACAAGAGATGTTGAACCACATAATATTGGATCAATAAGGGATGTTGATTCACATAATATTGGATTAACAAGGAATGTTGATCCACCTGCTGCTGTCAGAACAATTCCAATTGTAGTTGAGGAAGAAGTGCAAGCTCAAGACAATGTTGAAGAACAACATGAAGAAGCAACAACAGAAGCAATACCTCAACAAGAAAGTACAAGACCAAGAAGAAAATATATTATACCTGCTAGGTTGAATGATTATGTTTTATCAAAAGATAATGAAGAAAATGATGATGATGTGGTGAATTTTGCATTATATGGAGATTGTGATCTTGTAACTTATGAGGAAGCATCTAAAGAACAAGGTTGGATTCAATCTATGAGTGAAGAACTAAAAGTCAATTGAAAAGAATGACACATGGGAATTAACTAAATTACCACCAGGAAAGAAGCCTATTGGTGTTAAGTGGGTTTACAAAACAAAGTGCAATTCAAATGGTGAAATAGATAGATTGAAAGCAAGGTTAGTTGCTAAGGGATATAGACAGAGACAAGGAGTAGATTACTCAGAAGTATTTGCACCAGTTGCAAGACTTGATACAGTAAGAATGATCATTGCTATAGCTGCACAAAAACATTGGAAGATATTTCAGATGGATGTGAAGTCAGCATTATTGAATGGAGTATTAGAAGAAGAAGTTTATGTAGAGCAACCAGCTGGCTACATTATGGAGGGGAAAGAGAATGAAGTATACAAGCTAAATAAAGCCTTGTATGGTTTGAAACAAGCACTAAGAGCTTGGTATACAAGAATAAAATCTTACTTCATCAAGAAAGGGTTTACTAGATGTCCACATGAGCATACTTTATATTTGAAAGTTGATAGTCTTGGAAATCATAGTATAGTGTGTTTGTATGTGGATGATCTTATATTTACTGGAAATAGTTCTGAAATGATCAAGGAATTCAGGAAGGATATGGTGAAGGAGTTTGAGATGACAGATATTGGTTTGATGTCATATTTTCTTGGTATTGAAGTACAACAATCTGAGAAAGGAATTTTTATCAATCAACAAAGGTATGCAGAAGGAATTTTGAAGCGTTTCAAGATGGATAATTGTAATCCAATCTTAACACCGGTAGAGGAGAGATTGAAATTTACAAGAGAAGGATCAGGAGAGCTTGTGAATTCAACAGACTTTAAAGGTCTTGTTGGATGTTTGAGATATTTGACTGCTACAAGACCAGATATCATGTATGCAATTGGATTGGTTAGTAGGTTTATTGATCGTTGTCGTATGCGTCAAAAATAATTCACTTTCTCACTCAACTAGATATAAATATAGTACGTGATAAGAAAGAGTTCGTTCCCACAGAGAGGCTGTTGTTGTTATAAAATTTCAGTTTCTTAGTAACCAAGGGGGGGAATTTTTGTTTTTATCTAAGCAATAAAAGTAATTGAAAGCAAAGTATATAATTGGAATAATCAATAAGGAGAAGATATTGGTCACGGGATAGTATCATTCACAAACATGTATTTTCATCAATGACTAGAATTGATAATTTTAATCTCTCATTTACTAAAAGTCCTAGGATATCTTGATCGCAAGAGTATCCCGTTTATTTCCCGATTTTATCACAAACAACATTAAAAGATGCTATTGTGAAATCTACCTAAAAAGCAACCTAAAGTGTAAAAGCACAATTAAGTTTAACTCCCTAAGAGCAATAAGTTCTATGAAATAAGACTAATCAATGCAAACAAACGTGTAAAAGCACTAATTCGTTTTAACAAAGGTTATGATTCATATGTTATTATAAAGATGTATCACTACAAGTAATAATGGCACTATGCTACTTAGAATCAGGGATAAACAACTATTTCGTATTGAAAACCCTAATCTAGCAATAGAGATGAAGACTAATATAATTGATTCCCGACTCAAACAAACTAGCATTCAAATCATATGACAATATTAATAATGAAACATAAACAATAAAGTATTGAGACAAAACTAATTCATTGAATCAAATAACATGTTGGAAATCAACTTTTATCCCATAAACAATAATTGAGTTTAATTACTCATAATAATGGAGTTCATCATAATCATAATCATAAAATAATTGAAGAAGATGAAAAATAAAACGAAAGCAAACCCTAGTTGTAGCTATCTCCAAAGCTTCAAGAATAATACGTGTATCCCAAAAGTTGTAGAAAACTTTTCTTTTTGTAGCTTTTCTCCCTTCTAAAATTAGGTCAAGTCTTCAAAAGCCCAAAGTCCAATAGCAAGATGTCCACCAAGCCCATATGTGAGAAAAACCCATGTAGAAAATATGCCCAAAATCGTCGCCGGAAATTGGCCGGCAAAGTCGCCGAAAAACAGCTCAGGTGACCGGCAAAGTCCGCCCGGTCACCGGTCAACGGGTCAAATCGGTCGGGTCAACCGAGTCAAGGTGAGTCAGTTCTAGTCAGATGAGTCAGGTCTGAGTTAAGTCTAACTCAGCTGACTTGTTAAGCCACAACAATTTTGCAGGCCAAAGCTTTGCTCCCAGCTACAGCACTACCACCATAGCTCTACTGCCACAGCCATACTCGGAACCATCTGACTCAGCTACCACTTGCAACTGCAACAGCACCAACTCCATCCAGCAGCACCAACGACTTAGCCTGCAATCTCCCTGGCACATTCAAGCTCCAACTGCTTCACTTCATCATTTTTCAGTCACCGCCATCAGCAGCTTCTCATGCTTAACAAGCCCACTGCAACACATACTCATTCCAATTCCTTGCTGCATCCCAGCTCAAGCTTAGTTAGCACATCTTAATTCATTTACAAACCACATTCATTCTTATTCCACCTGCAATGAGCTAGTACAATCATCTCCTCAACCTCGACAACAACACCAAAATAATTTCGCCATTCCTTGTACCACCTTGAGTCAGTTCACACACTGCAACCTCAGCCCAATGCTCTTCTTTTTTACTGCAGCTGCAACTCCATTCCGTTCGGATGACCTGCAATCACTGCCATCACCTGTATTTCATTCAGCCCATCATCTTACAGCTTCTGGCCAACACTTTAATCACTGAAGCCCAAACAAATCTAAGGAAGTAACTTCCATTTCCTACACACTGCCATCACAACATCACCTGTATTTTATACTGAATAAGAACTGAACCTGACAATCAACATCACCAGATTCAGCCTCAGTTCAAATCCTAAGCATTCATCCCCATCAATTCCATCATCTCAGCTTTAGTCCCATTGCATCGTGTTGTTCCCCTGCACTAACATTCCTCCTGCAAGAACAACTCCATCTTCTTTCGAATCCAGCACCATAAGCTTCAACAATCCTCATCAGTGCATGAACATAGCTCAGAGAAACAACTCCCAACCCCAGCTGCAATACCCATTTCCTACACTGTGAACCCTTGGTAGCAGCATCTCCATTTCAGCTTCAATTCCACCATGTCAGGTTCTATCACACCATTCTTGACACAACTGAACCCTAAATTCCATCACCAACATCATTACTTACAGCTCAAATTCATCTTTACCGTTCAGTTCAACAGCAAACCCTAAACCTCCATTGACGGATGCAGTTCACAATCTAACTCAAAATCAAACACAACCCATCTTCTTAAATCAGATTCACAGCATGACACATAGAAACCCATCACCAATTTCTTCTTATCTGCTTGATTTCAAAATCTCACAGATCCCCTTTTATTCTTGTTCTTCATATCAACACCACCGGAATCAAACCCCTTTAACAGCAAATCCACCCTCTTCTCGATCTGATTCTGAGCAACAGATCCTTATCCTTCTTAAACTCTCGATCTCTCCCTTCTTCTGAATTTGTGTAATCTTTCAGACATCAGCCATTTTTCTCAGAAGTTTAGGTTGTTGTAATGAGACGGGCTTTTCTCGATGCCTAGGATAATAAGATTAATCCAGCCACCCTACACCTTTAGATAAGGGTTATCTGAATGATTCGAGGCATTCACTGCACAGATAAGGGCCACCCACTAAAGCAGCAACCCCTTAGTGATTTCAGTTCAATTGTCAGTCCTGCGAGACTGACAATTCAGTTAACAAACTCCACAACTCTGATATGCTTCAAATGCTCGCAGCTTCTTCATACGATGTCAGAATGATCTCATGCTTCCGCCACTGGCTTCGTCTTTTCGTCATCTTCAAGATGACGAGAAGAAATCCTAGATTTTAACTAGTTCCGTTTCCTTTTGCTCCAATGACTCCATTGCACCTAATATCTCAAAACTAAACATAGGAGATGCAATTCACAAGGATAATAGCAAAGAAAACATAAATACTGGATATGAAATTAGGTGTTGTAATATCAAATTCCCTCACACTTAGATTTTGCTAGTCCTCGAGCAAATCAAACGAAACTTATTCTAAAGGATACATACAACTCACATGAGGGTTTACTAGAGATATACCCATAAAACCTACAATTCCAACTTACTAGTTCTCCGTAAGGATGGCATCCAACGCGCTAAGAAGACATAGAGATTCTTCACACTAGTCATAAGAAGTTAGACACATAAATGAACAAAATCTCATCCTTAAAAGTTGAGAGAGAAATAACCATCCATTCTCGAAAGAAATTCGGGTTCGGAGTGATCAAAAGTCTCGACTCTGCCTCACAAGAAAGGGTTTTATGAAGTTGCTCTCAATAATAAACAGCTCTTTATGGGTCACACATGTGTCGAGGTAGGAATGAAGAGAGAATCCTGAGACACGTTGAATGGTAGGAAGGCCAAACCCTCCGATTTGTTTTGAAAACCCACATCTTTTATTCATTTTGAAAACCCATTTTCTGACGATCTCTAATAAAGGAAATCAACCACTTAACGAAGGTGGAAATATGCTTACTTACCTCGTTATCCGTTCGATGTGCAGCTAGCACCACTCTCACATCATCCATAGAAACGTCTTCGGTCTTCAATCGGTGTCTTCATCTTCGTCTTCGGTCTTCAACTCTTGATGACAACTCTTGAACTTCGTAGAATCTTGACAATGTGATTCTTTCCTCTAATTCCTTGTTGCTTGAAACTTCATTACGAATATTTCTTCTTCCATTGGCTTTATTGAATAAATACAAAACCAAAAACGAACTAAACAAACAAAAATATGATGCAATGAATTTTTATTTTTTTTATTTTTTTTTCCTTTTTTTTTAATAATAATAAAATAAATACAAAATAAAAATAAACAAAATATGAAAACTAATGATGAACCTAATAAAAATTTGCTCTTGTCTTTTTTTTTTTAACAAGAGAAAATGATATAAATACAAAATAAAGATAAAAATAAAAACGCAAGTACAAAGGCCATGGTGTAAGTACTTTACCGCTCGATTCTCCACAACTCGTATGTCTCGATATCATGAACTTCTTGAATTCCCATCTTGATAATATTTGCTCTTGTACAATAGTCTTCAACTTGTAAAAATTCTGCTCCTTGTCTTGTTCCTATACTTAAATCTGAAATCTGCTCATTTCTGTACTGTTACTTGTAAACCTTAAACGTCTTCAACTTTCCTTCGAATTTGTGGTGCTCCTCTTGTTGATGACGATGGTGTTTCTATGGACCTGTTGGTGTAGAGAGAGATAAAGTGGATGGTGCTAACTGCGAACAAGATTACAAGTGGTATGTAAGTTAGCAATTCGATGTCACCATTCATGACTGATAAAATAACACTCAAGAGATCAAAATAGTGCTTCTATTGGTGAGAGGTTGGGTAGCTCACCATTCTACCCGGAGTTTACATACGGTGACACACACTCTAAAAGCACAAATTTAGACAAGTACAAAGAATTGAAGGTCGGTGCCTCTCATGATGTAACATGGGTAGTCTCCACTATAGGGGATCACAAATCTAATACCGAATTCAGTCTGCACCTCATTTGCCACTGGGATGGTTAAATCCAACTTTAACTCTCATACAAGTAAGAAACCCGATCATGTTCTCTGTCATCTCTAAGTTCGGTGACTCTTATGAGAATCTCGATGTAATCTTAGCGACATGAATACTATGTGACTCTAAACTAACCATAAGTTGAAGGTTTCTTATTCACTATTTCATAAAAAAGTTGAAAATTTTACAATGCAAATGCTTAACCACTCCCCCACACTTAAACTTTACATTGTCCTCAATGTAAATTAAATCGTCCAAAGAAAGTCAAGGTAGGAAATCCTATATGATAATGACAAGAAATCAGAAAAAATAAAAATAAAAATAAAACAAGAAAAACTAAAAACAAAACAAGAAATAAATACAAGATAAGAAATACTCATCTTATGGGTTGCCTCCCATTTAGCGCTTGGTTTAAAGTCGTCAGCCCGACTATCTCCTTGATTTCTATGCCTCCTCCAGAGGGAGTGCATCCACAAAGTTAGCTCCTTCCACCACTTCGGAAGTGAAATTCTCATAATATGGTTTCAACCGGTGCCCATTAACTTTAAGTTCCTTGTCTGTAGCTATGCTACGAATTCCACTGCACCATGAGAAAACACATTAGTAACAATAAAAGGTCCAATCCAACGTGACCTTAATTTACCCGGAAATAAATGCAAGCGAGAATTAAACAAAAGCACTTTCTGCCCAATGCAAAATTGTTTCCTAGAAATCATGTTATCATGAAATGCTTTCATTTTCTCCTTATAAATGCGTGAGCTTTCAAATGCATCATTGCGGAGCTCCTCTAGCTCTTGGAGTTGTAACTTCCTTTGCTTTCCAGCCCCATCCATCTCCATATTGCATTGCTTAATAGCCCAAAACGCCTTATGCTCAATTTCAACGGGTAAATGACAAGGTTTACCATACACAAGCCTAAAGGGAGACATCCCGAAAGCATCATTAAGTCGCATGCTCCAATCTTTCCTTGTTGGGTTCACCGTCTTCTCTAGAATGGATTTCACCTCCCGGTTAGATACCTCGGCTTGCCCATTTGTTTGGGTATGATAAGGTGTTGCAATCTTGTGCGACACATTGTACTTCTTCAACAAGCTTTGCAAGATCCTGTTTTTGAAGTGAGAACCCCCATCGCTAATTATGGCTCTTGGAATTCCAAACCTTGCACATATATTAGCTTGCACAAAATCTGAAACCACTTTAGAATCATTAGTCGGGGTGGCCTTAGCTTCCACCCATTTGGAAACATAATCCACAACAAGTAAGATATAAAAATTCCCATGAGAGTTGACAAAAGGACCCATAAAATCAATGCCCCATACATCGAAAACTTCAATAAATTGAATAAAAGTTTGTGGCATTTGATTTCGGGCACCTAGATTGCCTGTTCTTTGGCACCTATCACAAGTTGTACAAAATATATATGCATCTTTAAACAAGGTTGGCCAATAGAAACCGCTTTCAAGTACCTTGTAAGCGGTTCTCTTACTCCCTAAATGTCCTCCGCAAGCATAGGAATGACAAAAAGACAAGATAGAATTAAACTCGGATTCGGGAACGCACCTTCGTAACACTTGGTCACTACCTTGTTTCCATAAGTATGGATCATCCCATATGTATTGGTTCCCTAACCTCTTTAGTTTGTCCCTCTCAGCACGAGACAAGTTCTTTGGGATTTGTTTAGACACCAAGTAGTTCACAATGTCAGCATACCATGGTTCTCCAAAGGCAATTAAGAATAGTTACTCATCCGGGAAACTTTCACGCAATGGGATAGCTTCCTTGTCCACAGCAAGACGACTCAAATGATCCGCAACGGTGTTCTCAATTCCTTTCTTGTCCTTGATTTCAATACCAAACTCTTGCAAGAGCAAAATCCATCGTATGAGCCTCGGTTTCGCTTCTTTCTTCATTAGCAAGTACCTAAGTGTTGCATGATCAGAAAAGACAACAACTTTTGTACCAATTAGATAGGAGCGAAACTTTTCCAAAGCAAAAACAATAGCTAATAACTCTTTTTCAGTGGTTGTGTAGTTTTGTTGGGCCTCATTTAACGTTCTAGAATCATAATAAATAGCATGAGGTATCTTCCCCACACGTTGCTGAAGCACAACACCAACCGCGTAGTCACTTGCATTACACATGAGCTCAAAAGGCTTGCTCCAATCCGGTGGTTTAATGATAGGGGCTGAAATCAAAAGTTCTTTCAAACGATTGAATGCCGCCATACACTTTTCATCAAAATTAAAAACCACATCTTTTTGCAATAAGTTGTAAAGTGGTGATGCTATCTTGGAAAAATCCTTGATAAATATACGATAAAAACCTGCATGACCAAGAAAAGAGCGTATCTCCCTCACCGTAGTGGGAGGGGTTAAAGCACGAATAAGGTCTATTTTAGATTTATCGACTTCCAAGCCTTTAGAAGATATTATATGGCCTAAAACTATGCCATGAGTTACCATGAAATGGAACTTCTCCCAATTTAGTACAAGATTTGTTTCAAAACATCGTTCAAGGATTAATGACAAGTTGTGCAAGCAAAGGTCAAATGAATCACCAAAGACACTAAAGTCATCCATAAAAACTTGATTATGTTTTCAACATATTCTGAGAAGATACTTACCATACACCTTTGAAAGGTAGCTGGAGCATTGCACAAGCCAAAATGCATCCTTATATAAGCAAAAGTACCGAAAGGACAAGTGAAAGTGGTTTTCTCTTGATCCTCCGGCGCTATCATAATCTGATTGTAACCTGAATAACCATCAAGGAAGCAATAATAAGAATGTCCAACTAAACGTTCAAGAATTTGATCAATAAAAGGCAATGGAAAATGATCCTTCCTAGTGGTGGCATTCAATTTCCTGGAATCAATACAAACCCTCCAACCGGTTTGCACACGAGTTGGCACAAGTTCGTTCTTATCATTCTCCACCACCGTCACACCTGATTTATTTGGTACTACTTGTACCGGGCTCACCCACTTGCTATCGGATATGGGGTAGATAACACCCACGTCCAAAAGCTTTAGTATCTCCTTTTTCACAACTTCCATCATGGGAGGGTTCAAACGACGTTGCGCATCCCTTGTAGGATTTGCATCGTCCTCCAAACGGATTTTGTGCATACACACGGCAGGGCTTATACCCTTGATATCGGCAATTGTCCATCCTATGGCCGTCTTGTACTTCCTTAGCACCCTTAGAAGATTTTGCTCCTGTAATTCACTAAGCTTGTTAGAAACAATGACAGGTAAATCTTCCTTGTCACCCAAGTATAAGTACTTTAGGTGATCAGGAAGAGGTTTCAATTCTAACTTTGGAGATTTAACAATGGAAGACAAACTTTTCATCACTGCATGGTAAAGAAACAAAAGAGATATTATGAGTTTCCGGGCATCCTTGTAGTGAATTAAGATCACCAAGGGCTTCCTTGACTTCATTACCACACTCTACACCATTATCCATGGATGTAGTCAAAACGGTTTCCAAAGCATCATCACCATTCAATTCAAACACTTGTTGTGCAAATGTATCCATAACATCAATGGAGAAACAAGAGTGGACATCACTAGGATATCTCATCGTCTGAAAAATGTTGAAACATATTGTTTCTCCAAGTAGCAATGGAAGAGACGAGTCCGGTGACCCTTCATTCATCTCTAACACGCAAAAGTCAGCTGGAAATACAAGTTGATTAACCTGCACAAGAACATCCTCAACAATACCCATTGGGTAAACATTAGAGCGATCGCTTAATTGCAATATAATTCCAGCCTTTTTAAGAGGACCTAACTCAAGTGAATTGTACATAGATGCAGGCATAACATTAACGGATGCACCTAAATCTAACATAGCTTTGTTAAGTGTGGTGTTACCAATTGTGACTGGAATGTCAAAGCTACCGGGGTCCTTACATTTCAGTGGGAGTTTGTGTTGTAAGATTGCCGAAGCATTCTCCCCCACAATTAGCACTTCATTATCTTTGAGCCTTCGCTTATTGGTACACAAGTCCTTCAACACTTTTGCATACTTGGGAACTTGCTTGATCGCATCAATGAGTGGTATGTTCACATGAATCTTCTTTAAAACGTCTAAAATATCCTTTTCTAGTTCCGCCTTCTTGGAACTTGCAAATCTGCGAGGGAAAGGTAAAGGAGGAACATAAGTAGAAACCGGAGTTTTAGAGTTAGGAATAGGTACCTCAGAAGTTTGGGGAGAATCATCACTCTTCTCCTCCAAAACAGGTTCCTTTGGTGTTTCTACCTTGCCCGAATCAGTAACTTCGGGTTGCACAAGTTGTGTACCACTTCTCAACGTAATAGCATTGACACCCTCTTTTGGGTTGATAGGTTGAGAAGGGAGTTTCCCACTATTTTGTTCCTTCAACTTGTTAATATCAATTTCCATGGAGCCCATTTGTGTCTGCAACTCCTTGATAGCACTCTTAGTTTCTTGTTGACTTTCCTTAAACATGGTAGAAATGCCTTGCATAAAAGTTTGAAGCTTTGCATAGATATCAGAACCTTGATTTGCATCGATTGTTGTGGTTGCTGAAATTGTTGTTGTTGCGGCTGGAATTGTTGTTGTTGTGGTTGAAATCCACCCGAACGGTTGAATGTAGGTTGTTGAACCGCGGCTTTCTTTTTTGCATAGCTAAAGTTGGGGTGATCTCTCCATCCCGGATTGTAAGTGTTGGAGTAGGGATCATACCGTCTTTGTTGATTTGGAAAGACCGCACTAGCTTGCTCCAACTCTTCACCATATGAAGGTAAAATAACCGCAACCATCTTTTGCATCATTTGTTCCATGTTATCCATCCTTTGATCACGGTGTGATGATGACTCCGTAACTTCATGTACTTGCCTAACCATTGGTTCACCTCTTGTGTAGAATTGTTGCGAGTTTGCAGCCATGCTTTCAATCAACTCGGTAGCTTGGGCCACCGTCTTGTTCACTAGTGCACCACCACCCGCTGCATCAAGAAGATATCTATCACTTGTTTGGATACCTTCGTAGAAGTATTGTATTATCATCACGTCACTAAATTGGTGGTGTGGACATCTTGCCACCAATCTCTTGTATCGCTCCCTGGTGATATTATTACCAGTATTCGATACTGGGTCATTCATAGCATTACTATACCTTCCCTATTCATTGCGGGTTGGTTATTCGCTCTTTTTTGAAGATGATGCTTTTGGAGAATTAACTCTATTGATTGGATTCATAATACCTGTTCCTACATAGTATGTATTCGTCCAGTTCCTAGAAAAGAGTATGGTTCTTGGGTATCCAATCTCTTAATCGCTTAAGAAGTTAAAATGAGAGTGAAGGTAGGACCTTCACTCTCGAGTACCCCTAGGTTTCCCCCCTTTAAATGCAAAGCTCCACTCCCTTTACTTAGTATAGTAGTTCAATTGTGAAAATTCATACAAAGATTCTCCTACGTGTTGCTTTATCCCACAAATGTCTTTGCGAATTTGAGTAGCCTTTGACGCAGGAAAATACCTCTCTAGAAAGATTTTCTTCAACCCGTTCCATGTAGTGACACTTCCGGATGGTAAATAATACAACCATTCCTTAGCATTGTCCGCCAAAGAGAATGGAAAAGCTTTCAACATTGCTCCATCCGCATTAGTCTCCGGTGGAATCATAGCCATGATACCGTTGTGGAAATCCATGAGATGCTTGTTTGGATCTTCATTCGCCATGCCATGAAACTTCGGTAACTCTCTAATCAACCCGGCTTGATCTCGAAGGTTGAGTTTGTCTCAATACACCACCGTTGTGCATCAAGCCTATGAGAAGCCAAGTCCTTGAGTGTACGATTTGCATCACCTATTGCTTCTTCTTCTTCTTCTAGTGGTTCTTCTACAAATGGAACCTCTTGTTCTTCTTCTAGTTGTAATGCTTCTTCCACTTCTAACTCTTGTTCTTCCGTCGTGTCTTGACTTGGTTGGAGTATTGTGCCTCTTCGAGTAGCTATCCCGCACCTTGGATAGTTCCAATCTTTAGAAGCCAGGGATTAGGTACCTGAAAATAATTCTCGCAAATAAGTGAGAAACAAGACAAGAAAACAAAAAGCAAATATGAAAGCAGAAATGATGATAAGAAACTAAAAACTTGATAACAAGCTGTATGCCTCCCTGGCAGCGGCGCCAAAATTTGACCGCTGTCGTATGCGTCAAAAATAATTCACTTTCTCACTCAACTAGATATAAATATAGTACGTGATAAGAAAGAGTTCGTTCCCACAAAGAGACTTTTGTTGTTATAAAATTTCAGTTTCTTAGTAACCAAGGGGGGGAATTTTTGTTTTTATCTAAGCAATAAAAGTAATTGAAAGCAAAGTAAATAATTGGAATAAACAATAAGGAGAAGATATTGGTCACGGGATAGTATCATTCACAAACATGTATTTTCATCAATGACTAGAATTGATAATTTTAATCTCTCATTTACTAAATGTCCTAGGATATCTTGATCGCAAGAGTATCCCGTTTATTTCCGGATTTTATCACAAACAACATTAAAAGATGCTATTGTGAAATCTACCTAAAAAGCAACCTAAAGTGTAAAAGCACAATTAAGTTTAACTCCCTAAGAGCAATAAGTTCTATGAAATAAGACTAATCAATGCAAACAAACGTGTAAAAGCACTAATTCGTTTTAACAAAGGTTATGATTCATATGCTATTATAAAGATGTATCACTACAAGTAATAATGGCACTATGCTACTTAGAATCAGGGATAAACAACTATTTCGTATTGAAAACCCTAATCTAGCAATAGAGATGAAGACTAATCTAGTTGATTCCGGACTCAAACAAACTAGCATTCAAATCATATGACAATATTATTAATGAAACATAAACAATAAAGTATTGAGACAAAACTAATTCATTGAATCAAATAACATGTTGGAAATCAACTTTTATCCCATAACCAATAATTGAGTTTAGTTACTCATAATAATGGAGTTCATCATAATCATAATCATAAAATAATTGAAGAAGATGAAAAATAAAACGAAAGCAAACCCTAGTTGTAGCTATCTCCAAAGCTCCAAGAATAATACGTGTATCTCAAAAGTTGTAGAAAACTTTTCTTTTTGTAGCTTTTCTCCCTTCCAAAATAAGGTCAAGTCTTCAAAAGCCCAAAGTCCAATAGCAAGATGTCCACCAGGCCCATATGTGAGAAAAACCCATATAGAAAATATGCCCAAAATCGTCGCCGGAAAACAGCTCAGGTGACCGGCAAAGTCCGCCCGATCACCAGTCAACGGGTCAAATCGGTCGGGTCAACCGAGTCAAGGTGAGTCAGTTCTAGTCAGATGAGTCAGGTCCGAGTTAAGTCTAACTCAGCTGACTTGTTAAGCCACAACCATTTTGCAGGCCAAAGCTTTGCTCCCAGCTACAGCACTACCACCATAGCTCTACTGCCAAAACCATACTCGGAACCACCTGACTCAGGTACCACTTGCAAGTGCAACAACACCAAGTCCATCCAGCAGCACCAACGACTTAGCCTGCAATCCCCCTGGCACATTAAAGCTCCAACTTCTTCACTTCATCATCTTTCAGTCACCGTCATCAGCAGCTGCTCATGCTTAAGAAGCCCACTGCAACACATACTCATTCCAATTCCTTGCTGCAACCCAGCTCAAGCTTAGTTAGCGCATCTCAATTCATTTACAAACCACATTCATTCCTATTCCACCTGCAATGAGCTAGTACAATCATCTCCTCAACCTCGACAACAACACCAAAATAATTTCGCCATTCCTTGTACCACCTTGAGTCAGTTCACACACTGCAACCTCAGCTCAATGCTCTTCTTTTTTACTGCAGCTGCAACTCCATTCCGTTCGGATGACCTGCAATCACTGACATCACCTGTATTTCATTCAGCGCATCATCTTACAGCTTCTGGCCAACACTTTAATCACTGAAGCCCAAACAAATCTAAGGAAGTAACTTCCATTTCCTACACACTGCCATCACAACATCACCTGTAGTTTATACTGAATAAGAACTGAACCTGACAATCAACATCACCAGATTCAGCCTCAGTTCAAATCCTAAGCATTCATCCCCATCAATTCCATCATCTCAGCTTTAGTCCCATTGCATCGTGTTGTTCCCCTGCACTAACATTCCTCCTGCAAGAACAACTCCATCTTCTTTCGAATCCAGCACCATAAGCTTCAGTAATCCTCATCAGTGCATGAACATAGCTCAGAGAAACAACTCCCAACCCCAGCTGCAATACCCATTTCCTACACTGTGAACCCTTGGTAGCAGCATCTCCATTTCAGCTTCAATTCCACCATTCTGGTTCTATCACACCATTCTTGACACAACTGAACCCTAAATTCTATCACCAACATCATTACTTACATCTCAAATTCATCTTCACCGTTCAGTTCAACAGCAAATCCTAAACCTCCATTGACGGATGCAGTTCACAATCGAACTCAAAATCAAACACAACCCATCTTCTTAAATCAGATTCACAGCATGACACATAGAAACCCATCACCAATTTATTCTTATCTGCTTGATTTCAAAATCTCACAGATCCCCTTTTATTCTTGTTCTTAATATCAATATCACCGGAATCAAACCCCTTTAACAGCAAATCCACCCTCTTCTCGATCTGATTCTGAGCAACAGATCCTCATCCTTCTTAAACTCTCGATCTCTCCCTTCTTCTGAATTTGTGTAATCTTTCAGACATCAGCCATTTTTCTCAGAAGTTTAGGTTGTTGTAATGATACGGGCTTTTCTCGATGCCTAGGATAATAAGATTAATCCAGCCACCCTACACCTTTAGATAAGGGTTATCTGAATGATTCTAGGCATTCACTGCACAGATAAGGGCCACCCACTGAAGCAGCAACCCCTTAGTGATTTCAGTTCAATTATCAATCCTGCGAGACTGACAGTTCAGTTAACAAACTCCGCAACTCTGATATGCTGCAAATGCTCGCAGCTTCTTCATACGATGTCAGAATGATCTCATGCTTCGTCTTTTCGTCATCTTCAAGATGACGAGAAGAAATCCTGGATTTGAACTAGTTCCGCTTCCTTTTGATCCAATAACTCCATTGCACCTAATATCTCAAAACTAAACATAAGAGATGAAATTCACAAGGATAATAGCAAAGAAAACATAAATACTAGATATGAAATTAGGTGTTTTACAACACCTATCATTTATGGAAGAACCTAGACAATCACATTTACATGCTGCAAAACGCATTCTGAGATATGTTAGAGGAACAACTAGCTTGGGAATTATCTATAATGTTGCAGAAGATCCAAAATTGGTTGGATTTACTGATAGTGATTGGGTTGGTGATACAGAAGGAAGAAAGAGCACACCAGGTTATGGATTTCAGTTGGGAACTGGTTTTTTCTCTTGGTCATCAAAGAAGCAACAAGTTGTTGCATTATCTACAACAGAAGCTGAGTATATAGCTGTTAGCAATTGTGCTACACAAGCTGTGTGGTTGAGAATGATGCTGAAGTCATTGTTTCAAGAACAGAAGACACCAACAACAATAGTTTGTGATAACAAGTCTACAATTTAATTAACTAAGAATCCAGTGTTTCATGGAAGGAGTAAGCACATTGATATTAAATATCATTACATCAGAGAGCTTGTAAGTACAAAGTAGATAGATGTGGAGTTTGTTGAAAGTGAACAGCAAGTGGCTGATATTTTCACCAAGTCTTTGAAGTCTAACACTTTCATACACTTTCGTGGAAAATTGGGAATGATTAGCAAAGAGTATCTTGGTTTAAGGGAGGATGTTGAAGAATAAACCAAGATACTGTAAAGAAGACAAGAGGGATCAACAAGTGTTGTTGATCCAATAAGGAAAAAGGGTATGGATCAACTACTGTAGTTGATCCAAAGTGAATGAATCAACATGTATTGTTGACCCAATGGTATGGTGTCCGTGAAGTAAACTTGAGTTGCAAGTTTTAATGGTAATTGAGTCGGTTTACGTAAGAATTGTCTAGAAGTTTCTTTGTTAGAGTTTGGTTATTTTTGGAAGTCTTTATTGCTTGAGAGTCAAGTTTGTTATTCATATAAATAGGCTATTGAGCCATGAATCGAATACAATAGAAGAGAGAGTTTTATTTCAGTTAACTCTGTGTGTTTTTTCATTAAGTCTTTGATATCAAATTTTCTACATTTCTAAACACTGTGCAGTTTGATAAAGTAGATAATCGCTGCTCCATATTGTGGCAGTGTCGTATTGTTGATTCCAAAATAAAATGTAGCGTAAGTGTTCTGAACAAGGTGTCTAATTTGGTTCAATAGGAGAAAAAAATCTTGAAAGAAGAAAAATTGAAGCAGAAGGAGAAGTACATGTGGGCTGTTGTTGATGGCAAGAAAGAGAAGGTCTAGCTTGAATCCTTGTTTTTTTGTATATATCGTGTTTGCCTATGTTTTCTTTGTACTTCATGCCGTGATCATGTCTGTTTACCAATTTGTTTGATATATTAATTTGCAGGTTGAAAACTTCAGAATAGAACCTCCTGGACTGTTCCGCGGCCGTGGAGACCATCCTAAGGTTGAGATTTTGAAGCATTTCTGATTTTAGAGATTCCACTACAAAGGGCATCTCGAATTTATGTTTTTTTTTGTATTACATGTCAGGTGGGAAAGCTAAAGAAACGAATTTATCCCAAAGATATTACAAATAAATATAGGAAAAGGGGAGTCAATTCCAGAATGTCCAATTCCTGGTGAAAGGTTCCGTAAACCAAAACTGTGTATATCAATGATGCATATGACAATTTAAAAATTCTCCTCAGTTGTTTCTTTTTCGTTATGCAAGACCTTTGACCATATTATTTCATACCTTTTCAGGTGGAAAGAAGTGAAGCACGATAATAGTGTTGCGTGGTTAGCATGTTGGCAGGATCCAATCAATTTGAAAGAAATCAAGTATGTTTCTTTGGGTACTTGTAGTTCACTGAAAGGGTCGTGCTATCCCGCACGGCCGCACACTAATGTTTTATAAGCTAGCAGGCTCAATGCCGATGTATATTGGAGATCTTTATATTTTGTTGTTTCCTATAAAGTTACAGCTGGTGACTACTTTCATAAAAAGTATCTAATTTCTGTTAACCCCTCCAATTAAATTTATATTTGTTAATTACTCTATCTTCCGTTCTTTTTTTATCTTAGAGTTTTCTCAACATGAAAAGCTAACACGACTTATCATTTTCCCATAACATCTTCTTCCTAATTCATTTCTACACCAAACATGTTCCCCCTACTCTAATCCAACAACTTATATCCAAACGAAGTTATCCCTTCATTATTGAATCCATTTTTATATATGAACGCCTAGTTGCATGACAAATTGACCTGCTAGTGTCAGCTAACGGAAGTTGTGTGCACATACTTCACCATCAAACACGTGTATGTAGGAAGACACGTGGAGAGCATGCGGACCAAGCCATCAAAACATGATGACACACGCCCACATCCAAGAAGCCCATCCCGTTGACGTCGGATCTTTGCTCGAACAAATCCAAGGGCAGAAGATAAGAGATGTATCAAAAACACGATGTACTGCGGAGCACCAAATAACTCCCGAAGAGTTACTTTATCTCATCCCCAAAAGAAGCCAAGATCAACGGTGAAGAAAAGGTCGACTGACATGGACGTGACAGGGGCAGAAGACACTTGTCTGACACGAGCATGCGTCTCAACTACCCGCATTAAACACTCTGAGCAATATACGTGTCGATCAACCCGTGGAACGAACGAGGATTACTCTGCGTGATTAAGTAATGAACGAAGACCTCCGCGTGATGGACACAAAGCACAAGAAGATAAGGTTCCAACGGCCCTCAGAAACGGGTCCCACAATCTAACCCTATAAATACCCCTTCTCCACCAAGAGTAAAGGGGATCAGAAAAAAGAGTGGAGAAAAGAGAGAGAAGAATTGTAAGTGTAAGTTTATCTTTTACAATTCACAAACCAATGTAGACTCCAAAGTCATTCGACTACCTCTGTAATCATCAATGCATAGTGAAAACGACAACCCCGTGGATGTAGGCCTTAGTGCTGAACCACGTAAATCCGAGTCTTATTTACATTTCAGTATTATACGTTCATTTGATACTCCACGGATTTTACTTTTGTACCACGTTTTCTTTATCTTCCTCTATGTGAACGCCTCTAGTGATGATATTAGATGAGGCTATGATAAACCCGAAGGTTTTGAGCCAAGGAATCAGTAGTCATTTCATCAGTCCGAGTGGGCACATAGAGTGCGAACATTGTTTATGAACATATAGATGCCTTAGTGATTTACGTGTTCACAATTTGGCGCTATAAACAGGGACTTCGTCCCGGTAAAAGATTTATCTTATCTTGTGATTTCATCTTAAAATAGCATATGATTGCTCTGCTTCATTAGCTCTAGCAGTATTTACCTTTTGTTAAACTTTACCATATTCAAAGCAATTTAAACTGGTTAAAAGATTTATTGCTTATATCCATGGATTTATATTTTTTATATCTCGTACGGACCTATCTTTCCGGTGGGTTTTCGAAAATTTTCAAAAATGATCTACGTGCATTTTCAAAGGGATCCTTTCACGTGGCCCTCAGGCAGTTTTTCCCTGTCTTGGAGTAAGGTATTTCGCAAACTAACCCGATCCGCACGGACATTTCTGTTTCTCGCTGTTTGAAATTCCCTTGTGCAGAAAGAAGACGACAAAAGGACCCACGATGGAAAATATGCAGGAAGCAGAAAAATCCAAAGCCTCGTCAAAGGAAGCACCAAGGACAACCCCGGTCATCACCCGGAGCAAGCAGAAAGGAGACAAAGCCAAAATGACTAGTCAGAGGCAGGATACTGCGGAGATCACTTCGCCTATGAACGCTAACTCCGTTGCAGCCACGACCCTCAGAGCAGCGGCAACAAAGTACAGTACGGCAGCAGCAGCCCCAAAGGCTGCGGAAGCTAGCAAAACTCTTTCTACGAATCAATTTCACCAACCAAAAGAAAGGGTGGATGAATCCGGAACACATCAACCCGCGCACCCGCCAACCTTCGGAATGTCATCAACAAACGATCAGAATCAAACTGTTTCGGCGGCTTTAACACCGCAGATGGGCACTCGTCCCGATTTGGGAATGCCAACAATCGAAGCTGAACCTCTACCCCCCTTAGTGCAAACCGTAGAAGAAGGTGGCACCATGGCCGTAGTAGCACAAGCTGGGACTCTCAATCAGGGGTCAAACCAATCACATCGATTGATGGCTGAGCTTGAAGAATTGAAGAAGATCCAGCAGGTTTACGCAGATGCAGTAGCTCTGCTGGCCAGAGAAAACCAAGATTTAAAAGACCGGATTGCCCAAAGCACGAAGACCAGCCAACCACTTGATGAAGCAAATTCAAAGGCACCAGAACCAAATCGAGACCGAAGAGTCATCATAGCATCTAATGGAGACACAACTAGGGGAAGTAGCGCATCCGACCCGGATTATAATGACGGAGAGTCAGACTATCACGAGCAGAAGAGCGTAGGGCACCACCGCGCGATGGAAGAGCTGCGTGATGAGATGATGGCAGAGATCAGGCAATTAAAAAGTAGACAAGGCGGGGGAAGGTTAGAAGAGGTCATGAGAGAGGCTAATTCCACGCCCCTGACTCCGCCTGGCCAACACCCCTATTCGCGCTGGTGCCCTGTCCCGACGTCGAATGCTATTACGGATCCAGTGATCCCGCTGCACATATTCGGTTATTAACCGTGTCTTAGCTAGATGAAGTCGCGAACGACGCCGTACTCTGTAGATACTTCCCATCAAGCCTGAAGGGATCGGCATTGTCTTGGTTTGATAATCTGCCGCCAGACTCCATCCACTCCTACGACCAACTCGTAGAAAAGTTCTTAAAACTTACATGTCAAACAGCTGTTAACACCGAAATGGATAAGTCTGTTTCGCTGGCAATTGACTACAAGGAAACCACGAGGGAATACATTACAGATGAGCACAAGATATGCCAAGCCATAAAGGTGGCCCCAGGGTAAGTATCAACTGCTACAAGTGGGATTAACGATAGTCCACTATTTTGAGATTCATGGAAGCGGCCTAAGACAGAGGGAGATCTTCGAATAATTTTGAAAAGCCGCTCGTCTTGAAGAAATCCAGCGTGAATACCCGAGGGCGTACCCGCAGAGGTCTCACCGTACCAAGTCCGCAGAACAACCAATGGGGCCAAAAGGAATGCTCAGTGGAACAGCCTCACGAAGATATGAAGGAACGAAGGGATGAACGACGAAAGACATCGAAAATTCGAAGATCAAGTTTACACGAGCTCAATGCTAGCTATGCTCGGATCCTGCGAGAGATCAAAGGAGGAAAATCTGGAGTGGCCATGGTCTAGGGAAAACAGCCCCCAAGAACTGAGAAGTCTAAAGATACTGTGAATATCACTGTTCAACGGACACCAGACCGAAAAATGTAAAAACCTCAAAATAATGATCCAAAAATTGATTGATGCTGGCGAGCTCAAACATTACATACGAAAGGATTGCCGAGGATAGATCCAAACGAACCAAGCCAGTCCAACTTCCAAGGGAACCGCACAATCAACACCATCTCGTGTTCTGAAGCCGCAGGGCCCTCACTACACAGCACAGATAGGAAAGAGGTTACGGAAGCAGTTCGAGGACCGCTGCGAATTGTATAAGATCGATGGGTAGAGGTGGACGAGCACGAAGAGTGGATGGACTCACCTATTATCTTCGATGCTGAAGATATCGAAGAAGATAAGAAGATATGGAAGACCATAACGACCCCCTGGTCCTCACACTACCAGTGGCTGGATGTAACCTTAAAAAGATCCTCATAGACGGGGGAAGCTCAGTGAACGTTCTATTCTACGACGCATTCAAACGAATGAAGCTCCATGAAGAACAGCTAATGACCTCTTATTACACCATCTACGGATTCAACGGAGCACCCACGAAGCCATTGGGAGACATCGTGTTGCAGGTTAACGCCGGACCCATGAAAGTAGAAACACGATTCAGCGTGGTTGACGCCCCATCCCCCTACAACGCCATTATTGGACGAAAATGGTTACATAAACTCAAGGGAGTGGCGGCAACTTACTACCAATATCTCAGATTCCCTACACCTGAGGGAGTGATGGAAATCAAGGGAGATCGGGTCTCTCAAGAGAGTGCCAAGCCACTCAGGATCGTATCAACAACGAACAAGAAGAGCAGCGAAAAACCCGAAGAATTAAAAATAAAGAAGCCGCGAAAGAGAAGGCCATAGACCTGTTCCTCAAGGAAACTACAGGAAGGGGTTTGACAAAGATGATAATGTCCTAAACACAGAGACAGGTACTTCAGCAGCCAACGAAGGACAAAACATACCAAATAGCAATCAAAGAACGTCCCAGTCCTCGGGGACCGAAGCCGGTGTTCACGCCAGTAGAGCCCGTAAAAGAAATCAACATAGGAACGGAAGAAAACCCGAAGATGATCAAAGTAGGGACCATAATGGACGAAAGAAGAGAAGATTCTCTAACCAAATTACTTAAAGAATACGCGGATATTCGCCTGGAAACTAGGAGATATGCCGGGGATTGACCCGAAAGTAATCCAACACGAGCTGCGCATCAAACCAGGCACGCCCCGTTCAGGCAGAAAATAGAAAAGTTGCACCAGAGTACCATAAGGCAGTGGAAAAAGAACTTCGGAAACTACTAGACGCGGGTTTCATCAAGGAAGTCAAGTACCCTACATGGATCTCCAACATGGTCGTCGTTCCTAAGAAAAATGGAGGGGTTAGGATATGCATCGATTTTACTAACCTCAACAAGGCATGTCCAAAGGACAACTATCCCCTGCCAAGCATAGATCAGCTGGTGGAAGCAGTAGAAGGATATGAAGAACTGTCATTCATGGATGGACATTCTGGCTACAACCAAGTAGCCCTGGCAGAAGAAAATCAGCCACACACAGCGTTCTACACCCCACATGGACTTTATTGCTACACTAGAACACCCCAAAGAATGGTCGATACTATCTTCAGGCCATGGATTGGTAGTACCTTAGAAGTTTACGTCGACGATATGCTCGTCAAAAGTAAGCTGCGCAAAGATCACCACCAGGATCTGAGAGATATCTTCGAAGCAATGAGGAAACATCACATGAAAGTAAATCCATAGAAATGCACTTTCAGTGTCACCTCGGGGAAATTCCTCGGATATCTGGTAACAAAAAGGGGCATTGAGGTAGACCCAGTGAAGATTCATGCCATAGTAGAAATGCCATCCCCGAAGAATTTAAAAGAAGTGCAGAAGCTCAATGGGTCCATAGCAGCCTTGGGCAGATTTATTGCCCGATCCTCGGACAAATGCAAACATTTCTTCAATATTCTCAAAAAAGGGAGAAAGTTTGAATGGACCGCAGAATGCGAAGAAGCCTTCCAAAAAATCAAAGAACAACTAGCTTCAATTCCGATCCTGCAGAAGCCGGATCCTGATGAGGTTTTGGCATTGTACATAGCAGCAACATAAGACGCAGTTAGCGCAGTGTTGGTCAAAACCAATACGAAGATAGAACACCTATCTATGTCAGTAAACCCTCAATTCTGCGGAAAGGAACTACACGAAGATCGAACAACTTATCCTAGCATTGGTATGGGCTACTCAAAAGCTGAGAACCTACTTCCTAACTCACTTCATCCGGGTCCCATGCAAAGCACCACTGGAAGCAGTCCTAAAAGCGCAGGAAAAGTGGGCAGAATAGCCAAGTGGAACACCCACCTGGACCAATTCAACATCATCATGAAATTCAACATTCCCGAAAATCCCAAGTTTTGGCGGATTTCTTAGCAGACCTCCCCCTGGACAACGACGAGAGATTGAGGGAATACCAGAAGCCGAGGAAGAAAGCAAGGATCAATGGATATCCTCGAACCCGCGAGTCAAAGACAATGGGAAGTCTTCGTCGATGGTTCCAAAAATAAGGAAGGAGCAGGAATAGGCATGTCATCACCACCCCAACCGGAGAAAGGATGTACAGGCACTCAGGTTAGAATTCAAAGAGCATACTAACAACATCGTCGAATACGAGGCAGTCGTACATGCCCTCCGTTTAATAATAGAAATGGGGGTAACCGATGTAAGACTGACAAGTGATTCACAGCTTGTCATACAAATAGGGCTCGAGTACAATGTGTACGACGACACCCTCTCAGCTTACATGGCCTTGGTCCAAACATTGGCATCACAAATTCCAAACATCAAGTTCCGGCACTTATGCAGAAGGGATCTCAGGCACGCGGATGCCCTAGCATATATATCATCCATGCTGAAGGAAAAAGCGTCGAAGCTATTAAATAACAAGGGTATACGAGCCTTCGATTGCATCACAATTCTCCTTCGCTACCAATCAAGATACAGTGGAAGAAAATATCGAAGACCAGGTAGGAGAAGACATCCATAACGATTTTGACGAAGAAGACATCCTGTCAAGAGCAAATCAAGACGAAGATTTCAGCAACGAAGATGATTGGAGAAGGTGATCCATGCGTTTCTCAAGAAGGAACTTACCCGCGGATCATAAACAAGCCAGGAAAATACTCTCCAAAGTAGGAAGATATGACCTTCGGGATGGAATCCTGTACAAGAAATCCTTCCTCGGACCGTTACTACGTTGCTTGTCCAGAAAGAGGGGCATCGAATTCTAAACGACATCCATTATGGCGACGCAGGGAATCATAGCGGCATGAGATCACTAGCCGACAAAGCAAAAATGCAAGGATATTACTGGCCCACAATGATACAGGATGCCGCAAGAATGTCCCGACGATGTGAAGAATGTCAGCGTTTCGCCAAAAAGATACACGCGCCAGCAACAACGTTAAATTCTGTAGTAGCCCGTGGCCATTTGCAAAATGGGGCATAGATATCGTCGGGCCTTTCATCGAGGATGGCAGGGAAAAGACGATTTTTGATAGTAGCCACGGACTATTCAGTAAATGGGTGGAAGCTAAAGCCTTAGCCAGGATCAGAGACGTGGATGTGTTTACTTTCATATTCCAAAACATCATTTGCAGGTTCGGCATACCAGCAGAAATCGTGTCCGATAATGGTAAGCAGCTAAGGGAAAAATAGACATGCTCTTCGATACTTTCAAAATAAGGAAGAACAAATCCACCCCCATATACCCTCAAAGCAACGGACAAGCGGGAAGCCACTAACAAGACCCTCGCCCTTATCCTCAAAAAGCAATTAGACGAACATAAGGGGCGATGGTGTGAACAGTTGCACAATGTGTTATGGGCATACAGGACAACACGAAGATCTGCCACTGGGGAATCCCCGTTTCTCCTCACTTATGGAGCTGAAGCAGTCATCCCAACAGAGATCCTCATGCCAACCACAAAGACGAAGCATGGGAGAAAAATCTCACAACAGACATGATGTTAGAGAGATTGGACGACCTGGAAGGAAGAAGGGAAGCAGCATTGCAGAAGATGGAAAATTATCAACGAAGACTAGCAAGGGAGTACAACAAAAAGGTAAACTTCGAAATTTTGTAGAGGGGCAGTATGTGCTAAGAACAATCCCACAGTATCAACGAGAAAAGAAATGGGGAAAGTTAGCACCTACGTGGGGAGGACCTTTTATAATACACGACATTGCGGGGAACGGTTCCTACATCTTCGCAATCTGAAAGGCGAGGTCTCCGACATCCTTGGAATGCTAAGTGGCTCAAACCATACTACCCATAGGAGCAACGCAGCTTTGCATCTGCGTGAAGAATCCAGAAGAAGAAGGCAGCGTAACCGCTCTACATGTTTCTATCTCTGGACGAGGAGTGCAGCCTCAACCTATCAATCAAACAAGCTTTCTGAAATTCAAGTAAACAAAACTATCAACAATATTGGGGAAAGTAGTAATCTACAATCTCTCAGGGCTCCCCATCAGTGTCCATAAGTGTAAGACCAGGGGGAAGGCACCCAGCAGAAAGAGATACCCAACCAATCTTAAGGCAACGGGTCGACGGAATGGGTGTATGTAAATATTTTAACCCCATATCCTAGAACGTTGCCTCGCCCCCACCGTCTGGGAATCCTCTGGCCAAGGGTTCGCCAGCGGGGTGACAGGTCTCAAGACGATCACGAAGGTACCTCCCTTCGGTATCGCACCCAAACACTTAAAAAACTCTTCTTTTGTTTTTAGTGTCCTTCCTCACAATGCTTAAAATAAACAACAAACTGATATTGCAGGTATATCAAAAAATGATCCATTTCATAAAGGTTGGTTACAAAAAGCGGCAAGGCCAATACAAGGAATACACATCAAAAATATTCTTTTTACAAAATACTAGCAAAATCTAACGGAAGGCTAATGATGATGCCGCGGTCTCTACTTAGATGATGCCGCCCCATCAGCAGGGTTGTTCCGAAGAGTTGAAGGGACGCTCCCACCAGATGAGGGTCCCGAGGAGCCAGGCAAGGAGGAAGGTACAGGACGACGCGGATAGCTCTTCACGAGGCCATGCTCGGTCTTAAGGCCAAGCTCAATCTTCTCCAGCATCTTGTTTGTCTCCTCAGCCAATTGACACCGAGCCTTATGCATAATAACTGTCGTCCGCTGGTGGGCTTGAGATAACAACGAAGATAGACGATTCACTTCTTTAGAAGCAGCACCAACGGCCTCCTCGCGGGATGCCGCCAAACTCTTAAAATGATTAGTCTGTTCTTCCTGCTGCGCTAAGGAAGATTGAGCCTTTTCAAATTTTTCATTTGCAACGCGGAGTTGTCCCTCGAGCTCTGAAAAAGACAACACAAGGGAGTTAGCACAGAAAAGACACAATCACACTCGACGAAATAGGGTTATACCTTCGACACAAGCCGAAGCCTCTTCATACTCATTAACAACCGCATCTCGCGCTTCATCAAGATGGTCATATTCCTCGGATAATTTCTTATAATCTAGTTGAAGGTTGGTGAGAGTAAATTGACTGGCATCTAATTCTACCTGCTTCATCGAATCCATGTGACGAAGGTGGTTGACTTCGTTGTTTATCTCTGATACCCCTTTGCTAAGTCTGTACATACATACTTCGAGATTTCTCTCAGACTCAGCCTGGCGGGCTATTTCAGCGCGAGACGCAGCAAGGGCTTTGCTTAGAGCCCCAACTTCGGCTCTGGCATCGTCCCTTTCTCTGGTAAGACACATCATGCTCTCCTTAACTCCCGGAAAAGGAAGGGAGCGAGCCTTTCGTAATTCCTCTTCCAGAAGATGTATTCTAGACTCCAACAATGAAGTGCGCTCACGGGATTCCCGCAGATTCTCACGTGTCCACAGCAGCGTACCATTGAACAAAGTACGGTCATGGTTATACAGATTCTGCATATCAACCATTTGAACATGCCTTGCGCGCCATCCCTCAGCCCGAGCGTCCCACTTTTTGGCTTCGCTCTTAATTTTCTCGACCAGCTCTTTGATACGAGATTTTTGCCGTGCCCTTTCGTTTCGAAGCCATATCAGCTCGGGGACGCCACCCACTGAAGATAGGGTGGGGAGACTCAGACAGAACAACAAAGTAGTAGAGAGGAATTACGAGAGAAAAAGGAGAAGAACCAAACCTGTGAAAGCTGAAACTTGGCCGCGAGTTTGCTCTAACTCAGCGAACGGCGCAAGCTCTGAACGAAGACCAGCCTCCGCTTCACCCAGCCTTTCTTTCTCTTTAAGGCTACTTCAGTTCTTCTATCTCCACCTCAGCCGCAGATAAGGCCTTTTCTCTGTGACGAAGCTTAGCCTCCAGCTTCAAAGATTTCGCTTTAAAGAATTGATACAACACATGGTTACAATGCTCACTCCTCATCATCTACACATCAAATGGCAAACATTATTACACCGAAGGATCGTCACGAAGAGATATGTACGAAGACTTACCTCCAAGACACGCTGCTGGGGAAAACCTATTGGTACCCATCGGCTATGGCCATCATGTCAGCAACAGAAGTGGGAGGCTCCGATACGAGGGTAGCTTCGGGAACACTCAAGCTTTTCCCCCACATCTCAGATACACGGCCTCGGAAGATAGTTCCATCATCCGACGGGTATAAGCATCGGAATCCTTCTCACCAGCAACCACCGGGGCAGGATGGGGGACAAACACAGACCCTTTTTCTTGAGCCAATCCATTATGGCATCCTCACCCTCAAACGTCAGCGAATGAGGGAAATCCTCGGAAGGCGAGTCAACCACAGACTTCCCCTTTGCTGATATTGCCCCATCGGCACAAGTTTCGGCATCAACATGCGCATTGCGATCATCCGCGCCCTCATCCTGAACAGCAGCGTCTCCCTTACCAGAACCCCCGAGCACATCCCAATCATCATTGGGGGAGAGCAAAGAAAAGCCTTCGGGAAAATCGAGGGCATCGTCAAAGAGTTCCCCTGCGGAATAAATCCTGTCAAAGGAGAACTCTTGAGAAATGGTGGGGAGAGTTTCCGCAGCCTCACCAGCAGGAGCAGACATGTCCGCGATAACACTGCCGTCAGCCACCGCGGTATTATTTCTCACTTCAACACCATCACAACCCGCACCAATCTCTTCCTCGACATTAGGAGGGGAAGTATCAGTGCGCTCTTCCCCATCAGATTTCCTCATCCTCGGCAAACTCTTCGTTCACCGGACTGGTAACTTCTTCATGAACCTCAGCCTCACCCGTCACAATGGTAGAAGACTGCTTGGGCCCAATCTTCTTCTTTTTCGACACCTTGGCAGTAGTGACACTCTTCGATGGAAGTATAGCACCAAAACCTTCCTCCTCATCTCCTTCAACGAAGTCGAGAGCATAAGGAAAGTTCATGCCTTCGAAGTTTAAACGCCAGGGACAGAAATCTCCATAACGAGCAGGAGGAGATTCACGAGGCCTGCTACTCTCAGAAGGACGCCAACCGCGCGGACCGGGAATCCAACCATACTCCCAAGGACCAACAATTTCAATAACAATGGCGTGCCACTCGTAATCATGGTCACGTTTGATCCTTTCGCGTGCGGGAAAAAGTTTCCGCTGATTGGACCCCTCGGTGCCTGGAACGTATTTCAGTTTGGCATCGCTCACCTCACTTAACAGACGAATTTCGCCCCAAGGAGCAGCAAGGTTTCGAAGGCTAACATTCCACGGTTTACGGTTCCTACTATTGACATAATCCCCAAAGGAGTTGTTGAAGTTTTCAGGGGTATACCACTCCCTCTCAGCGGGATTTGGAACGTAACATGTCATCGTCTTCTCCCCCTTACTCCGCAGGTAACATTCCCTCAGTGCACGGAGATAATTCCACGATAGTTGCGACACAGAACGACTGTGAGTATTGGTGGAAGAGCCTTCACGACCAGCCAACACAACTTTATAAAAGGAATCACCAGACTTGTACAACGGCAGCATAAGACCCGCCTCGAAGGCTCCAACCGTAGTCAGCAGGTGAAACTCATCAAACTGATACTTCGAGATGAGATCGTAAGTAATATCATCCTCAGGGGCATAGAAACGAACCTCGAAGGCTTGAAGCTCATGCTTTTCCTTGAAAACTTCAAGGTCAATATGCTTGAACGTAACTTTCTTCTTGCTGACCGAAACGCTGCGTATCACCGGGGCAACCTCATCCTCTTCCGCGGGATCGGACGAACCAACAAAAGCTTCGGAAGCTCTTCTTTTCAAATGAGGATTCTTAGACGATTCAGCTTCGGCGCACCACCTTTGGATTTCTTCCCTTTGAAAGAAAGTACTGGAGGCGGTGGCAGAGGGTGCTGCACGGGCACTATGGAACGAAGAGGGGGAATATCGAAGGTACCACCGCGAGGACGTGTCTGCGTACACCCCGAGTCATCACGAGGGCAAGAAGTAGCACGACCGACAACGTTTCGAGACCCGGAAGGACTCTTCGATGGATCCCCTTTCCTAGGAGGAGAGGCCCTCGTCCCAGAAGAAGATGAAACTTTATTACCGCGGGGATCCATTTGAGACAATTTAGAGAAATCTCCCCCAGGTGGATATCTATCAGACTCTCTACGTGGAGGGAATCTCGGTAGACTAGAAGCCGGAGCTTTATATGGAAGTCGCGGACGGTCAGACATGGCTGCGAAAAGGAACAACAAAAACAAGTTAGAAGCAAACACGAGGGCATCAACAAAGATCAAAAAACAACAAAATTACCAGTTCATTTCAACAAACCCCAGAAACCCCAAAACTAGCATACATACATGTACACCCTAAAACCCTAAAACCCTAAGCTTAAAAGTTCAATCAATACAAATGCAACAATGGCCTCCTTGACTTGAGAAGAAGAACAGGGGCAAACTAGCATACAAACATCAAAAGGTGTTCTTCATCACAAACAAGGTACGACAGCAGCAGAAAATTTTGTTTCAGCACAATCAACACAACTTAAAACAACAGAGACGAAGAAAAGAAACCTTACCACCACAAATAAAATCCCAAAAGAAGACAACAAACCAGAAACAAAGAAGAAACGAGCGTGATTAATGCTACGGCAGAGGGAATTTAATGGTTGAAGAACAAATAATGAAGACTGACAGGGAGAATGAAATTAATTTTCAAGGAGAATGAAATTAATTTTTCTCTCCTCCTTAATATACTCGAAAGAAAGAGAAGGAAGTTAATGGAGGAATGGGAAACGTGCCCATTAAATGAGCAGTTAATGCACGAGTGAGAAACGTGCCCAAGTATCTAGGAGAAGTTATTAGGAGAGAGGAAGAATATGTAACGTCTGTTTTCTTCAATGCTTCCACTAAACACTCAAGCCCAAAGAAAAGGGGCAAATTGTGTGTACATATTTCACCATCAAACACGTGTATGTAGGAAGACACGTGGAGAGCATGCGGACCAAGCCATCAAAACATGATGACACACGCCCACATCCAAGAAGCCCATCCCGTGGACGTCGGATCTTTGCTCGAACAAATCCAAGGGCAGAAGATAAGAGATGTATCAAAAACACGATGTACTGCGGAGCACCAAATAACTCCCGAAGAGTTACTTTATCTCATCCCCAAAAGAAGCCAAGATCAACGGTGAAGAAAAGGTCGACTGACATGGACGTGACAGGGGCAGAAGACACTTGTCTGACACGAGCATGCATCTCAACTACCCGCATTAAACACTCTGAGCAATATACGTGTCGATCAACCCGTGGAACGAACGAGGATTCCTCTGCGTGATTAAGTAATGAACGAAGACCTCCGCGTGATGGACACAAAGCACAAGAAGATAAGGTTCCAACGGCCCTCAGAAACGGGTCCCACAATCTAACCCTATAAATACCCCTTCTCCACCAAGAGTAAAGGGGATCGGAAAAAAGAGTGGAGAAAAGAGAGAGAAGAATTATAAGTGTAAGTTTATCTTTTACAATTCACAAACCAATGTAGACTCCAAAGTCATTCGACTACCTCTGTAATCATCAATGCATAGTGAAAACGAAAACCCCGTGGATGTAGGTCTTAGTGCTGAACCACGTAAATCCGAGTCTTATTTACATTTCAGTACTATACGTTCATTTGATACTCCACGGATTTTACTTTTGTACCACGTTTTCTTTATCTTCCTCTATGTGAACGCCTCTAGTGATGATATTAGATGAGGCTATGATAAGCCCGAAGGTTTTGAGCCAAGGAATCGGTAGTCATTTCATCAGTCCGAGTGGGCACATAGAGTGCGAACATTGTTTGTGAACATATAAATGCCTTCGTGATTTACGTGTTCACATAAGTTAAAGTTAATCGCACATTAATATCGATTACCATCACTACATGACGATACAGGCATGAACGTCTCATCGTTCAAGAAATTGGTAGTATGATCGTCGATAATACAGGCTCTAGGCCGTTCAAGCATATACTGATCGTCTTACTTTTCATATGCCAAGCTCAATGTGTTTTCAGTTTCAAATAAGAGACCAATTGTATAGGTGGTCTGATCACACAGTTTCAGCAAACATCTTAGTCTATATCTGCTCGTTCTCCTTAAGAAAAGCACTACGACACTATCGTAATCCCAATACATTATGAACCAGTGTGCAAATTTAATGAATGAAATGAGATTTAGTAATACAAACCAAATTACTTATCATAATAATAAGAGAGAGACCGACCTTAATGTGCATAATAAGTTTGAGTAGTTTCAATTGTTAACTGTTCGAATGGAAAATTTGAAGTACAAGAAAAACGAACCGTTTATATACAAAGTTAAAATAATTGGAAAGACATAATGAAAAAACACAAAGTGATCGATATGAATATATGTACCATTATTGTACTGTGTTCCCTCCCAATCGTTATCAGTAACAGGTTCACAAGATTCGAACTCATTTATTAGATTTCGACAGGGATTTATTTCTTTACAAAGCTTAAAACAGATGCCCTAGGGAGTTTTATTTTTTCTTAATGAAAGGTTTTGTGAACAAAATATTAAAAGTTACAAGGATTGTTTTGATTTTATTAAATTGAGAAAAGGGTTTGTCTGAAAACATTTATTTGACAGTTGTCTAATCGACATCAACGACTGAAAAATTGACAGTTGTCTAATCGACATCAACGACTGAAAATTAAATATCCAACGGCTGTTGTATGCTAGCTTATAACTCTCTCCTTCACATCCGTGCGGGATAGCATTACCCTCGTGTCAAAGTGACAAAGGAGAAATATGAGAAAGCAAGGCTGCTCAAGGTAACTAAGTTGTTGCATCTCATACAGCTAGCCGTATTTTATCTGAAAATTTGAAAAAGAAAGACGATTTTACAGATATCTAATTAGCAGTTGTGACCATATGATTGCAGGATTACATAGTTGGCATAAAAGCAAATTACAGAAAGGACTTCACAAACAAAGATCCAACGAAACAACAAATAGCAGTCGCTGCTTACCTTATTGATATGTTGGCTCTTAGGGCTGGCAATGAGAAGGTAATTAGCATGTGTTCAAGTGTTGTTCTGTTTCTCTGTTGAAAGGATAATGCCACTTAGAGTTCTCGTATAAGAGTTACATGGTCATTGCTTAATTTGTACGAAATTAAACTTCATTGCTTATTGTATACGAAGACTTCATAGTAATCACTATTAATTATGTCACAACAGGTTTTTGTGTGTTTAGAGTATTTGAAAATTTGCTAATGCTCTTTGTCACCATTCCTCGGATTTTTTAGGATGCGGATGAAGCTGATACAGTTGGTTGGTGCACCCTGAAAGTTGAGAATGTTACCTTAGTACCTCAAACAAACAAAATAGAGGTCAGTTTGTGTAATTCTAGCATTTGGAGAATAACTACCTAGATATTTCTCCACTTCATGCTTAATCTTTTTATGCCTTACATGATTTGGCTTTTTATCATTTATCCAGATAAAATTCCTCGGTAAAGATTCCATACAATATGAAAACACTGTTGAAGTCGAACCTCTTGCATATGAAGCAATTAAAAAGTTTAAAAAGGGTGAGCACATATTCACATACATCTTCGCATTTTCGTTTCTTTCTTTTCCTGATTGGATTGACATGATTGCACTCCACGTTTTTTTGCAGGGAAAAATGACAGTGAAGATCTTTTTGACAAGCTGAACACACATAAACTGAATGCTCATCTCAAAGAACTCATGCCGGGCCCACAGCCAAAGTTTTTCGTACTTACAATGCATCCATCACTTTAGATAACATGGTAAGGAAATTCTAGCTGAGAAAACATTTCCTCTAATACTCTTTATTAAGCTTATTTGAAAAAATTGGCAGTTGAATAGCACAACCAAAGGTGGTAATCTTGGCGAAAAAATTGGTGTTTATGAACGTGCAAACAAACAGGTATAAAAAAGAAATTGCAGTTGAAAAACCCACATACTAGCTGTTTTACAAGTATCCACTTTCAGTTTACTTGACGTTTCATTGTTATTTTGCAGGTTGCAGAATTATGTAACCATCAACGTACTGAATCAAAGCCCACCCTGTCCAAATGTTAAAGTTGAATGAGAAAATAGCCGCTTTGAAGGTGACAACCACTTTTGAATTTTAAGCAATACAATTTATTTTAGGTACCTGTTACGTGTTAAGATGGAATATATAGATACATGTTACAATTGCTTTTAAAGATTACATTTAGAGATTATTATTTTTATCTTGTACAGAATGTATTGGATGGACTAGAAAAGGATTTGGCGGGAGTGAGAAAAGGGAAACCTCAACTGATCAAGGATGCTGATGGGAAACCAAAGAAGATCTTGACCCCTGAAGCGTATGTTAAAATTCTCTTCTTTACACTATATGAATATTTTTGTCTATTTGTTGTCTCGTCTTTTATAAGTTCACAATTTTATATGTAGATCTACAGATCAGAGAGAAAAATGGATCAGACCACTAAGAAGATTGAGAAAATGGAACAAACTATGAAGAAGAAAGAGGAACTGAAAAATGTTGCATTAGGCACATCTAAGACTAATTATCTTGATCCTAGGATTTCAGTTGCTTGGTGTAAGCGCCATGAAGTTCCAATTGAGAAGGTAAAACATTCAAGTGTGATTTATTCATGTGTTCAGCGGTATTTTAGCACCCAGCACAGCATCTATTGGAATAGTGTTTGGCACTTACATTTGCTGTTTATTTAGGCACTTACATTTGCTGTTTATTATTGACATGACAAATATACCAACGGACACTTCTGGCGAAGTTTGCTTGGGCAATGGATGTTGACCCTGGATTTAGATTTTAACCTTCTGGATTTCGGTAACAATTGTCGAGTCTATATTCTTGCAACATTTGCTTATTCTCTGGCTTCTGTTAACTGGAAATTGAATGAGGTTAATGCGGGAAAAGAAATATAGGAAGCATAATTTTGTTTACCTTGATATAGCAAAATACAGATCAGTATGTAATAATACTCGGACTTCATTATTCTCGGAATTTTAGAATGTGTATAGTAATCCATATGCCCTCTTCAATTTTTCATTCGGCAATTCCATTCTGTACTTCAATGAAAATCACAGGCATCAATCCATATCCCAAAGAGAAAACATCTGAAAGACTGAAACAAAACAAAGCGGGCATGGATTATTTGCTCGATCTATATAGTACATCATCAAATATAGATTAATTACCGACTTACCGTGGCGGATAAAGTATATAGATCTATGAATTGCTCGCCAAAAAAAAGTTACCTTGTGTAATTAAGTAATTTACTTGCAATCTTAAATTTGCCAAAATAGTTTTTTTCATTCATAAAATTGACGCATTACAATTCAAATCACATCCCCAATACATATTAGCATTTCAATAACTTTCTAAAATCCAATACGGGTTATGAGAAATTTCCTAAGGATGTTGTGAGATTCGTATTCGAAATTTCCATCTTCGCCATTCTTCCCGAGATCACTCTATAATCTCGGTATTGGTTTCACTCCTAAGTCGATATCGATTGACAATCATAACTAAAGCTATAAAGTCTTGAATTTTCTTTTTTTTTTTATAGTTTGAAATCGACAAAACAATGATGCACGATCCTGGTTGTGAGGAATACCCGTTTCTGTGGAGAATGTTTCATGGATTTTAACCCAATAACTCATACTCATCAAACCATTTTGCCTTCATTCGTCACCCTTCCTTGGATAGTATGCTATATAGTTTATGCAAAGAGATAATTATCCATCTAGAGTATACTTAGGACTAGGAAGTACCGTTTTTCAGGAGATGTGCTTTTGAAATGTGAAATAATAAATGGGTATATATAGATTAGGTGTTTATAACCGCTATATTTTTGAAAAGTGAGTAAAATTGAATAGGTTTGGCTGAATTTTGGATTATAGGTCGAACTTAGACAATAAAATCAATTTCCGTGCAAGTTCGGTTGATAAGAAATTTGGATTATGAGCTGAACTTTTAAAATACTAAATATGCTAGTTTTCTAGTTCGTCAGATATGAAATTTCAGGTATAAGCTGAAATTATAAACACTAAGCATGCCTTTTGGGGTTCGGTTGATACGAAATTTGATTTATGAGCCAAACAAAGTAAATACTAACAGGGTGTTAGTCCTCAAGGGAGTTGGGGGAATTGGGTGTAGTTTGGTTTTTTCCTATTAGTCGTGGGGGAGTTCAAAGGAGTCTCTCGAAATCTCTGTTAGTCGTGGGAGAATTTAGAAGAGTCTCCCAAACTCCCTAGAAAAACCCTGTTAGTCGTGGGGGAGTTTGAAAGAAACTCTCAAACTCCCTGTTAGTCGTTGAAATTAGAATACTAGGGAGTTGGTGTTTTTAGGGGAGTTCTGGGGAGTTCTAGAGAGTTTATAGTGTATTTTTTCCTCACTCCAAATCTCTCAAAAAAGTAGAGATTTCTGGAGAGTCTCTCAAACTCCCCACACTCAAAACACCAAACTCTCTCAAACTCCCCACACTCTCTTACACTCCCTCAAAATCCCCAAGATTCAAAATACATTAAACTCCCCCAAACTCACTCGTGGACTAACCCCCTGTAAATACAATAGGTTTGTCTGATGAAAATATTATTTATGAGCCGAACCATTTTCAGTTTCAACTAACAATACTCATTTAATTGTAAAGTAGCATGAGTGCATTCTTTTAGATTAATCAAACTCTTCGATATAAATTTAGATCGTACATTACTAATCTCGTTTAATCCAATTCTTCAATGAATCTCGATGAATATATCTCTAACGGATCTCGGAGTATATGTCTCTAATGAATCTCAAAGTTCTTCTTTTCAGCCACGTATAACACAATTCATGCTTGCATCTTCCTTCATTCCTTATTGCCCACGGGATTTGAACTCTAGCTTCCCGTAACAAAAAGAATCGAAATGCTAACCAAAATAAAAAGTATTGAAAAGTTAGTATTCAAACCAGAAATAACAATATACCGCAACATAACGTGTTGGAATACTCACTTTCTCTGATGTCGATTAACCCATCCTAATTTCTGATATAATATCGCGTCATATATCGGATAATTTCAAATATTTCAACTAGTTCCATCCATACACGGTGTTTTGAATTCCCATCTAAATCAAACTAGAATTCTTTAATTCTTTTCCACAACATTGAATGATGTTCATTAGGTTGTTCACAATAAGTGCGAATGAAATCTCTGTCAAGTATTTGATCATCTTCTACGGTGAATGGTTCCATTTTTTAGTAAGACTATAAAATGAATTTTAGTAGAGGAGGAACAAGGATAAGTATGAGAGCAAAACGAATTAGAGAGTGCCAAAGACTATATATAAAGATGCCCAAACAATCTATTTTTTTTTGTTGAAAAACTAGCCGTTTGGGTTTTGTACTTTAACTATTGCAAGGTTCAGCTGATAATATAAATCACAAGATCAGCCGATTCTGACAACATTCAAGCTTTTTCCTTCCTTTAAGTTTCGTCTGATTTTGAAATTGTGTTATTAGCCAAACCTGACTTTGTTTTTCAAACAAAATACTTGTTTCTTTAATTTAACTCAACCATTTAAACTATTGACTAAAAACATAAAAGTCAAGGTGTACTATAACAAGATCAAAATCTACTTGAGAAAACATAACAAAGAACACGTGTACATTAAACTGAGTGTATTTAACAAAACGTTATCTACAAATATCCAAACTTAAAGTTCATTGACCACGACCCCTTTTGTTCCACGACCTCTATCGCCACCTTGATCACCATCCTCTGTGTCGTCATCATCATTGGTCGGGATGCTACTCTACCTTGATTTGTACCTTCACCTTGTTGTCATGTCCTGTTGTTCATATATCTTTTTTTCTGGTTTCTCCGGTCCCTCACCTTTTTTAATGATTGCATCCCACTTGTTATAGAGATATTGTTGCTTTTCCCCCGTCGTCGGTGTTTTGAAACTAAGTTTCTTCTTCATATTCTTCAGCATCTCCCTACCCGCCGCAACCTAATTTGATGTAAAACCCGATGAGCTTTCATATTTTTATAAAAAATGTACTTTCATATTTTTAACAAATTCAAGAGTATAAATTAAAGGCACCGTGTATCATAATCTTAAAAGCGTTTGAAATGTCTTCGACATTTGTCTTGGACTTCTCCTTCACGATCTTTTCCTTCTACCTATCAGCACGATTTTGACTTTTCTTATTAGTAATTAGGGGATGTTTATACCAATCTATACAACCCGATTCAACTTCCCTAGGATCATCACACAAATCTTCTAAGTGACACATATTTATTTTGCCGACTTCCAAGTTTTCCCAATGATCAAGAGTAGGTTCAGGCTCATATTTGGGAATCCATGAAGAAGTGGTGCTTTTAGTTTCCTTATAAACCCATTGGAAACAACTTAAACTTCTCTTAAACCTCGTGGAGCGTTTGGATGGATTATAATTGACGGAGCACTCTACGAGGTCATATATTACAAAACCTCTGGGATTAAAATAATAGTAGTACATACCCACTAGCATATCTTGATCTTCAACAACATCTTTCAAAAATGGGTCAGATTAAATAGTATGGCCATCCAAAGAGTCTAATTTTTCTCACAGCTTAACAAATACATGTTCTTTGTTTCTTTCTTTGGTGTTCTCGAACTCATATCGGGCTGCAGTAGAAAATCTATCAATCTAATTTTCATCTTTTTTATCCAGTTCCAGTTTCGGAAAATTGTCATATACCCACACCCACACCCACACCTACATCAATAATATAATAATATGAAAAAATATTCTTGACAACTAACTTATATAAAGGAAATGAAGAAAACAGAAAAGAGTTTAGCTAATAACAGTTTAAGTCGAACTGACAAATAGTATACTAAACTCTGGAACTTATATTGAAAAATACTTACCAGCCGACCTTGTAAATTTGGGGCTCCAGAACTTTGTTCGACTGATAATGAAAATCAAATTTTCAGTTGAACCCGACAACTTTGATTCAGGGATATGGTTCGGCTAGTGTTGTAGATGTAACTATAAGCCGAACCTGTTACTGGATTTGCATATTTATAGGTTTTTTAAATGAAAGATTGAACAAAAAATAGAGATTTATTGTCGAAAATTACCTTAAGCATAGTGAAATTTCCTTATACGTTTGTACTTGACAATCTAGAGGCGCTCGCAAGTTAGTTGAGTAGGTAAGCCAACGCAGCAGTTCCCCAAGAGTACTTGTTAACGGAATGGACATTCCTTAAGAATTGGAGATATTGATCATTTACTTAGTTTCCAGTAATGTCGGGAAAGATATCTTTGATATGCAGTTGTAGTTTTCTTCGCTTTGGCGTCGTCCATTACCAACTCTCTTTTTACTAGTCTATCCTTTGTATTTTCAAAAGCCTTTTTTTTCCAAATTAGCTAACTTGAACTTCTTGCTCTTCTTATTTTTCCCATCTTGTGCATTATCAACACCATCCACCTCTTTAACGGAATAACATGTCTTCATTTTACACCAGCCAAGAGTTTCCTTGGACAAAATATACATCTCATCCAAACTCACCTCATAAAAATATGCATCCACGCTTACCCCTTACACTCTAAGGCATGTAATCTTCTTCACATCGTCAGGGTCGATTGTCATCTCACCATAAGGTATATGAAATGTTTAGGTCTCTGAAAGAAATCTCTCGAAAAAGGCGGAGGCCGTCACTATATCACATTAGTGATGTTCGTATCTAATCGCGGACCATAAACCAGAATCTTGCACTAGAAAAACCACCACATGAACCTCTTTAAACAAATTATAATGTGCATCCCCCTGGTGTATCAATACTCGGACCGCATGGGTGTGATCAGGAGTCTCATATAAACTCTTTCCCCAAGAGACTCTGTAACCAATAAATACCTTGCCTCCATCTTAGGGAACACAATGGGGTAAACCATCCTATCAAGGAGTTATGATGTCTTCATCACGAAGAATCCGAAGCCCTGTAATCCGGGGTGTATCAAGCTTCTTCTCTTGCATTGGTTGTGGTTGTGGTTCTTCTTCTTTGTTATCTTGGTATGTTCTTCCCCTATTACCTTCTCCCAGTTTTTTTGTGCCACCTCCTTAGGTATGAGGAGTTTTATAATTAGAAGGAATTACTTCCATGTTTCTCATTTTACCTTTTGTGTTTCTGCGGTAAAGTAGAAAACCTAATTATTAATACTTCAAACAACAAATAAGATTTCGCAAATACTAAATAACAAAAGCAAAGTCCCATTCGCCGCCAAAAATCCCACCAATCAATACATCTAAACTTATTTCTAGTATATAATCAACACATCCAAACGCATTCATAATAAATTAGAATTAAGTTTGGATATGTTGATTAATGGGACTTAAACAAATCCTTTTGTACAGAATATGAAAAGTTTGGCTGAAAATTTTATCAACATCAACGGGTTTGGTTGACCCGAAATAACAACTTTGAGTCGAACTTGGTAAAATTCAAGGTAATACAACTCACATAAAATAGTTCGGTTTTTGCAAAAAAATTTATCAACCGAACTTCTATATTGTGCGAATAATGAAATACATAAGATAAGTTCGGTTGTGTTTCAAAATATTGAATAAGCCAAGCTTTACTTTCTCTACATACTAAACCAGGTCCGGCTGATAATTGAGTTCAAACTTTTCAGCGGAACTGTTCTTCTGCGCTTTCATAATGAGTTACAATTTGCTACTTCGACTAATAATTCAAACTCAATTATTAGCAAAAAACAAACTCAATTATTAGCTGAACTTATATTTGTAATCGCAAAAAACCCTAGATTTTTCGAATTAAACTTACTTTATCAATCAAAAACAACAAAATATGAGATGGGTTTGTAGGAAATACCTTTTAATCCTTATTTCAGGAATTGGTTCTTCACTCTATCATGTTTCGGCTTCAATTTCAGTTTCAACTCATTCAACTTCTTTTTGTTCTTCTATTGAAGGATTAGAAGAAGATATACAATGCCTAACTACTGCTGGTTTCTTTGTGCGAATTATTTTTGTTAGGTACTAAAAATTACTTCTAGGAAAAACTAATGTTGTGGTACTTTCTTTTTAGGTTCGAAAATCAAAATCGAATAAGACAAGCTTGAACCACGATAGTAGCCGTTCCATCCTACTTCGGTCACGGGGAGAGGAATATGGGTTGATCTTATTGAAGGAAAAAGAAAAGTTTTGAGAAATTACAGTGGTATTGAATTATGTGTTTCGGGTATTGAAAACTATGAAGAATAACAGAGCTTTTTGGGTATGGAAGCTTGTTCTGTTTTCTAAAAAGGCTAAGTAGCCTATTTATAGTAGTTTGGAATACACATTGCTTTTCTCGTAAGTAGAGATTGTGGAGAGATGGAGAACATGGAGATGATGTAGGTAAGGTGAGATATTTTAAGGAAGTATCTGGAATCCCCTTTTTACCGTTTCCATCATCTCTCCAACTGCTTATAACCGTCACCACTACTCGTAACTTTTCACATGGGGTGTTGCCACGCCACATGTTGTTGTAAACCACCAGACCAATACCCCATGAAGAATCCCCTCATGTGATGTATTTCGATATTTCGTAGAAATTTAGAAGAGTCATGGACTACATCTTGTTTAGGCTAAATCATAGCCGTTGATATGTCATATGTATTATAAGCATATTTGATCATGTTTTGTGAAGTTGTTGTGAAAACAACTTGGCCACGAACAGCTAAGGTGTCGTGGCATGCTCATAACTTGTTGAGCTGCTAAAAGATATCTTGGCACACTAACAATTGGTTATGATGCTATAAATTAGCATGACATGCTAATGGTGTAAAAGTAGCATACTATGTTTAAACTTTTCAACTACAACTAAGGTGGAAAAAGATATGCCACACCATAATCTTTACGTGATATATTGGAGCGCTAAATAATCGCATGGCATATGGCATGATATGTTCATGGACTATTTGTGACATAAAATGGCAAGTGGGTTGTGGCTTGTAATAGCGCTAGGATTTGGCATGCCATAGACTATGGTGGCGTTAAGATTATCTTAGTAGGCTGAGACCCAAAGATGGCCTAATATATTTGGTCGTCATAATTGAAATTAGATCTCTTTGTGGTTGTGGGCATAGAATATCATGGCGTAGCCTAATACTACATTAGCAAGTTGCAGTTTAATAGTGGCTTAGCACGTTTTGTCTTAGCTACGACAGCTGAGAGAGAAATAGTGGGTCCATAACTTGGCCATGGGTTAAATAAGGCAAGACACTATATAGTGGAGATGTTGTGGCATATATTGGACCTAAAGTGGTGTGTGGCATGTTGTGAACCTAAGGTGGCGCTAAGAATTATCTTAGAAATCCACGACCTTAAAAGTGGAATAACATGCCCAAGGCTTTCCATGATGATTGAGAACGAAATAGTCGGACTTATGTTATCCATAAACTTTTATGTGACATGTACGACATTGTAGCATATTAGTAGCCATCCATAGTGGTTGGGCCAATGTATATTTGGCTATGGCTCGGTGTTGGCCGATTATGTCGTATGAATGATGTGACTAGGCCATAACCGAGAATTAGGGTTTGTCCTTGATTTGGCTGCGGCTATTAGAATGAGATTTCTATTTCAACTAGGATAAATAGGTTGAAATTGGATGGAGCTAAGATAGAATTGGTGATTACGTGTTCATGACTCGTGGGGGGTTGATGTTGATTATTTTATGGACTTGGACATAGCTCGCCAAGGTCCCATAAGATATGTGATATACATGGCATGAATTTGACCGTGCGCATAGCCAAGGCCCCTCGAGCCACAATGGATATGCCACAGATCTTGGCCGCGACATGCCAAGGGCCCATGGAGCGTTAATATGGTTGGCTAAGGTCCAATAGGCCGTGAGAAGTCTTCCAGGGGAGATGGCTTCAACTGGTCAAGACGGTTTTGATGTGGCAGGTGATCTACGGACTTGGCCAAGATATGGACAAGTTATTTGAGCGTGGAATGCTAGGCCACAGTCTTGGCCGTAGCTGGCCAAGATGAGATTAGCATAACAACATGTGCTATGGACTTGGCCAAGGTCTGGCCAAGTCATCTTGAGCGTGGCAAGTTGCTCCACAAACATGACCAATGGTCAGGACTGTTAGAGCATAACTCGGTTGAACCCACCAAGCATTGGTATGTCAAGTTTGGTTGTCATATTTCATCTAAGAGTCGCTTGATTATGTACTAGAGACAACTTCGTTTAGGTTAGAATAGAAAGTCTAGGAATGTTGAGACATACAAGTATTACTCGAAGACCTGAAGAACGTGAAGAAGTAACGATCTACAACGACGACATCATCCTTCCTCTTGAGGTTAGTAATATTTGCTTGAACTGTTTCATTCCTAACGTATCTTTCAAGTCGTACTATATTGAAAACATAACTGCGAATATGTATATTGGATATATCACTCTACTAGTGAAACATGATTACATGATCATCGTATTATGGAATTATACTATGAAGTATAACGCTTATCTTTTGAACTTCGTAGATATGACATCAACATAATCTTATGAATGATGTTATGATTATGTGAATGGGTAATGGTGAATATTTCATCCCAGGAAACAATGTTTTACATTTTTTTAAAGGAAGTACATTCATGAACTTGTTTTATGAATCGAAATGGAAATCGCTAGGCTTATTGGTACGAATATTCATTGCAAATATTTGGATTACCAATATGTGTGAGATGGTAAAACCGATCGTAACTTTGTTGTATCTTGGTACAACTAATCACAATGCCTGACTTAAAATTTGGTATGACTAGTTTTGATTAATTAGTGTAACCGATCCTAAGTAATCACATGAGATGGTATGATCGATATTTGTTGTTGGTGTGACCGATCCTAGTAATTGGTGTGACCGATCGCAGAGTGTTGTATAATCGATCCTTATAATTGGTGTAAACGGTCCTAGTAATTGGTGTAACCGATCCTGGTAGTTGGTGTAACCGATCCTAGTGACTGGTGTGACCGATCACAAGCATTACCATGAGTATATGGGAACCGGTCCTGGTAATTGATGTAACCGATCCTGGTAACTGATGTAACCGGTCCTGGTAACTTGTGTGACCGATCACAAATATTTCCATATTAGGTTATAACCGATCCTAGTGATTGGTAGAACAGATTGAACCCATGGATAGATATTTGATCAATCACATAGTAGTCTTGGAATACAAGTGAACCAATTCTAAATTTTTTTGGAAGCGTGGTATAACCGATTCCAAGAATGTAAATATGAAATATGATTTACAGAGAAAAATGTCAACATACTTTGAACACGGACAATAACTCTTATCATTTGTTATTCAAACATATTCCTTAGTACTCAAGGAGATCCTGTACCGAAATTAATTGAGAATTTTTTAATTAAAGTTTTTGGTTATATATGCTTTTAATGACCAGCAATTAAATGCATATCTCTAGAGAATAACAATTAGTAATGTGCATTTACTAATTGGAGATTTTCTATTGAGAGATTTCGAAAAATATTGGACAAACATTTACTGGAATTATGAAAACCGAATTTTTCCATTCATTGCATATCTTGAGAATATTTTCGGTTTTGGAAATTCCTTGGTGTCCAAACATCCTTGGTCTATAAATACATAAGTTTGCATTTCTAGCAAACTATCCTAAGATCCAGGCAAACTTCATCTTTTCTGTTGTTTCTGGTGGAGCCGTCTATCTGTAGAGGAAAGTACCCTAATTAGGCGAAATCTCTTACGACGCTCGTTTAAAGACTTTCAGATCAAGAAGCTCTACGAATACCGTTGGCGAGAAACTAGATAATTGCAATGTTATTAGTTTTTGATTGATTTGAATTGATTAACGGTTGCTGAAAATTTGATTGCACCTAGTTTGTTTATTCTTGAGAATCTTCTCTTCTAATATAAGATTCACTCAAACTAGATCGAAGTATCGACGGGATATTTAGAACTGTTTGTAGATCTAAATACATCTTGTGATAATCCATTGTTAACAGACTCCGTTTTGTGCGTGATTGATCACAAGAGATTCAAGTGTTGTTGTGCAGGTGTTTATTGAAGATTAAAGAAGATTTGAAGACAAAGAAGATGTTCTCATACTTTGGTGTGCATAAACCTTGATCGGCTGGGATCCAACAAGAATCATATTTATTCAGTTGATAGTTGCATGAGATCAGCATTTTCAATATATCTCTTTGAGATGTATTTGGATTGAATGTGAATCTAAACTTGGTTACTTCGGTAGTTATTGGATAGATTGATCTAACCAGGCAAAGGAGTTTATTAGCTTAAACGGAAGAGCCTTTGCATATGACTTGAGATATCTTATCTTAAAGAATCAATAGAGTTGTTACCAAAAAAATTTATTGTTCCTTTAATGTTTGGAATACGATCTAAAGGAATTGTTCAAGTGCGTGCACTCATCGAAGTCGGAAGCGCAGGGATACTGAGGAAACTAAGTGAACTAGGGGTAGTTGCTTGGTCTCAACTATAAGAAGTTGGTGTAGATTTTGTATAGCGGCTTAATTCTGAGAGTATTCAATTCTAGACTTAGTTCCGGGGTTTTTCTGCATTTGCAGTTTTCCTCGTTAACAAAATCTTGTTGTGTCATTTACTTTTCCTTTCTGCAATTATAATTGTTGTTATTATAATTTAAAGTAAATCACACAAACGTTAACTCCGCTTTACTTGATAGTGATCCTATAGAGTTTGGTTAAGTCCGAACCTATTATGAAGTAATCACACTTTGGTAGTCGTATTGTCTCGATCTCGTATCCATAGACAATCACACAAAGTGTGAATACCGATTTGTAGTATCGTCTCGACTTTATCCATAGACAATCACTTTCGGTAAGAGGACTTATAGGTGGATAAATTAAAGATTGTGGTGTATTTGGGTACCCTCGTCTTTTCAAGGACAACTTAGGGTTTGCATCTTGGACGCAATTCTCGGCTTTGTAGGCATGATAGTGGCTATGCCAGAATTTCTTCCATAGCCTGCCAAGTTGTGATTAGATATGCCATGGACTTGTCCGATTTCATTGAGATGATTCTAACTATTCTATTATTTCATTCTTATCTTAGCTGGAGTATTATGAGCGACAACTGTTGTATTATGGCCTTAGCTATAGCTAGCCAAGGTGTTATGGGATATGCAGTACATGCTACGAGCTTGGCTGTGTCTATCCAATGTTCCACAATCCTCATGCCATTAATTATAACCTGATATAATGCAGAATTTGAGTTTGTTGCAATGTGCCATGCCCCAATTTGGAGTGTAATACTATTTAGTACGAATTTAAATACGATAGTGTTGATATAACATGTTCAAGGAACTCGGCCGTGGGAATTTACGACTTGAGACGATACTCGATATGACAATGTATCAAATATGATACTTTCAGTAGCATGGTAATTCAAAAATTGCGTCAAATCCTATTCCGAATATGAATAATGCATTCTACGTAACATAAAAGACGTATATATTGGCGCACATGAAATAACGACGTTTCTGCTGAGGAAAGCCCTAAAATTTGGCATACATATATATACACATTTAAAATATCTACAAGACTACTGGATCCGTTCTTTAATCCTGATGACGGGTCAAGAATTTTCATCATATTTCTGCAACTAGGGAAAGGCCATTTTACCATGCATGCCTCTGTCAAAAACTAACCATCAACAATTTTGTACTTGTGCTTAATCGACGATCAAATTTTTATGAATCAACAATTAGTTGTAGCGATGAAAAATTGATTTCGATCAGGTTAGGGATTCAGTTGAAGAAGATGAGAGGATGTTTAAGGTTTAAAACTGATTGTGATTCTGATTTCAATTTTGATTTTAGGTTTTTATATTAAGAATTAGGACAGTTTAGTAATTTTAAATGTTTAAGGTTATACATGCAATTTCACTACCCATTAGACACCCCTTATCAACCCACCCTAAATGGGAAAATTAATTTCTATGCCCCAAATTTTTTGAGTATGCCCTAAAATAGGGTTCGTTATTTTAGTATATTTCTTCATAAGATCCACTATATATTCATTTTATTTCTTCATGATTTATTTCAATTTAAATTTTAGGGAAAATATGTAATAACTAATAAATACGATTTTCCTTTTATAATAACAATTATTGTATTATTATTGTAGTTGCCAATTTTTGTATTTGTAAAAGTAAAATTAATTGTCCATCAATGCATCAATTGGATGTTGGTTGGATGTGGATTTTAAACCTGAAAATGGCCACGTGTTGGATTAGATGCAGATAAGACTAAAACGTGTCCAACCCAAACCTTAGTCACCACAGTGAGTCTCTTCTCTAATAGAGGAGAGAGAAGACGGGCTCACACTAAGTAAAGTAAATGTTAAGAAAACTTCCTACCATAGTTAAATACCATATTCCGGTTCTCCTCCCATCATGAAAATTCCATACAATGCAATATACTGATAAATATTTCCAAATTACTTAAAAATAAAAATAAGACTGATTGTATGTGATTATATCTGTTTAGTTTCAAATGAACGTGGATTAAAAAAAAAGAATAAAGAGGCTTTTACAAGTTCAATTTTATATTTAAAAAAATCCATTTATTATTAATGAATTTGAATATTAAATATTGTCATTAGAAATAAGTCAACACGACAGTAATAACCAACAATTATGTACACATATTTATACACTTCTATAAAATATACAGTTACCCCTACTTGAAGTTGGGAAAACTACAAATTCAATAAGACAATTAGGGGTACCCGTATAATTCCATTAAAATATGATATGAATATTTTAAAATGAGGTCGACGTTTTTCTTTCAAAAGCAAAGAAAACTAAAAGAACACTACTCCTCCATATGATTAGCACATAGAAAAGGAAATAATCAAACCAGTGGAACAAACCACACCAGATGATAACCATTAGATTTGGCCCATTGGGTAAGCTCGTGAGATACATTATTAGCCATATGATTAGCATGAATGAAAGACAGAGATTGAAATTTTGGAATTTTTAATGTCTTGAAAGAGGTGGTGAGTTCTTTGATCTACAAAGAAGTTCTTTTTGTTGATTTTTCCAATGATTACATCAGCATCACCCTCTATCATAATTTCTTCTTCTTTTCTTTTTAGAGTTATCTTTAGAGCATCCCTGATTGCAAATACTTCCGATTCTTCTGTGGAGAAACATACTAAATTAGTTAATTTAGCTAATATGAAAGAATGGTATGAATCTCTTATTATTATACTGATCCCCCAACTGTCGAATTAGGATTCCATGCATAATCTATGTTGATTTTAGTCCACCCTATAGGTGAAAACTGTCAAGAAGAGTCTGTAAGATTTGTAAATGGTGCAGCCATTCTTTGAAGAACAAGAGTCATATTAGGAATCACTAACATCGATTTATCTCTTTCCATGATAATTTCAGGTTCTTTTTGTTTAATATTGTGAACTATACTATTTCGATTAGCCCAAGTGGACCAAAGCAGGCAAGCCATAAAAAGGGAAGTTTTTTGATCTACTAGAAGAATCCTTATACGGACGCAGTTGAAGCCAAAACCTAACCCATTGCTGAAACATATAGTTGTCAAAATGCTGGTTTTAAATATTGATCATAGTCCATACCCCGACAATCTTTTTTTAGGTCACTAAAGCATGCATATTGAATTCCGTTTTCATCTTACATCTAGGGAGAGATAATCAAATATATGTATGTGGTTATGAAGAATCTCCATCACTGGTAAAGATTATTTTAGAGCCTTTCACACAAATAATTGGACTTTTGCAGGTATGTTTAGTTTCCATACAAATATCCATGATCCATAAATCAACATTAGTAGTATCACCACTCACACTAAACACATAATTAGCGGATTTAATAGAGAAGGTGTCATCCTTAGATTGTATCCAGATTCTTCTATCACTAGATGTCTCAATACTTAAAGAGATTTGTTCAATCAAATCTTTGGAAGGTTGATCAAGCACAACACTCAATTTTGTTGTATCCCAAATTCTTAAATCCTGATTTATTAGATCCATTACCCTTAGATTTTTATCAGGCACAATATTAGCTTTTGGTATGGCAGTCCCTTTTCCAGGGATCTAGTTGTCACACCAATAGTCAATGAGGTCAAAGTTGAGTATTATCAATCTTTGATGAGAGTGGCGCGCCTTTAACGGACATGAACCATAAAGAATGCCTCAGATGGAAGACCAATCTGGTGAGAGATCGATTGCATTACCATGGTAAAATATGGGCTTCTCCTAAGAGGGTCGAGCTTACTTCTCATTTCAGTATATGGGATTCTTCTAAGCAGGCCAGGCTTACTTTTCATTTCTGCACAAGGAAAGCGCTCACATGACGAGGCATCAGCGAGGGATTTTATGAGTGTTAGAGCACGGTCGAACTCGCAAGGCGTTCCTATCTCAAGCTTGTTTGTCAAGTTTAGTTGATCAAAACTATATACATGATTTATAGTCTACTTATAGCTATGTCTCGGATTAGGATAGAATGTGTAGTTGAGCTTTAGACTTCACGACGTTCACCAATTAAAGACGAAGATCTACTGAGGAGCTTGAAGGAACTTCATCAACAAAAGGTATGTGGAGACTAAAACTTATGTATCACTCAGAAGTATGTTATACTATATATTCTAATGAGACTAAGTCGTATAGCTATATAGACTTTTACATAATACACATTTGATATTTCGAGCCGAGTTTAACTCGCTAATTATCTATTTCTTGAAATATGTGTTGGAAGCTTTTTGCTTTAGCTATGTTCATCATATTCCTGACGAGTTTAGTTGGAAACAATCTATTTTTTGGAAACTAAATATAATTTCAAAAGATGATCATGTAAAAAGTACCTTGAACTTCTTATATGATTTGTGTGAGACAGTTATTTGATGTTAGCTTGGGAAGTTTCGTATTGATCATTCGATCACTTAAAAATTACTTGAACACAAACCATTATCGTCTTCCAAGGATGTTTCAACGATTAAAATGAGAGTTTAGAACGATTACCCATGTCTGGATACAACACGGTATGCATACCTAGTATGCAAACTGGATTGTGATGATTCAGCTCCGGAACTCTTGTTTGCGTACCTAGTATGCAAACAGATTTACCCCAGAAGATCCGGAACTCTTGTTTTCATACCTAGTATGCGAACGGGTTTACCTAAGTTGGGTCTGTAACGGTTGTTCGCGAACCGGGTTTGCGAACAACTTGACTATCCCAAGGTCCGGAGCTGCTGTTCGCGTACCTTGTTGGCGAACACAGTGGTGAAGTTCTAGAATCGGTTATGTTGATTCTCATACTCATGAATTAAAAACTTTATGACCTAACGAATGCAATCTTTGCAAACCGTGGCTTAATGTTCATGAATTGATTCTTGTATAAGTACTTTGTACGATTACAAATCAAACCGATTTCGATTCAATTTGTTCATATATATTTCTATGAGATAGTGAAAAATTGAACAACTATATTTGAAACATAATTAGATTCATTTGATTATCTTGTATGATTGATTGATCTTCATAGTTGATCTAGAAGTGTTACATGAATATGATTAACACAAAATTGTTCATATGGCTAACTTCGGTTAACTGTTATTGAGCCAACTCAATATACACGTTTAGGTATGGTAACCCATATCTAAATGAAAGTATATTTCATTTGTGTGTAACAATATAAGACCATATAACGGTAGAGATTGATTGCTTTATTTTTAAGCAGACTTAGCTTGAATATTAAATCAAGATTTCATCTAACGATGAATATTGAATGCTTTGTTACTAAGCTATCTTAGCTTTGATTGAAAGCAACCCTGAATTTAAAGACTATATAAGGGAGAAGTATAGCAACTGGAAAACCTAATCCCCAAACTTCTGTGCATTCCTAGTTGCAAACTAGAGTCGATTCTCCTTTAACCTAGTTGCATATTCTGATCTTACTTGTTCTATCATATTGAGTTTTATCTTCTCTAAGATTTACTCGAGATTTATCTCCGATAAGTAAGATATAAAAAGTAATCACAATAGTTCTTCGTCTCAAACTCTTGTGATTCCGTAATAACTTTCCCTGTTAATCAGTTGGGTTATTGTGAGGTGACTAATATTTCTAGGGTGCTCTTCGGGAGTATAAGACCGGATTATTAGTTGGTTCCTGTTCACCTTGATTTATCAAAATACGGAATAAAATCCGAATAAAGGATATACATATCTGTGGGAGACAGATTTGTTTATCAGTCTTCGACTTTGGGTCGTAACAACTCTTAGTTGTGGGTGAGATCAGCTAAGGGAATCAAGTGCGTAGAATCTAGCGTGGTTCTACAGGCGTAAGGAATGCGAATGTACCTTAATCGGTGTGAGACTTGGTTAGGGATCAACTAGATTCCATTCCAAAGTTAACTTGTAGCAGGATAGAGTCTGTAGCGGCTTAATACAATGTGGTATTCAAATCTGGACTAGGTCCCGGGGTTTTTCTGCATTTGAGGTTTCCTCGTTAACAAAATTTTTGGTATATGTGTTATTTCTTTTCCGCATTATATTTCTATATAATTGAAATATCACATGTTGTGCGTAGTTCGATCAGTTGATAAATCCAATCTTGTTTGTTGGATAGAACTTGATCGACACTTGGGCATTGGTCTTCGGTACCGTCCAAGTTATTTCACATATCAACCAGACTCGCAGATTTCTATATGTTTGATTTGCTGATTGTATTGAGAAAGAGATAAAATCTCTTTGATATAATTCTTGATCGAGTCTCCCTTTTAAGTTGGTGCTCTCGGAATTATATTAGAGTTTAGTCCATACAGATTTACGAACGAATTATTAGGTTTGGTTGTTGTTTGTACCGTGTATAAAAAATACACAAAAGGCCCATTAATCAAGACTGTCTATCCCGTGAAAGAAGATTCCAGAAGTTTCCAGAAGTCTTGTTGCCCAAGTTGCCTGCACACCAAGTTTTTATCAGAATTAGGGTTACATAATCTATATAAATACATGTATCCTAAACCATAAAGAGATATGGAATCCTAGGTTAGCCAACCATAGAATAACTATTGTAATCTCACATCGATACAATAATCACCCTATGGGATTCCTCCGTGGATGTAGGCACAACTTGCCGAACCACGTTAAATTCGTGTCTCTCTTATTTATATTCTACCGTTTTCTAGCCCTAATTCATATCATTATCATCAAATCATCGTGTGTAGTGCCTAGAAGTAATTTTGGGTAAAAACATTGGCGCCGACTAAGGGGATTCGAGTGAAAGAATCGTGTTTTATCATTGATGGAGGTGCAGAAGAAATCTGCACGAATTTCCATGCACAAATCAGCAGAGAAGAAAAGAAAAATGAAAGTTAGGGTTCATCAGAAAACCGTGGCGAACATGAAGAAATTGTTGCAGCAACCGTTGCAGAAACAGAAGAAGAGGTGTTGCGTATCCACATAAACAGTAACAAATATAATTGTTACAGAAGGCGTTGCCCAAGTTTTTCTTGATCAGTTCACCATATCCGTCAGATCCATGGAATCTGATCCGTAGGATCTGTCCAGCCACACGTCCAACTCTCAGTTCGTCAAACTAGTTAGTATACAACCAGTTGCCACATCAGCGGAACACGTCATACGCCGCATCAGCAAAAAAGCACAAGTCAGCAACGCCATGTCAGCACGCTCGGTGCCACGTCAGCTGAACATGTACAGTTAGCGTCCACCATGTCAGCACAATGGTCCAATCACTGGTAGCCACATCTCGTTAGCCACTGCCACGTCAGCAACGCTTGCCCTGTCAGCTAAGCCACGCCGGCTTTTCTCTGCCATGTCAGCATGCTGCGCACAATCAACACTGCCACGTCTGCAACAACACGCGCGCTTCGTTGAAAACTTGTTTCGTCGATAACTTCTTCATTTTAAGTCCGAATTGAGTGATTTTTAGCTCGTTGGAATCGTCTTTCAATTATCTACAACATGGAAGCAAAAATTCCAGTGTTCTAGAAACTTTGATATGCACTTGGAGCAGAAACATGATCGAGTTCGAGGTTTGTGGATCACGACATGATTGAGTTCGAGGTTCGTGGATAGCGACATGATCGAGTTCAAGATGAGGATTGCTTATACCCTTGAACGTTTAGCCTTGAATCACTTCTCAAGCACCTAAAGCCTCACCTTCACGTGAGCATTTAAGTCTTGCTTTTCACAAGCATAAAGTCTCGTCTTGCACGTGAGTGTGAAAGACTTGCACCTTGGCAAGCATAAATTCTCGTCTTAATCACGATCCCAACTCCCGATGTTGGTCCAAAGTCTCGTTGAACCACAAGCCCAATGCCCGATGTTGGTCCAAAGACTCGTACTCAACACAAGCAACAACCAGCCTGCCCGAGCAGCGAGCGCTTCAGCTTTGTAATGTTGCGAGCAAAAAGTCTTGCCCCAGCCGCAAGCACACTACATCCACTCAAGACTCGACTAGCTCTCAAGCATCAAAAGTACAATACTTGGAAAAAAGTCTCGCCTAGCGCGTGAGCAATATTTTTGCAGGTAATTACAGTTGGGGGCGTCTTTTTAATATCTCTACAAACGCTTGGGGGCGAGTTACATCATCAACAGTCGTCGCAGAAGGAAAAACAAACTTCTTAACCCCCAACAAGTTGGAGGTTAATAGGGGGCGATGTTTGTACCGTGTATAAAAAATACATGGAAGGCCCATTAATCAAGCCCGTCTAGCCCGTGGAAGAAGATTCCAGAAGTTTCCAGAAGTCTTGTTGCCCAAGTTTCTTGCACATCAAGTTTTTATCAGAATTAAGGTTACATAATCTATATAAATACATGTATCATAAACCCTAAAGAGATATGGAATCCTAGGTTAAATAACCATACAATAACTATTGCAATCTCACACCGATACAATACTCTCCCTATAGGGTTCCTCCGTGGATGTAGGTACAACTTACCGAACCACGTTAAATTCGTGTCTCTCTTATTTATATTCTACCATTTTCTAGCCCTAATTCATATCATTATCATCAAATCATCGTGTTTAGTGCTTATAAGTAATTTTGGGTACAAACAGTTGTTATACCCGCTTTTTCAATTGGTATCAGATCGGGAAAACACACTAAGACCTCATAAGTATGTGTTTGTAGCAATCTGACTCTATGGACAAAAGTGCTATCTCTATAAACGTACCTCCAGTCTTCGATGACTCGAATTACTTATGGTGGTTGCTATTCGTGCCTTTCTTCAAGCGCGTGATTTTCAATCATGGGTTCGTGTTGTTAATGGCTATGATCCTCCATTAGTTACAATAGACGGTGTAATAGTTGCAAAGGATATTGGTGAGTATGATCCTATCAAGATTCTCGATGCAAAGAAAAATTCTGACGGATTAAATGCTATCATCCATGCCATTACCCCAGATCTTTAGCACCATCTGACTACGTGCACTTGGTCTAAAGATTCTTGGGATATCTTAGAAACCGTATTTGAAGGGAATACCTCTGAGAAAGAAGCTAGGCTTCAAAACTTAAATTCTGATTGGGAAAACCTTCGTATGACTGATGAGAGTCATTTGATGAGTTTAATCACAAAGTGTCTGAAATGGTTAATGCATCTTTTATATTGGGTAAGACTATTCCTGAAAAGGACATTGTGATGAAAATTCTCAGATCGCTACCAGCTAGATACGATTCTAAAAAAAATGCCATCATTGAGGGAAATAACCTTGAAACACTTTCCAGAAATACACTTGTTGAAAAATAAAAGATATTTGATCATGAGCATTCATCCAAAGCTGAAAAGGATATTGCTTTCAAAGCACAAAATAACACTAAACTACTTGATAAAAGTAAAAGTGTTGGCAACTCTGTGGATGATCCTATTGAGACTGAATCATCAGATGAAGATCTTGACAACTCAGTTTCGTTGATGACAAGACAGTTTAGAGATCTTCTTTTGAAGAGAAGTAAACGATTCACCAGAATAAACCTAGATCATCAGTTAAACCCCATGATCATGCCCCTCCTAAAAACGGGGATACTGTCGACACTGATGATGAGGATATGCCACAATGCTTCAAGTTTAAGGGTTTCGGTCATTTTACCAATGCATGTCCAAATCGGAGAAAATACACTAGGAACAAAGGTCTTACTGCAACTCTTGATGAAACATCTGATTACTATGATTTGACTGAAGATGAAAAATCAAGTGTAGCACTCCTTGGCGAAAATATTAATTTTGATAATTGTAGCAATACTCACATCAACCTTTATATTTTTCCTGGAGAAATCCCATCGACCACATTGGAGGATGAAATGGATTTTTCTATGAATAATGAAAACTCTACCTCACATGTTTCAGGTACTTCACTTTGTTTAAAAGCATGTTCGGATATGGTGCCTGAACCATCCTCCACTTTGACATGTTCTTATTGTACTATTAAGGGTCATGAACTCTCTAATTAGTTCAAGTACAAACATAAAGTAAGATATGTCAACAAACTGCAACGGAGAGCTAATCGATTAGCAAACAAGCTCAAACTTGTTCTAAAGTCAAATCCATCCGAGGTATGTCTTTTTAGTTCATCTCCTAAGAAGTTGATTTCTAAGGATAAAGTTAGATCCTTACAGAAAAGAACTAGGTCCAAACGACCTATGAAAAGGAGTGTTAAAAATTCCGTGCAGGAATCATGTGGTGGACAAATTATTATTCACCCAACACTGTCTAATTGTGTTGAGTGCATCTTGTCTCATGTGCCCGTATTTCGAAAAGAGACAAGAGTTGTGCACTGTTGGGCTATATGATCAGAAACTATTCTAGGTTTTTTATTTTTTATTTTCTGGTTATTCTTTTCATATCAAAAAATAATGATATTGAAAAGATTTCTCAGTATTTGAATATATATAAAAAAAAGGGTCAAAACCGACATTCCTACCCTTTTTACAAATGTTTATGTTGATCATACGTGAACCCTATTACTCTGTATATAGGTTCCGTAACCCTACATTCTTTTCCTTCTATGAAACTCTTTTGATCAAAATGTTGCTTGTGGAGCTATTGTTTTTGTGTGCTTTTTCACAAACCCCATATTTTAATTTTATGGAGACTTCAAGCATCATTCTGATGGAAAAGATGTTAATATGATTGTTAAGACATCAGTCACGAAGGAAAAAAAAAATCTCATTCCTCTACAACTTTGAAGAGAAAAAGGAAGAATATGAAGAAACCAACGGCTAACACCTCAAATCTTCAGAAGTTTTCTGTTGTTCTCGAAGAGTTGAAAGAAACAAGGATGGAGATTCAACAAATAAAGGGTATTGTTCTAAGATATCTTGAAATTCAGAAGGCCTTGGTTCGGCAACAGTCAAGAAGGTTTGTTGGAATTGACTCCTTTCTTCATGAATCTTATGTTCCAATGTCTGTTGACGAAAAGGAGTTCGGGAAAAATAAAGATTTTTTCAAGAATCTTAATGTCTAGGAAATTTCTTATGAGAATTTATTCTTATGTTTAAGAAGGATAACTAGGGTTTGGAATAAAAATTATTTGTGATTACACATAGCTATTTAATGATTTTTATCTTGCAATGTTTTAGATTTATTTTTTAACTAAAGTTATTTGGAAGATTATTTTTGAAGTATTTAATATTTTTGATTTTATATATTGCAAGTGCTTATGAGATATATGTGTTTACGTTCGTGAACTGTGCTTATCTCATATATACTCAAAGATTAAGTCTATTGTGTCATTATGCAAATATTGATGAAATATAGAATGAACTTTTGAAAATATTCCGCAATATTGATATTTCTATGATCCACTTTTATGTGAAAGTATTGTATGGCTCCGTAAGTTTTCTTATGTTGAGCGTTTCCAATTAAATTAATCGATAAGGTCTTCTTATGATTAATTTATTCGAGTTTATTGGATACAAATCCATGTGATTTGTTAATGTCCAAAGAAATCCTTCTTTTGGTCACTCATTTTGTTCTCTTGGGAATGATATCAAATGTGGGAGAGTTCTTAATTGAACCTGTGCTTAATTGCCATATCTTTGTGGGGAGTGCGGCTGTGGAATATTTGAGGAGTTATCTTGTATCTTTATAAACTTCTTGATGAATACACTAAGTTTTAACTATGTGAAATCATCGAAGCAAAGTTGATATATTCTCTTTTAGTCGTGAAGTATCTTTTTGAAAATTTCATTATGATCCCTACTTTTTGTACTTTTGCCAATTTATATTGACAAAAATGGGGAGAATTATTTGGTAATTCACACTACATACATATGGTTTACGGATCATTATGCAAGGGGAATGATTTTCATTGATATATGAAGTATTAACTAAGGGGGAGTGATACATATCACCATAATATTATTTCAAAGTTGTGTTACAATTGAACTTTGATTATCTATAGTAATACTATGACACTGTATAACAATGATTGAGAACATCTGTTTTCTTATTATTATGGCTACGAATCTTTAACAACAATGATGCTGAGTTGAACACATTCAGAATCGCTGAAGTACTTGGAGTAGCGAAGAATTCAACAAATGTTGAAGAGCCAAGGAAATCAAGCATGATGGATGAGAAGATACAAAGTTTATTTATTTTGTGATCCATATGTATTGATAGTTTTGTCACTAAAATTGACAAAGGGGGAGATTGTTAGAGCACTTCTAGGTCGAACTCGCAATCGTTGCTATCTCAAGTTTGTTTGTCAAGTTTAGTTGATTAAACCTATATACTTGATTTCTAGTCTACTTGTAGCTATGTCGTTGATTAGGATAGAATGTGTTGTTGAGCTTTAGACTTCACGACGTTCACCAATTGAAGACGAAGATCTACTGAGGAGCTTGGAGGGACTTCATCAACAAAAGGTATGTGGAGATTAAAACTTATCTATCACTCAGAAGTCTATTATATTCTATCTTCTAATGAGACTAAGTCGTATATCTATATAGACTTTTACATTATACACATTTGATATTTCGGTCCCAGTTTAACTCGCTTATCTATTTCTCGAAATATGTGTTGGAAGATTTTTTATTTAGTTATGTTCATCATATTCTTGACGAGTTTAGTTGGAAATAATCTATTTGTTGGAAACTAAATATAATGTCAAAGTATGATCATGTGAAAATTACCTTGAATATCTTAGATGATTTGTGTGAGACAGTCATTCGATGTTAGCTTGGAAAGTTTCTTATTGATCATTAGATCACTTGAAAATTACTTGAAGCTAATGGTTTGTGTGAGACTACCATTGTCGTATTCCAAGGATGTTTCAATGATCGAAATGAGAGTTTAGAATGATTACCCATGTCTGGATACAACACGGTACGTATACCTAGTATGTGAACTGTATTGTGATGATTCAGCTCTGGAACTCTTGTTTGCGTACCTAGTACGCGAACAGATTTACCTGAGAAGGTCCGGAACTCTTGTATGTGTTTCTAGTATGTGAACGGGTTTATCTGAGTTGGGTCCGGAATGGTTGTTCAATAACCGGATTTGCGAACGGCTTGACTAGGCCAAGGTCCAAATCTGCTATCCGCGTACCTGGTTGGTGAACACCGTGGTGAAGTTCTAGAGTCGGTTATGTATGATTATCATACTCATGAACTAAAACCTTTATGATCTAAGGAACACAATCTTTGCAAACCGTGGATTAATGTTCATGAATTGGTTCTTGTATAAGTACTTTGTACGATTGTAATCGATTTCGATTCAATTTTTTCATATATTTCTATGAGATAGTGAACAATTGAACAACTCTATTTGAAACACAACTAGTTTCATTTGATTATATTTCATGATTGATTGATCTTTATATTTGATCTAGAAGTGTTAGATGAATATCGTCAAGACAAAGGTGTTCATATGGCTATCTTCAGTTAACTGTTATTGAGCCAACTCAATATACACGTTTATGTACGGTAACCCATATCTATATGGAAGTAAATTTCATTTGTGTGTAACAAACTAGCACCATCTAACGGTGGAGATTGATTTTTAAGCAAACTTAGCTTGAATCTTAAATCAAGATTTCATCTAACGGTGAATATTGAATGCTTTGTTACTAAGCTATCTTAGCTTTGATTGAAAGCAACCATGATTTAAAAGAATATATAAGGGGGAACTCTAGCAACTGGAAAACCTAATCCCCACACTTATGTGTATTCCTAGTTGTAAACTAGAGTCAATTCTCCTGTAACCTAGGTTTTTCCAAAACCATTATAGGTTAACGACTTGAAGACTTCATTGAGATTCGTGAAGCCAAATCCAACTATTTTCTCTATAGTAGCGTATTCTGATCTTACTTGTTCTATCTTATTGAGTTTTATCTTCTTTAAGATTTACTCGAGATTTATCTCTGATATGTAAGATATAAAACGTAATCACAACAGTTCTTTGTCTCAGACTCTTGTGATTCCGCAATAACTTTTCCTGTTAATCAGTTAGGTTATTGTGAGGTGACGAATATTTCTAGGCTGCTCTTCGGGAGTATAAGACGGGATTATTAGTTGGTTCCTGTTCACCTTGATTTATCAAAATACGGAACAAAAACTGAATAAAGAATATACATATCTGTGGGAGACATATTTCTTTATAAGTCTTCGACTTTGGGTCGTAGAAACTCTTAGTTGTGGGTGAGATCAACAAAGGGAATCAACTGCGCAGAATCCGACATGGTTTTAGAGGCGTAAGAAATGCGATTGTACCTTAATATGTGTGAGACTTGGTTAGGGATCAAGTACATTCCAGTCCAAAGTTAACTTGTAGTAGGCTAGAGTCTGTAGCGGCTTAATATAGTGTGGTGTTCAAATATGGACTAGGTCCCGCGGTTTTTCTGCATTTGCGGTTTCTTCGTTAACAAATTTCTGGTGTCTGTGTTATTTCTTTTCCGCATTATATTTTTATATAATTGAAATATCACAGGTTGTGCGTAGTTCAATCAGTTGATAAATCCGACCTTGTTTGTTGGATAGAATTCTTGATTGACACTTGGGCATTGGTCTTTGCTACCATCCAAGTTATTTCTCATATCAATCAGGCTCGCAAATTTCTATCTGTTTGATTTGCTGATTGTATTGAGAAAGAGATAAAAACTCTTTGATATAATTCTTGATTGAGTATCGCTTTTAAGTTGGTGCTCTCAGAATTACATTTGAGTTTAGTCCATACAGATTGCCGAACGAATTATTGGGTGTGGTTGTTATACCCAACCTTTTCAATGAGATAAGTAAAAGTCGATCTAGCCAGCTCATAACATCTTGTTGACACCCCCGAGAAAGAGGAAGGCGTCTGTAGTTGTCACTACTCTCAATAGTATAACTAAGAGTTCTTTCCTTATACGTGTGATCACATTACACGACAGGGGAGGATCCATCCCAGTACAAAGGTGTTCTTTCACCCCCCTTCCCAGCTTACTTCAATGCCAATTTTAGGTAAGGCCGCACAAGAACCGGCTTGGAACCGAAGAGCCGGCTTGGAACCGAAAAATCCGGACCGGAATCAGTGTATGTGCTGCAGGAAATGGGAATAAATATGAAAACCGGTAGATAGTGGCTACATGGACCGGTTCTAGTGCATTACCGTACCAATTTGGACTGAAATACCTGTTTGATCCCATCCCTTGATTTATATGCATCCCATCCATTGCTTTAGGGTGTTATTTATTATAACCTAACCTTAATTTATTCATAACTGGGCTTTCAATCGATCTCTCCTCGCCTCCGCAACAAAAAAAAAAAACCCAAAGAAAAGAACACCTTCTCCATCCCTAATCTGCAATCATGGGCAAATATCAGCTTCAATCTCTATTCTGTTCATCTCAATCCTATCATCAAATTTGATTTGATTTTGAATATGTATGTTTTCTGAATCTGATAAACTGTCTGTAGATGCAGGTAAGGTTCACGGATCTTTGGCTCGTGCTGGAAAAGTTAGAGGACAAACTCCAAAGGTAGCTAAACAAGACAAGAAGAAGAAGGGTATGTAATAATAGAAAACTAAAATAGACGTTTCTTCTTCTTCTTCTTCTTCTTCTTCTTCTTCTCTATTCGGTTGATTTTAAGCTTTATGTTGGTGAGAATCGTATCCCTGTGGATCTTTCTGTGTGTATACTAGTTATTCTAAGTGATTTATGTGTGTTTTTGTTTGAGTTTTTTTTTTTGTAGCTTTGGGTTTTTTGGATGTTAAATTGGTTGGATGACGAATGTTTTTTGGATGTTAAACAGTTATGGACGTGAATCTGATGCTAAGTTGCGGCGAAGGATTGATTTACTACCATGAGTTTGAGTTAATTTTCATAATGGCAGCAAGATGAAATGTTGAGATTGGTTTTTGCAGGGAACAAAAACTGATGGTGTGATTTCTACAGCTACAATCTGATACAGGGAAGGAAAAATTGGTTATTGGTAAAAAAACGGGTACCAAAACGGTCTTACCGGTACATGTACATGTACTCAAATGAAGATACCGGTCAATAGGAGGTACATGTCTCGGCTTCTTAAGAAACCCGGACTGTACCGGCCCATGTGCAGCCCTAATTCTAGGCCCAACTAAGGATATAAAGCTATTTACAAGTCTAATTTTGCTACTTTGCACCCCTGAAAGAAACTTGTTGCCAAAGCATATTTTCGCACCCCAACTCACGGATCTTGGCTCCACCCTGATACACAAAGTTCGTGTAACATACTATTGTGTGCCAGACCCCTGATGTGCCGTGCTGTATGATGTATCTGGTGTGCCATAAAAATGCCGGCACGGCAAACTTTGCACATCAAACAAGGAGAGTAATTAACTTTACCCGTGAGGCATGTATGGTTTGTACAACGTCTACTCACGCTCATGGATGTGTATTTTCTATATCGGATGTTTTTATGGACCAAAATAAAGTTATGTTGAAGTCCTACGTTCAAAGGGTGAATTATAGGCAGGAAGTTTAATTTCAGTCCATATTGATGGTTTAAACGATACCTGATGCATATATCCACGTGTGTTTAACCTCGAACTACAACGTCACCCCCAACTTCACAAGAATATATATATATATATATATGAGAGAAATTGATAGCTGGGCTAATTAGATAGTCTAAACGTGGACGCATCAAACATTATTAGTTAGGACCAACTCTACTAAGCAGCAGTAACATCCCAAATCTCAAGTCAATATACGTCTCTACATATTTAGGGCTGTTTTTCTTCGTCCTGTAAGCATATTCTAGTTATTTAGTTAACTATGAGGTGATGGGTTCTTAGTTTTCTTCCCAAGTGCCCAATATGGAGATGAACATTTTCTAATGTCTTTACGAGCCTAATTTAATTGATCCATGCATTTACTTGGAAATAAATTGCAGCTGACAAATATTCGATGTCGACTACTCGTTAAACACGACTATTGTTGTACTTCACCAAACTAGCTCTATTTACTTTGACATTATCCTTAGCTAGCCAGTTCTCCTATCTCGCATATAAGTTTCCCCTATAAATACACAACATTCAGAGACATCCTCCAACCCAAAACATAATACATTTGGCATCCATCCTTAACAATTCTTATATCATCATCATACATATCATTTAGCCCTTTCCCATCTCAACGTTTACGTACGTAGTCCCTCACCATGAAGCTAACAGAGATTTGGTTGTTTATGGCAATACTAGTGTCCATGACATTGGTTGTAACCTTAGATGCAACAAAAATAACAACAGCACCGTCTATAATAGACAATTATCAACTGCACGGCAACTTCATTAATAGAAGATCTATGGCCGGAAATTATAACCAAAGAATGGCCGTTGGTGCAACCTGTGATAAAGTTCCAAGGGTCTGTGTTGCTAGAGGAAGCACCGGACCTGATTGTTGTAATAAGAAGTGTGTTGATACATGGAGTGATCGAAACAACTGTGGAAGGTGTGGTAAGAAATGTAAGTATTCTGAGACTTGTTGTGACGGTAATTGTGTGAATCTGAGGTTTGACGAGTATCACTGTGGCAGATGCAACAATAGATGCAACGGTCGCAAGAGTTCCAACAAGAAAAATTATAAGCCTAGTTCTTGTTCTTACGGGATGTGCAACTATGCTTAATTAATTTTTCTGTTACAATACGTGATGTTATATACATTATGCGTAAAAATTACTTTTATATGTTAGAGAGATTTCAATACCTATACAGAGCTCCAGACCGGAGTTAGCAATATGCATTCATTGGCTTGGTGTGTGAAATTAACCTTGGCGGTCTGGCATGGTTGAATCAGGCATATATATGTAGTTTTCCATATTTTTCAGTTATGTTGCCGTATACATTTAAAAGAAATAAAGTCGATAATACCAAATATCGTGTAATAATGTTTTTACAAATGAAAATTAAATAATGCTGTTGTTTATTTACTTTTACTTTTCTACTTCTTTTATCTTACTTGTTTCGGTAACAAAATGTTTGAAGAAGGAAGATTCGTAGATGGTGCGGCTATATCAATCTCAGTCCTGTCCTGTTGATAAAAAGAAAAAAACCCATTACCATATGAACTGAACAGGATGGGTATGGAAAATCTCCACATATGATGGTTTTTCGTGGGTTACTACTCATCATAACTTAAAATATAATTTTGTCTAAGCGTCATAATGCAAACAAAAATGATAACTGAAAGAAAGAACACCCGATTGGGGTACTTAAACTAACTGGGGAGGAAAGGATAAAAATTGGATTTAAATATCAAATCAGGGTCACCCCTTATCTAAGTATTTTATCCAATACTTAATCTACCCCTCAGTAATCATGCTTAGTGCTTAATTATAATTAGTAAATTCATAAGATTATTTAATAAATGATTAGTGTGTATTTTTATTTGTATCTGGGTGAGTGAGGTGAGAGTAGAAGGAGGGAAAAAATTGAAAGGGAACTTTTTTTTGGTAAAAATGGAGGATGATTGTACAAGCACTCCCAATACTCAGATAAAGGTGTCAATGTGTTGAAAATTTGATTTTTTTTCTTTGAATTCACCATTGTTGCTGCTGAAATAGCTCGGTGCCGGCATGAACGTAGTATGAATACAATGCCGTCATTGTATTCATACTACGTCCATGCCGGCCAACAATATCTCCCATTTTGAAAGGCAAGCCGACATTGTGTTCGACCTGACAGGTCAGGTCGCGGGGGTCTAGGGGGCAACGCCCGCACAGTCAGTTAATTCTCGAGCATGCCGGTACTGCTAACGGCATAGTATGTTGCTTAAATTTCTTTGTCGGCACATGATGTAAAGTATCCAGAAATTGATTTTTTTCACTTGATGGCATTGATAGATGTCTATCGAGCATGCCGGCATTGAATGTTAGTTACCAAGCATGCCGGCACCATTTTTCGGCATGGTCTTCATCAATTCCGACATGGTCTTCATCACTTCCGGCGATGTAATTTTTATTTTATTTCTGACATGATCTTCATCACTACCGGCATGGTCTTCACTACCGGAGATGCAAAACTTGGACCTTCGTTACTATGAAGTGGCACACTACCATATATCAAAATCCAAATTGGAACAACCTTCATTAATTCCACTCAATTTTTATGATCAAGAAAACTCTATAATAGTTAAAGTAGAGAAATTGAAGAAATAGTTCACATGGAGGAAGACGCTTAAAAATGGGGAAATAAAAAGTACAAATAGTGATGGTCATTAATGAGTGTAAATAGTGATGGTCTAAGTTTTGACAATCCCTTTTTGGCGGATGAGTGCAATTTCAAGAAAAATAAATTGGCATATGCTAGGTTTTGTATTGAAATAGATGTTGATTTTAAATATTCTGAGAGTATGCCATGTTGATTGATGGTAATATTTCCATAGAACTTCCACTTGAGTATCAATGGAAGCCTTTAAAGTGCGGTAACTGCATTGCTTTTGAACAAAACAGAAAAGGAGAGGGTACCAAGTATATCACCATTTTTTTTTGTTCGACAACTTGTATGAACAAAATCTAATATAATTGCAAGTAGACAAATTTATAATCCTTTACAATATGTATATACAGTTTGTATCTCTATCTCTTCTCAATCAGAAAGTATAGACAATGAAGTCCCTGACCTGATTGTTAAGAAGAGTACTTGGACGGTCTCAAAAATCAATACCCCAATCTAGTCGTATCCAATATATTCAGATCCAAATTCTGCCAGGTATGAAACTTATTATCCATCTTTAAAGACACGAGTATCGTAATTGATCTTAATTATACGGACATATCTACTAGAACTGAATACGCACTACTTGTGTAAATCATATTATAAAGATAAACAACATAATGCAAAAAAGGAAAAACCTAATACACCAGAAATTTTATTAACGAGGAAACTGCAACTGCAGAAAAACCCTGGGACCTCGTCCAGATTCGAACAACAAACTGTATTAAGCCGCTATAGACACTAGACTACTATCAGACTTCAGACTGGAATGTAGTTGATACGGAATCCACCCTCCCAGCGATTCAATTACAGTCGCGCTCCTTACGTCTCATGAACCTCGCAAGGCTTTATGCAATTGTTTCCCTTAGCTGACGTCCTTTACATCCTAAGAGTTGCTTCAAGCTAAGTGAAGATTTTTGATACCAATCTGACTCTAACAGATAAGCTTGTTTGAGTTCCCTTTAGATCAAAGATCAAGGCTAGGAAATTTGTTTGCAATAGACAAAGATAACAAACTTCACAAATCGGGAACACTTACACTCATTTAGCTGAGAAGCCTGAATTCTTGACCACCTCTTGATGTGATCTCAATAATGTTGTGGTAAAAAGGTTCATTGAGGCTTGTGAAAGCAATGGATTTTTAGACTTATAAAACTTAAAAGTAAAGAAAACTTATTACAAAATTGACTTCAAGATATTAGAAAACAACGAAGACACTGATTTCACTATTACACATGAATAAATTATGGTAAACAATACAAAACTCTAATTATCTTTTAAGACTCTTATTTCTTAATTCACAAATAATCTGGAAAATTCTCAAAAATTAATTGTATCCCTAAGAATAGATTATCTAAACAAAGCATAACCTATCTAATTGAATCACAACTAATGAAATTTTTTTTGCAAACAATTAAAAACTCTGCAAAAGCAGTGATTGAGTGAATTATAAATTATAAATTAGAGGAAATAAATGATTACCAATTATTCATGCGTAAATAGCTTCCTCATTGCCTTGGTTGTGGGAGAAATTATCCTCTCATCATGTTGGAAACACGCTCAAAAGTTGATTTCATTTATGCTCAAAGATGGGTTTACAAATGATAAAAGTGTGAAAATAATTAAAGTTACAGAGAACGATATATGTTGACTGTCGGTGTCACTGTAACAAATAAGACTGTTCTGTAACAGTCGCAATCACTGTAGCATAAACGACACAAGGGTGTGCGTCTTATGTTCTTCGTGTTCTTCAGCAGCAGCAGAAAAATGGCAGCTCTGTAACTTGATATTTTTCGACTTTCTGGTGCTCTAAAACTCTCCTAAACTATCCTTCCCCCTTACTGATATCCCATCACCTATTTATAACCCAGAAACAACAAAATCTCACATAATAACTTCACATAATCCTCCATTACTCGGCAGTGAAGAAAAATATTCTCGGGAATATTTTCTTCCCTGATTTTCTTTCTCATGCGCCTGTTGTATACGGAATTGCTCCAGCACGTTTCTACCTAATACCATTAGCAGTTATACATGCAATATCCTCACGAAATCTCCTCAACATGGCACAAAAATCCCGAGTATCTTTCCCATACGTGGCTTTCCCTGTTTTCTTCTTGCGAGTTATCCAGCCAAATTTGATCGAAACAAACACCCATACCAGCTTTGTTATGACATATCACGTCTACCCACTAAGTTTCAGGGATTGAATCTCACTAAATCACGTCCGAAATTCGATCGAAAATTCTGCCAGCAACTGTGACTATTTTCCCGCCAATTTCAATTTTCAAAAGATGAAGAAGAAGTGCCTTGAATCCATTTTTCGGGTGCCTTTAACACCGGGGTGCTCTGGGGGTGCCCTTATCCAAAATGAGGGTGCCTTTAGTACTTTTCTCCGGGGGGTCCAAATAGCACTTTTTGAGCAACTTTTTCCATACAAGTGTATTTCTCCAAAAACATCTACAAACACACAAAGCATCAAAATTAGTACAAAAATCGAGCACTAACAATAGAGACATTGAGTACAATTTAGACACAAAAATGTGTCTATCTAATACCCCCAAATTTATTATTTGCTAGTCCTCGAGCAAAACTAATAAAAATAAAACCGAGTTAATCTCAGGAGGGTTTACCAGAGGTATACCCACAAAACCATGACTTCTACTTGGTCACAAGTATCCAAAGAGCTATGAGGACATACATATTCTCAACCTATCTCCAAGTAACTAGAATGCTAGAGAAATTAAAGGTGTCAGCTCTAAAGCTGACTAAAGAAAAGGGGAGACACATCCGCAACACTGCTAGATAAAGAGATATCCGCTACGCAGCTAGATAAACATTGTAAGATGCGTCCGCTGATTTACAGCTGGATAAGATTAGGAGAGAGATAAAGATGAGAGGGACATCTGCTACATAGCTAGATTAATTACGTGTGATGAGTTAAACCAGTGCTAGAAAGATCTTGTGCCAGATTGAAAGCGGAATAACAAGGCAACCAAAATGCATCTTTCTTCGACTCTCTCATAGTGCTCAGTAGAAAAAACGTCTTCTTCGGTCTTCAACTGTTGATGATAAACTTTCGAACCTTGACAATTAACTCTTCTTTTCGATTTCTTCCTTTACTTATAAATTTCTACTTCTCTTGTGCCTTATTGAACAAAACGTAACGATGATTGTTTTCATTTGTTTTTTTTTTTTTGGAAACAAAATTTACAAGACAACAATTTACATGACCATGAGAGAAGGACTTTCAAAACTTGGATCTTCACAACTTGTGATGTCTTGGTATCATGAATTCTAACAACTTATATCATTTGCTCTTATAACTTCAACTTTGATTTTTGAATTATTCTTTTCTATTGTTGCTTCTAAACCTAAAACGTCTTCAACTTTCTTCATAGATTTTGATGTCTAAAACGTCTTCAACTTTCTTCATAGATTTTGATGTCGCTCCGCTTGTTGATGATGATAAGTTTCTACTGAGAGAGAGTCGCAATCCAGTAACTAAGACTACATTGTGAGGTTGCTTTGTCTTTCTGGCATTTCCTGACCTACTTGCCTTTCCATCATGTATGGTTAGGTCCATCACGGTTACCCTCTAAAACGAACAAGTTCTCTCCTGAATTTCAAGGATCTCAATGTCTTTTTCTCTAATGTCTCAAAAGGTTGTTATCCCTAGCATTCCAATTTCTATCTTTTCGGTGAGAAACATTATGTAAACTTAGCTAACCGGATATCATGTGACGCTAGAAGTTTCAAAAGTGCAACTGAAAAGTTCTTCCCCACCCCCAAACTTAAATCTAACATTGTCCTCAATGTTTCAAATGAAAGAGCAATACCAAAAGTAAAATAACATGAGGAGAAGTTGGAAAGATAATACCTGGGTGAAGAAAATCAAAAACTAATATGCAACATACAACTTCCTCGATGGTCAATCAAGGATAAACAGGGTCCTCCAGAGGGACCTCCTCAACATCACCTGTAGGAAAGGGCTCTAAAAAGGGTTTCAATCTCTGACCGTTAACCTTCGAAGAACTACTACCATCCGGTGTCTCAATTTCAACAGCTCCATGAGGAAAGACAGTGCGAACAATAAAAGGACCCGTCCACCGAGAACGTAACTTCCCAGGGAAAAGATGTAAACGTGTATCATACAGAAGAACTTTTTGACCTGGAGAAAATGACTTCCGTAAAATATTTCTATTATGCACAAGTTTCATTTTGTTCTTATACTCCTTCGCACTATCGTAAGCATCTATACGAATCTCGTCCAACTCATTGAGCTGGAGTTTCCTATGGGCTCCTGCCTTGTCAAGTGAAAAATTTAGTTGCTTAACAGCACAATAAGCTCTATGTTCTAACTCAACAGGTAAACTACATGCCTTGCCATACACAAGCCGATAAGGCGACATTCCAGTGGGGGTCTTAAACGCAGTGCGGTAATCCCATAAGGCATCAGTAAGCCTAGATGACCAGTCTTTCCGATTAGGATTAACTATTTTCTCTAATATACGTTTTATCTCCCTATTGGAAACCTCTACCTGACCACTAGTCTGCGGATGATACGGGGTAGCTACCTTATGTGTAATACTATATTTCTTCATCAGAAGCCTAAAAGGTACATTACAAAAGTGCGACCCTCCATTACTAATTATAGCTCGCGGTGTACCAAAACGTGTAAGTATATTATTTTTCAAGAACTCAATCACAACCCTATGGTCATTGGTTTTACACACAACCGCCTCAATCCACTTAGAGACATAGTCTACGGCGACAAGGATGTATAGGTTACCAAAAGAATTAGGAAACTGACCCATAAAGTCAATACCCCACACATCAAAGACCTCAACAACTAAAATAGGGTTCAAGGGCATCATGTTCCTACGGGAAATGGTTCCTAATTTTTGGAAACGCTCACAAGTAACACAGTAACTATGGGAGTCTTTAAACAACGAAGGCCAATAGAATCCACACTGCAATATCTTAGCAGCAGTCTTCTTAGCACTAAAGTGACCCCCACAAGTATGATCATGACAAAAGGAAATAATACTGGACTGGTCACTCTCAGGTATACATCTCCTAATAATCTGGTCTGGACAATACTTAAACAAATAAGGATCATCCCAAAAGAAGTGCTTAACCTCGGCTAAAAACCTAGAACGATCTTGTTTACCCCAATGTTGGGGCATTCGACCAGTAACAAGATAATTCACTATATTCGCATACCAAGGTGCTTGGGTAACAAAGAAAAGTTGTTCATCAGGAAAACTATCCCTTATAGGAGGGAATCATCAGGGAATCAACAACTAGCCTAGACAAGTGGTCTGCTACTACATTTTCGGCACCCTTTTTGTCTCTAATGTCTGGAGAAAACTCTTGCAACAAAAGTATCCACCTAATCAATCTAGGTTTCGTATCCTTCTTAGACAAAAGATATTTCAAAGCAGCATGATCAGTATATATGACGATCTTAGAACCTAAGAGATAGGGTCTAAACTTGTCTAAGGCAAACACAATGGCTAACAGTTCCTTCTCGGTAGTGGTATAGTTCAACTGGGCATCATTCAGAGTTTTGCTAGCATAGTAAATCACATGAAGTAATTTGTTTTCTCGCTGACCTAGCACAACACCAATAGCATAATCTGAAGCATCACACATGATCTCAAAGGGTAAGTTCCAGTTGGGTGCCTGGACTATGGGGGCGGTAGTGAGTAAAGTCTTAAGCTTCTCAAAAGCCTCTAAACAAGCATCATCAAAGACAAACTTAACATCTTTTGCAAGCAAGTTGCAAAGAGGTCTAGAAATCAAGCTAAAATCCTTAATGAATCGACGATAAAAACCTGCATGCCCTAAGAATGACCTAATATCTCTTACGGTTTTTGGGACCTGTAAAGTCTTGATAAGGTCAACTTTGGCTTTATCTACCTCTATACCCTTAGAAGATACGATATGCCCTAAGACAATTCCTGATCGAACCATGAAATGACATTTCTCCCAATTAAGCACTAGATTCTTTTCCTTACACCTAGTCAACACTAATGACAAATGATGCAAGCACTCATCGAAAGACGAACCAAACACTGAAAAATCATCCATAAAGACCTCTAAAAACTTTTCTACCATATCGGAAAATATGCTCATCATGCAACGCTGAAAAGTCGCAGGGGCGTTACATAGCCCGAAAGGCATGCGTCTATACGCAAAGGTACCAAAGGGACAAGTAAAAGTAGTTTTTTCTTGGTCTTCTGGGGCAATAACGATCTGATTGTAGCCTGAGTAGCCATCTAGAAAACAGTAATGACTATGTCCAGCTAATCTCTCTAGCATTTGGTCGATAAAGGGAAGGAGAAAGTGGTCCTTCCTAGTGACCTTGTTCAATTTCCTATAGTCAATACAAACACGCCAACCCGTGGTCACTCGGGTCGGGATTAACTCATTGTTATCATTCTGGACTACAGTAATACCGGATTTCTTGGGAACAACCTGAACGGGGCTGACCCACTTACTGTCTGAAATGGGGTAGATAATGCCTGCATCTAACAGCTTAAGAACCTCGGTTCGAACTACTTCTTTCATATTAGGGTTTAGTCTTCGTTGCATCTCCCTAGAAGGTTTGGTATCTTCCTCTAAATAGATCTGATGCATACAAACAGTAGGACTTATACCCTTAATGTCTGCTATGGTCCACCCTAAAGCTTCCTTGTTGTTTTGAAGGACGGTCACTAGCCTACTTTCCTGATCACTATCCAAGTCGGAAGCAACAATCACAGGTAAAGTTCAGACGGGCCTAAAAACACATACTTCAGGGTATCTGGCAATGGTTTTAGGTCCAACTTAGGAGGCTCTTCTAACGAAGGAACGAGGGTAGACTTAGAAACTGGTAGTGGTTCGAACTTAGGTTTCCATCCGTTACTAATGTCTAACAAAGGGGTTGAATCTAACAAAGCATTCACCTCATTAATCACATTATCATCATCGAAATCAATCCCAAAGTGAGCTAGGCATTTCTCTAACGGATCTTCTAACAAAGTGTTTGGTAATGACTCCTCGACTAATGTTCCTATCATGTTTACCTCTTCTATGCTCGAGTCATCTAGTTCAGAGGGTAGCTTACTAATATGAAAGACGTTCAGCTCAATAGTCATATTACCAAAAGACAAGTTCATAATACCAGTTCGACAATTAATGATCGCATTGGATGTTGCTAAAAATGGGCGACCTAAAATCACTGGTATCTGGTTCTCTGGGTCAGGGACAGGTTGGGTATCTAGGATAACAAAATCCACTGGATAAATAAACTTGTCGACCTCAATAAGAACATCCTCGATCACACCACGAGGAATTTTAACGGACCTATCAGCTAACTGAAGTGTCATCTGGGTAGGTTTCATATCACCAAGTCCTAGCTTGAGGTACACATGGTATGGAAGTAAATTCACACTGGCTCCTAAGTCAAGCAAAGCTTTCTCAACACGGTATTTACCTATTGTGCAAGAAATGGTAGGGGACCCTGGGTCTTTATACTTAGGAGTAGTGGTATTCTGAATAATGGAACTCACGTGACTAGCTAGGAAGGCTTTCTTTTGGACACTAAGCTTACGCTTTCGTGTACACAAGTCCTTAAGAAACTTAGCATAAGCGGGAATCTGCTTAATCGCATCCAACAATGGTAGGTTGATAGTAACCTGCTTAAAAACCTCCAATATATCATTAAAGTTCGACTCGCTCTTAGTTGGAACTAGCAGCTGGGGAAACGGGGCTCTGGGAACAAAGCCGGGCTCAGCAGGACCCTCATTGGTCTCTTTAGAGACTCTATCAGTCTCCTCATTTTCTGGCTCAGAAGGGTGAACTACAGCATGTTCACTATCAGGCATGGCAACCTTATTGTCAACTTTCTTTCCACTCCTAAGGGTTGTAATAGAGTTCACATGATTGTACGATTTCTCTGCTTTAGGATTGGGTTGAGTTTGACTAGGAAACTTACCTTTTTCCCTCAAAGATTCATTTATCTGACTAACCTGGTTTTTTAACTCAGAAATAGCTTGGGAGTTAGCATAACCTATATTTTTACTTTCTTCTATCCCTTGAGCAACCATTAGGTTGATCTTATCAGAGTTTTTAATAAACGAGGCTAGAGTGTCTTCTAAACTTGTGATCTTTTTATCCGAAGGGTTCTGAAACTGGGGTTGACCTGAAGAGTTCTTAGCATAACCAAAACCTGGGGGAGGCTGAGAATTACTAGACTGACCTTGATTCTGGCCCTTAGACCAAGAAAAATTAGGATGGTTTCTCCAACCAGGGTTGTAGGTTTCTGAGTATGGGTCAAACTTCTGACGGTTCTCAAACCTAGCGTTGTTATAGACAGCATGGGCTTGTTCTTCACTAACATGACCTTCCCAAAACGAGTTATTGGGCTCTACTCCACAACTAGAGACTTGAGCGGCTCTAATCCTATCATCAGGTTCAACAAGAGACCTATAATTAGGCTGATTCAATTCCAAAGCTTCTAACCTTCTAGACAAAGCAGCAAACTTAGCATCTGACTCGAAGCTTGTATCTACCACATTGGTGCTACTTCTATTGACCAAGAGTCTTTTAGGGGGTTCAACACAAGACTCCCACTGTTGGGATTTTTCAGCAATAGCTCCTAAGAAGGTAAAAGCATCATCACATTTTTACTGGTGAACTCACCAGCGCACATAGACTCGACCATGGCTTTGGTCGAATAGTCTAAACCATTATAAATAATCTCAACAAGTTTCATCTTATCAAATCCATGGTGAGGACACTGGGATAGGAGATCATTGAATCTCTCTAAAAACCTATAAAGAGACTCTCCCTCTTGTTGCACACAACTAATTTTTGCCTAACAGCTGCAGTTTTATGCTTAGGGTAGAATTTCATATAGAAAGCAGCAACAAGTTCCTGCCATGTTTCAATGGACTCAGGTGGTAGGTTGTTCAGCCAGGTCTTGGCTTTATCTCTCAAGGAAAAGGGAAACATCTTAAGTTTCAAAACTTCATCAGTGAGGTCTTTTATTCTAACTGTCCCACAGATTTCCTCAAAGTCCCTAATATGAAAATAAGGGTTCTCATCATATTTTCCTAAGAACATAGGGATCATCTGAAGAATACTAGGTTTTATCTCGAAATTAGCCGTACTGGCTGGAAATTTAATGCACGAAGCTCGGTTGGTCCTAGTTGGGAACATGTAATCTTTCAAAGTTGCCATCGCTGGCACGGCTGAAGTACTAGGGGTACCTTCCTCACGAAGAGACAGATTTTCAAAACCGAAGTTTCCAAAAACGGGGCTCTCAAAATAAGAGTCTTCGAGCTCCCCGCCTTCACAAGAAGAACTACTAGGTTTATCACTAATCAAACGACCTAGAGTGTTTCTTTTCCAAGCCCGCTCTCTGATAACCTCGAGCATACACTAGAAAAACAAAAGAAAAAGAAAAGTCCTAAAAGGAAGGGGAGTTCTATGCAAACACAAACAAGGCTGACTCCACCACAGCAAACCTACTGATTTCTAGCAAACAAAAATCATGATGGCTCCACTTAGATTGTTTCTAGACCAGCTTCTAATCCTTCGAATGGAAATTCGTTACAATTTGAGCAAACCCCTCTGGAATCAATCCGAGTCAAAGTAAATTGAATAGAGGCGAGGGAAGCTGCATAGAGCTTTGATACCCAAGGCCTCACCGCATTCCAAGGCGGCGCAGTCACGCATTCAACTCACAGAAACCATCATGAACTTCGAAGTATGCTCAAAATAGTAACCAATATTTTTCGAACGACTTTCCTATTAAGATCGTTACCCTATAGGTCTCGTTCTATTTCAAATTTTAGGTTTAGGTTCGCGTTTGGTTTTGTTTTCCTAAGGCGGGCAAGAAAAGAACGGTGATGAAATCCGAACCCTTATCTTGTATGGCCAGTCCTTGCCCTTTACTAGGAAATTAAAGAAGCCGTTTTCAAGTCCTCAGCATATATGCAAACGAAGGAATACAGTAACTCGCTGACAGGGGATTCACGAGTGTTTCGACAAACTTACCTCCCGTTCCAGACGGGGGATGAACCGCTGAAGTCGACCCGGGCCACAAATCCAATGTCCTGTACGAACCCGAGGGGCCGAGGTGATATCGTAATCACCGTCCTTCTCTGCAAACATTTTAATATTTAATACTACCCTTCCGCAGGGTTTAAAAATAAAAGAATGTCAAAATGTCCAATTCCAAAGTACAAAAGAAAAGGAAAGTCTAAAAAAAAAGTAATAATAAAAAAAATAAAAATAAATAAAATGTCTCTCTTTTTTTTTTCTCTCTTTTTTTTTAATAAAAACAAAAAGAATTTCTTCTTTCGCTCCTTTCGCTTTGTCTTGACCACCTCTTGATGTGATCTCAATAATGTTGTGGTAAAAAGGTTCGTTGAGGCTTGTAAAAGCAATGGATTTTTAGACTTATAAAACTTAAAAGTAAAGAAAACTTATTACAAAATTGACTTCAAGATATTAGAAAACAACCAAGATACTGATTTCACTATTACACATGAATAAATTATGGTAAACAATCCAAAACTCTAATTATCTTTTAAGACTCTTATTTCTTAATTCACAAATAATCTGGAAAATTCTCAAAAATTAATTGTATCCCTAAGCATAGATTATCTAAACAAAGCATAACCTATCTAATTGAATCACAACTAATGAAATTTTTTTTGCAAACAATTAAAAACTCTCCAAAAGCAGTGATTGAGTGAATTATAAATTATAAATTAGAGGAAATAAATGATTACCAATTATTCATGCGTAAATAGCTTCCTCATTGCCTTGGTTGTGGGAGAAATTAGCCTCTCATCATGTTGGAAACACGCTCAAAAGTTGATTTCATTTATGCTCAAAGATGGGTTTACAAATGATAAAAGTGTGAAAATAATTAAAGTTACAGAGAACGATATATGTTGACTGTCGGTGTCACTGTAACAAATAAGACTGTTCTGTAACAGTCGCAATCACTGTAGCATAAACGACACAAGGGTGTGCGTCTTATGTTCTTCGTGTTCTTCAGCAGCAGCAGAAAAATGGCAGCTCTGTAACTTGATATTTTTCGACTTTCTGGTGCTCTAAAACTCTCCCAAACTATCCTTCCCCCTTACTGATATCCCATCACCTATTTATAACCCAGAAACAACAAAATCTCACATAATAACTTCACATAATCCTCCATTACTCGGCAGTGAAGAAAAATATTCTCGGGAATATTTTCTTCCCTGATTTTCTTTCTCATGCGCCTGTTGTACACGGAATTGCTCCAGCACGTTTCTACCTAATACCAGTAGCAGTTATACATGCAATATCCTCACGAAATCTCCTCAACATGGCACAAAAATCCCGAGTATCTTTCCCATACGTGGCTTGCCCTGTTTTCTTCTTGCGAGTTATCTAGCCAAAGTTGATCGAAACAAACACCCATACCAGCTTTGTTATGACATATCACGTCTACCCACTAAGTTTCAGGGATTGAATCTCACTAAATCACGTCTGAAATTCGATCGAAAATTCTGCCAGCAACTGTGACTATTTTCCCGCCAATTTCAATTTTCAAAAGATGAAGAAGAAGTGCCTTGAATCCATTTTTCGGGTGCCTTTAACACCGGGGTGCTCTGGGGGTGCCCTTATCCAAAATGAGGGTGCCTTTAGTACTTTTCTCCGGGGGTCCAAATAGCACTTTTTGAGCAACTTTTTCCACACAAGTGTATTTCTCCAAAAACACCTACAAACACACAAAGCATCAAAATTAGTACAAAAATCGAGCACTAACAATAGAGACATTGAGTACAATTTAGACACAAAAATGTGTCTATCAACTCTCAAGAACAATCTTGAACTAATCAATTAAAAATAGTTTTTCAGATATCTATCTTGAGAAATCACAAAGTATGAGATGAAGAGAACTTTGTGATTTCTATCTATCTTTCCTGAAAGAGATTACGAGAACCATGATATTAGAAAATCAAGATCACGATACACGAGTTATCAAGGTAAAAAAGTCGAACCTGGCTTCACGAATCCCCAAGTGAAGTCTTTAAGTCGTAGTCCTAATTATGTTTTTGAGAAGAAACCTAGGTCAATTGAGGAAGAATCTAGAAATAACCAGAACACAAAGTGTCAGGGATTTAGTTTCCTAGTTGAATGAGTGTCTCTATTTATAGATGTTCAAGATACTGGGTTTCTTAGAATTCAAGCTAAGATAACTTGAGATTCAAACAAACACTTTTTTCTTAGATGAAACTCTAATTAAGATTTCAAGTAAGCATGTGAGAAGTTTGTATTGAAATTACATAGAAGAATATACACATATGTCCGGGTAAGTGAACCGTGTATAATGATAGTTCTTGACAAATATGTCTTTCGAACTAATAAGAAATATCGTATTCATTTAAACGCTTAAGATTTTAATCATGATGCACATATACAAGGTATTTTATGTACTGATCAATGATATCTTAGAGGTGTTTATGAGAGTTATAGCAAAATTAAATATATCTAAAAAATATGTCTTTGAGAATCTGCTAAAAATACACTGGGACCGTTGGTGAAATGGCTCGAGAACTGTTAGTTCATGAGTCCGGGTGCTACTATTCATGAACCGGGTTCGCCAATTGTTAATGACTCGTGAACTCAGGGTGCCACGGTTCGTGCACTGGATTCCCCAGCCATTGGCCTTTCACCAATTTCAGATCACCACAGTTCGTGAACCAGGTTGGTCATGAACTATCGCATTCTGAACTTAAGGTTAGCGAACTGGTTCGCCAACCTTCCTGTATTTCAGAAACTCAGATATCTATGGTTTGCGAGATGGTTCACCAACCTAACCTGAGTCCAAATTATAGTAGTTTTGAATTTATCTCTTTGATGTTTGAAACCTTCCCAAAATACATAGATAAGAATATCATTGCTTGGGAAATTTTCAAACGATCCACAAAATTAATTCTTGAACAACAAATTGCTTAGAACTAATATTTTTAAGGACCAATGAACATCCATTGCTTGAATCATATTTCGAGATGTTCAATAAGACAAGCTTGACTCAAAATTTATTCTTTGCAATAAATCTACTAGTTTTCATACGACAGAGTCTCATATAAATAAAATGTAAATCTTGTGAGTAGATAGAATGGTTCAGTTTTTATGTACCTTGTTGATGAAGTTCTCCAAATGTCTTCTTCCATCTTCAGTCTTCGAGGGTGATGTCTGATACTCAACTACCAACTTCTATATACCTAGTCCGAGACTTGAGTTAGTATATTATTATTCAAGATATAGTTTTGTTCACATTTAGACAACAATCTTGAGATAGAAAAACTTGCGAGTTCGACCGAGTGGTGATTTAACAAAAACATCTAAAGTTTGCAATAAGAAAGGGAAAACTTCATGGATTCCTAGGATATTAAGGATCAAGAGAAAACTCAACCAGGTGCAATCACGAGGCATAAGATGCGTGTTAATGATATGATGGTATTAGGGTCTACTAATATGTCAGTTGGTAATGGTATTGTAGTTGCTGGAACTGAAATTAGTACCTAATATTCCGGTGCTACTAGAACTGTGACCAGTAGCATGTAAAGAACGCGCGATTGGGGGATATCAAAAATAATTGGGGGATAGAGGAAAAAGACAAAAACTGGATCCAAATATCAAATCAGGGTCACTCCTTATCTAAGTATTTTATATAATTCCTAATCTGCCCTTCACTAATCATGATTAGTGTTTAATAATAATTAGGAAAAATCTTAAGTATTTGTTAAAAGATTAGTGTGTATTTTTATTTGTATTTGGGTGAGTGAGGTGAGAGTAGTAGGAGGGAAAAAAGTATTTGAGAGGGAACTTTTTATGGTGAAAATGGAGGATGATTGTGAAGAGAGAATTGATGTTGCTGAATCTTTAGCTCAACTACAACAAGGAGTATATCTTGAATCTTCAACTAATGACAACAACTCACAATTGCAACTCTTTGTTGAGCCAACACCCTTGAATGATGATTTTTACGAGCATGAAGAGTTTTTTGAAGAACCTACACAAGAAAGTAAACTTGCACAACATACAAGCATCCCCAATACACATGTAAAGCTGCTAGGAGGTTGAAATTTTGATTTTTTTTTCTTTGAACCCACCATTTTTGCAGTTGAAAAAGTTCTGTGCCGGCATGGATGTGGTATGAATACAATGCTACCGACATGGTATTCATACTACGACCATGCCGGCAGTCCTATATCCCCCATTTTGAATTTCAATCCGGCATAGCATTCAACCAAAAAACTATGCCGGCACAAAAGTTACTTTTTACCTACCAAGGAATATTCTACGGAATATGCTACCGGCATGGTTATATTCTAAGGTTACCATGTCGGTACTACATGAAAAACATACAAGAAGCAGTGCCTTCCAAAGCTAAATACTGGCACGGAAAATTAATTAACTACAACGCCGGAACTGTCTACCGGCGTGGAACCATAGATAACGAGGATGCCGGCACCATCACCGACATTGTTCAATTACAACGTTACCATGCCGGTACCTACAAAAAAAACATATAGGAAGGAGTGTTTTCCAAAGCTTGGTACTGGCATGGTTTATTAATTATGGGTTACGCCGGAAATAGGTACAAGCTTGAAACCATAGATTACGAGAATGCCGGCACCTATGTTTCCGTCGTTGATTTCAAATGAAATTTGTATGCCGGAAAATGTTTCAAATTTGGTCTTCATTTTCGGTTCAGTTCGACCATGCCGGCACATTGGTCGAGCATGTATTTTGTTGAATCTTTTTCAGGACTCGATAGATAATTTGATAAGCCAATGATTTTTTTTCCGTGTTTCAGAATACGGTTAACCAACATGTTAACTAATCCATTACGATAAATTGGATCAGATTTTGCAGTTTTTTCTTCTGTAGTACCTCGACGTGACATGAGCGTGAAAGAGGTTCAAGAATAAGTTTTCTTTTTATAAGGGATAAAATGACTTATTTTGGCTTTTTGACCCCATATTGTAGGGTGGATCTCGAAAGATATGAAAGATCTCCCTCCAAGCCGTACATACGACTTTCATCGAATACGGCTTTCCACAGAATTCTATATGTCTCCTTTCCGGCATTGAGTTTTAATTTATTTTGGAACTAATTTATTTTATTTTCATTCGATCCTTAGGTGGTGACATATATTGAACCAAAAAATGCAAAGCCGCTTGGTCAGGATACGTCGGAATACTATAAAATGCCTCCGGTATGTTACCAAAGAATACTTTTCACCTAGTATCTTGAACTTTACTAATGGATTGCTTGTAATGAACCTTCTAATCTCCCATTGTTGTCCTTATGTAGGGAATAAAAGATCCAAAGGAAGCAATCGCTTGGGCTAAAGAGACGACCCTTAAGAACATGTGTGTGTTGGTGAGGAATACCCAAGGTTCAAATAGACTTTTTAGATGGTTTGCGAGAGAAGTGAGCAATACAAGGAGAATAATAGCCACAAGAGAAAGGGTTATGTATATCCAAAAAAGACTAATAGGGTATATAAGACTCATACGAGGAAGGATAATTGCCCCTTTAAGCTTGTATTCCATCTAAATAACAAGAAAAATGAATGAGATTGTGCGGTTTGGTTCGGCCGTCATAACCATCGGGATCCGAAAGTTTTTTTTGGTCACTCCCTAGTTTAGAAGCTAAAACCTCATGAATTGGAGGATGTAAAAAGAATGACCAAAGCACTTATCAAACCGAGAAAAATTATCAGAGGCTTCAAGGAAAAGGATTAGACCAACGTGTCTTCTCTAAGTACAATTTATAGCGCACAAACAAGTATTAGAAGAGTGGAATGGGAAGGGAGGACCGTTATGCAAGAATTTGAGAAGATAGTTTGGGATCACAACTACATGCGTATCATTAAAAGAGGGCCGGACAACAAGCCCCTTCAAATATTCATTTCACATCCTTTGCTTTCACAATTGGCTCATACATGTTGTGGTGTTCTTTTGATGGATTGCACCTACAAGACAAACAAATACAATATGTTGTTGTTCAACATCGTGGGGCAAACATCAGACAAGGTATCATTCACATTGGCCTGGTGTTTAATGGAAAACGAGAGGGACTATAATTATCATTGGGCATTACGACAATTGAAATTATTCTTACGGGAAAATCAACTTCCGAGGGTCATCATAACTGATCAAGATGACGCATCAATGAATGCAATATCCGACGTTTTCCAGGACGCACAAAATTTCCTATGTACATATCATATATGTCAAAATATCATAAAAACTTGCCATGCCTTGTTTGAACCCACTAAGGCGGATATTAAGAAGAGAATGATTGTTCAACTAGAGGAAGATGTTCGCAAGAACAAACTATCACCCGAAGAAGAAGAAGATGAGAGAGGCAAGATAAAAGAGCGAGTGGACAAATGATTAAAATTCAACACCGGTTTTCTTGAATTTTATACACAGAATTAACAAATTAAGGGAATGAAAACCGAAATGGTTAGTAAACATATCGACATTGCCGGCAGTGGTGCTGGCATGGTGAAATAGAGATATCTTATGCCGGAAGTGGTGGAATTTTGTACAGATTTTTTAACAGAAGCGGCAAATAAAGACGACATGGTACTAATCAAATATACAAAGCCGGCACGCAAAACCGGCATAGTATTAAATTAATTTTATATGACGGCAGGTTCATGCAATAAAATAGGGATACAAGACATATAATCCGGCATGGTTTTCAAATTGAATTCTACAGTGAATCGAACATGTAACTGAATTTCAATTGACTAAATTGCAATTTCAAAATTTTATTTTAGTGTAGTAGAAAGATTAAACAAGCAAGTTTCAATTTATGTTTTCTAGTATGGGATAAACCCTAAAAATACTTCAATTCAACATAGACATCACTTACCACATCAAATTTGTTATTTCCGCCTCACCAACAGACTCTTCAGGCACTTGTTGCGCTTTTGATTTCGATTTACCACCATCATCAACAGATTCTTCAGGATTGGGTTTGTGTTTATCAGGAGGTTTGCGACGACCCATTGTCTTTGTTATAGAAGATGAAACAAAAAGGGAGATTGAATACAAAGAGAGATTGGATACTTTCCTTTCTATAACTGTCACTTAAATAGAATTAAGGAGTTTGTAACCGACACATAAATGGTATTAAGGAATTTGTAACCGTCATATAAGTGGGATAAAGGAGTTTGTAACCGTCACATAAGTGGAATTAATGAGTTTGTAACTGCCACATAACTTGAGTTTGTAACCGTCAGAATGCCGATATAGAAATATGGTAAACTTCAATGACGGCGTTATGACAAAAAGTTTAAATTGAGTCCAGGATACCGACATTGTATGTTGATCACAATCAACGCCGGCACCTGTGCCGAAATTGTTCTTCGTTATTATACGATGCCGGCATTCTGACGATCAGTTTAAATTGAGTCCAAAGGTTTAAGCAAGCAAACTGACCCAAACTGGCCTTCATATTAATATTACGGAAATAAACTTAAAAACATTAAACACATAAACAACGTTCCACATAAAGTGAAAGATCTTAAGCTAATTGCAACTAACATCATTTCTTGTAACGAGATTCAACAAACAAAGCGGCTTAGAAATGCCTAAAAGACTCTTTTCTCCACTTAGTATATGCGTCCTTAGCTTGAAACCTATTCCCTTTGTATCTTGCGAGAAACTCGTTGTACTTGCGACATAATTTTATGAAGGCAATTGTTCGATTCACTACAAACTCATCCCCGTAATCCATTTTTCGTTTCTTGCACTTACCGTCCTCAAACTTCGGCATATAAGGACCATCCGTAACAAGACCCCAAAAAAGGTTTAAAGGGCGGTGATCTTCCGGCAGATCCGATACTATGAAATTTTTTTAATCCATTCGGTTTCTTCCTCAACATCCGCTTCTATCTTCGCTTGTTTTATACGTTCATATATTTCCTTAGTTTTTTGCGATATTTTGCTTCTATTGCTGATGTTTCTTCTTCTCTTTTCCTTTTAAGTATCTCTTCTTCCATTGCGGCAATTTACTTGGTGGTTTCTTCCTTCCTTATAAGTTTTTCTTGTATAATGGCAATTGAGTTGGTGGTGATGATGATTGATTTCCTATCAGAGTGGATAATTTGTTATTCTTAAGTTTTTCTTTTTCTATGGAAATGATGAAATCGGTAGTTGGTGTTGGATTTTCCATTGGAAATATGTGTTGGAGCTTACCTTTTTTTTTTGGAGGTATGAAGTGCAATGGGTTTATCCATTGCTTTAAATAGATGAGGACACAACGACTCTTTTTCCACTTTATTATTCCGGCATTGTCAGTGACCTAACATCCACGCCGGCAGTTCCCTTTACAAGTATAACGTTTAAAAAAATAGCAGTTGGACATTGAATGTTTAATGCCGGCGTTGAACGGAGGAAAAACAGAATGCTGGTAGTTGGTGCCGGCATGCAGACGTATATACATTCTATGTCAGAATATGGTTTATTATATACAGAAACCATAACATTTTGACACTCAATTCCGGCATAGGATTATATATAATATCTATCCGGTATTATAACGACATTGAATTATGTTAACATAGTAAGCCGGAACTATAATTTTTTTCAAATGTAATCCTTGTCGCAGGAAGCACGGATGCACATGGCACGTGCATCTTTAAACAACTTGGTGACCCACGTGGACGAGTTATAGTCTCGTGAGAGTTTACATAGAGATCTATCCACAAAACCTTACCAAAAACTACCCTAAAAATCTAACCAAAAACCACTAATACCGTCAATCTTCTTAAGAAGATTCCATCTCCGATTCACCCAGCTGGTGGTACTCCGTGACTTTGGTTACCATGTGGTTCATGTTTTCATCAAACATGAATGATTCCTCATTTTCCTGTAAGTAACGAGTTTTCACGGCTTCATTCTACAAAAACAACACACAAACTTAGTTTATTACATAAAAATTGAAAAGAGTTGATTGTGTCGAACTAATAATTGAAAATGCGGGGGTCTAACAACCTCACCCAATATTTCGATTAGCAATCGGTATGGACCAACTCTAATATACTTTTAAGAGAATCAACTAGACAGTCAGACTCAATCTTAATAAAAAGTATATCAAGGAGTTAATATTTCTATCTCTTGATTTAAATCTTACTCAAGCAATCTGCGAGTCTCGATTAAATACAAGAGAGATAAACTTGGATGGTACCAAAGACCAATATCCAAGGATCAATCAATATCCAATCAACAACCAATGGTTGGATTTCACTATTGATCGATACAACGCACAACCTGTGATATTTCAATTATATAACAAAATATAATGCGTAATAGAAATAACACAGACACCAGAAATTTTGTTAACGAGGAAACCGCAAATGCAGAAAAACCCCGGGACCTAGTCCAGATTGAACATCACACTCTATTAAGCTGCTACAGACAATAGCTACTACAAACTAACTTCGGTCTGGACTGTAGTTGAACCCTAATCAATCTCACACTGATTCAAGGTACAGTTGCACTCCTTACGTCTCTGATCCCAGCAAGATACTACACACTTGATTCCCTTAGCTGATCTCACCCACAACCAAGAGTTGCTACGACCGAAAGTCGAATACTTTAATAAACAAATCTGTATCACACAGAAAAGTCTACAAGGATAGATAAATCTGTCTCCCACAGATAAACCTAAAAGTTTTGTTCTGTCTTTTGATAAAAATCAAGGTGAACAAGAACCAATTGATAAACCGGACTTATATTCCCGAAGAACAGCCTAGTATTATCTATCACCTCACAATAATCTAAATCGTATGGTAGTGAAACTAGATATTATGGAATCACAAACGATGAGATGAAGATGTTTGTGATTTCTTTTTATCTTGCCATATCGGAGTGTTTGCGGGTGAAAACCATTTCTGATGATTTTGGTAATTTCGGGTGTGAGGATGAGAAACGAATCCAAACCCTAAACAATGCACTGCACGGGAGTACTTTTGATTCGAGAAATCAATCTATACAATCCTGTCCTAAACCAAGAAATGGTCGTTCGAGGCTTGCTTCGGTCACAAAGTGAAGGAGAAGGGTTGGTCTTAGGGAGGGAAGCGAAGAGAGTGTTGAGACCAGGATCGTTGATTCTGAAGGTGTGGTTGTTTATGACTTGTATCTGAAAGTATAACTGGCTAGCAGAATGGAAAGCTACCAGGTGATGTCTATATACTGTATTGTTGCCGACCAAAACTTGTTCTTTGGTGAAAATAAGTGAAGCCTATTCATACAAGTCATATTGAAACGTACCCTGGTCTCGTAGGAAGTGGAAACGATTGAGTGGTGGAAAAATAGAGTAACGTGTAACCGTCAGACGTTATGCTTCCATGATGAGGGAAGTGAATTCGTATAACACGGCGACATGCTAGTAAATGTAGCATAACGACATGCTAGTAGTCGTGGCATAGAGGAATACTAGTAGTCGTGGCATGGCGGCATGCCAGTGGCGTTGTGGCATGGCCACGCCTGTGGCGTTGTTGCATGGGCAAAGCTAAGATTTGGCTCCGTGGCCAAAATTAGGGCTTGGCGGCGTGGCCAAGGCTAGGATTCGACGCCGTCGTAAGAATTAGGGCTTGGCGGCGTGGCCAAGGCTAGGATTTGGCACCGTGGTAAGAATTAGGGCTTGGCGGCGTGGCCAAGGCTAGGATTTGGCGTCGTGGTAAGAATTAGGTCTTGGCAGCGTGGCCAAGGCTAGGATTTGGCGTCGTGGTAAGAATTAGGGATTGGCGGCGTAGCCAAGTCTAGGATTTGGCGACGTGGTAAGAATTAGGGCTTGGCGGCGTGGCCAAGGCTAAAGTGCATGCTACGCGGAAGAGTGGCATGTCGTTCAATATGTTTTTGTGGTAAGGCGCATTTGGCTTGCCAGTTAGTATGGTGGCGCAGCAGGGTGCGTTTGGCCTTTAATGTATGGTGACAAGTCTAGAGCGACTTGATTGGCCAAGGAAAGGGGCCGACCAAACATAAGGCGCGACTACACTTCTGGTGAAAGTGTGGCGGTTTTAGAGCGACCTGATTGGTCGATGAAAAGAGGGACGGCCAAGCATGGGCGTGGATACACTTTTGGTGAGAGTGTGGCAGCTTTAGAGCGGCTTGATTGGTAGATGGGAAGTGGGGCCGGCAAGTATGGGCCCGGCCACAACTTATGTGCGCGTGGCTAATTTTAGGCGACACGATTGGTCGAGATAAATAGGGCCGGTTTAGGAAGGGGCGTGGCCAATGGCAAGTGGCGCCAGTTGGCCTAAGGCATGGCAACGCCTCCCTTTGCTGTTGCGGCTCCCTGTTTTCTGATTCTGAGCAAGGTTTTGCACCTGCTAATCCATGGCGGATTAATTACCTAGTTTTCCTAAGTTTAATTTCGACAAGCAAGGTCTGATATACTGCGCGAGGCGCAAAACCCCTAACTTCTGCAAGTTAGTCAGGGCAATTGACTGAATTTTATGTGTTGACACAGAGTTCTTTTAAGTTCATTGCCAGAGAGCAGCATGCTTTTTCTGATTGAATACCTTATGCAAAGACCTTATCCTTGATATTTGGAAATTCGTGCTACTCTGCTGCGAGTGAACACAAATCGCCATGTTATATCAACATTAAGGGTTCAGCCGGAGAACATAGCATAAAAGGCATTTGAAGGAACTTTTATTAAGTGAATATAGGCGAGGCGCCGAAATTTACAGAACATCTGTGATGGTTGCTATATTCGCCAGTCTGGATAAATTTCATGTAAATATATTGAATGACTCAATAAATATGCCGATGGAGAGGTTAGCACTCACGACACCATTTCCTTACAGAATGACGTCACATCAGATGCAACGTTTTACGATTTCAACCCTAAGCTAAAAACCACCATCAACGTTAAGTCCCCTGCTTAGCACGTAACAACGGCGTTGTTGCGGGGTAAGCATGATATGGTGACAGACAAGAGTAAAATCGAAAGGACAAGAGGTGAAGAGATTTCCAAGGAAATTCAACTAACCTTTAATGGAAGGCATGAGGAATCTGTGATCCCTGTATTGGTGGTTTTGCATAAATTCGGCTTGGCCATGGGGTATTGGCATTAGCGCTGTAGCTTTGGATATTGATCAACAGAGGTGACATTGCAACTTGACACACGAAACGGGCATTGGTTGGCTAGGAAAGGTAGATGGCATGGCTACCTTGGAATGGTGGATGGAGCGACTACCTTGGAATGGTGGATGGCGCGACTAACTTGGGATGGTGGATGGTGCGGCTTGCTTGGAGTGGCGGATGAGCGCGGCTAGCTTGGAATGGCGGATAGCACGGCTAGTTTGGAGTGGCGGATGACGCTTGGCTTCACTCCGGGGAATGGTAGAAACTGGCTTCAGTCCACGGAATGGTGGAAACTGGCTTCAGTCCGTGGAGTGATAGAAACTGGCTTCAGTCCGCGGAATGGTGGAGACTGGCTTTAGTCCGCGGAATGGTGGAAACTGGCTTCAGTCCGTGGAATGGTGAAACTGGCTTCAGTCCATGGAATGGTGAGAATATGGCGCTGGCACTTTGGCTACCAAACGGTGATGATGGCGCTGATGGCTTCAGTCCGTGGAACTGTGGAAATGGCACTTGGAAGGCTTGCTGGATGGATCACGAAGTTCTGGAGCGTTGGCGCTAACTTAACCGTAGAGTGTTGGAGCCATAGAGAGTTGGCTTGACCACGGAGTGATGGAGCCATGGAGAGTTGCTTGACCACGGAGTGCTGGAGCCATGGAGAGTTGGCTTGATCACGGAGTGCTGGAGCCGTGGAGAGTTGGCTTGACCACGGAGTGCTGGAGCCATGGAGAGTTGGCTTTACCATGGAGTGCTGGAGGTTGAGCGACTGGTGTTCCTCGTGCTGGCGCGCGACTGGTTCGGTCATGAAACGGAGATATTGGCACACTACTTATTCGGATATGGAGCATGAGTGTGGTGCACCTAGTCATCTATTCCCGTTCATGGAGCAATAAGGAATCCTTATTCTGTTCAAACTCTGGAAACTGCATTCGTATGAAAAGGGGTATCGACCCTCTTCTGTTTTTGTTGTTCGTCCGGCTTCGTGCTTTCATCTGCAACATCTGGCTCCTCTTCGTCATTTGTCAGCAGTGGTAGAGCTAGCATTAATGGCAACAAAACAATCTCCAATAGTTATAATCAACGGCAGGGCAATCCAGGAGAACTCAAAGGTAGGTGCTCTCGCATGTATCCACCCAACAGTACCATCGATCTTCTCCAGAATGTGTAATAAGGCTCTGATTCCAGAAGAATGAGTATCTTACCTCTCCAGTGGATTTCAAAATTTACCAAACTCCATTGCGATCTTGGGATAGATGGATGAAATATATGCTCGACAATGATCATGTCAGGGATAATCTTGGAGATTGTGGTTGCGTTATTGGTCCATCCTTGATTTTAGGTTATTTGGTGCCTGGATTTTCTGATTGCAATGATGATATGATGTGGATTCTTGCATGGTCGAAATTTTCTAGAGCCATTGGGTGAAGTAGACGAGCTGAGAGCGTTCCGTTGCTGATGTGCTGCTATCAAGTCTTTAAGGACTTCATTCCAAGCGACATCCTTTGAACCATCTTCTGAATCTTGGACTATTACATGGAACGGGATGCGGTGAGGAGTCCCCACTTATATTTCTGTTAGTTCTGATGGCGTGGCTGGATATGTGAATGTATCTCTGTGGCGTACTTTTGGGGTCTTTGATGCGCGTGTACGGATTCATGTTGAGAAATTCTTGCGACTCATAAAACTTCGACAGTGATGATATTGAAATCGGAAATGACCTGGTTGAGGGCAGTGAAGGCATCCCATTCTGGTAGTGCCCATGTGTAATTATCCTGAACCTATTTTCTCGTGGAAGATGTTCTTCTGCTGCATTCACTGGTAAGGTGGTGACTGCGTTTAAGCTTCTAAACATGAAGGAGGCTTCAATCCCCAAATGTAGCCTACTTTAATTGCATCGCCTTGAATCCACGCCCATGGGATTTGATACAATCTTATCATACTCTCCTGGATGTGATGCTGGGATGCTTGGAATATCACATGGACAAAACATTCTGGATAACGAAGAGGTAGAAGTGAGGGAGTTATGTCGTTAATCGTGGCTCCCTCTGTCTCTTCAAGAAAAATGTTTCAGCCGCGTCTGGAGTTATCGCATGGATGCTTGATTGTTGTCGGGGATGGACCGTGATGAGCAGTCCACAGTCGCACTTCTCTTTGGTTACTGAAGTTGTTTTCTCTGAATAGGCTTGGGATCCGCCGTGGCCTCGTAAAGTGTTGCAGGCGCCTTCTAGACAAAGAGGTGATGATATTCTTACATTATACCTTTGAAGGGTGGATGACCTTGTCGTGGCTGTGACTTTTTGGTTGACAGTGTCTTCTGAGCTTTGACAGTGAAGAGATCCCGTGTAGAGCCTCAGTCCCCAAGTGTGGTTTACATGTTTCTACCTTATATAATCGGTGAGTTGACCACGATGAAGACATCATCTTTCATCCGTACTGGTGACTCTATTAGTTCTTCCATGTGAAACTAAAATATGGAGAATTATGGATTACCTTTGTAGTGGTTGTTGCTATGGTAAAGCTCTGACAAACGAGCAACAACATTTCTTGGAAGCAGATGTGATCGGAAGAGACTACATCGTCGTGGGAACCAAAATAGGTTGGCTGAAATTGTATGGGCGTCCATGGAAGCAAAGGGATGATTGGATGGATGCGTAAGCGAGTAAATTGTCCACGACCACGAGGTTTGGCGGGATGGATCAAAAAGTGGCCACAACTACGAACCTTGGCGGGCTGTGATCACGATCCTTGACAGGGAGGAGTGTCGACTTCTGGAGAAAACGTTGAAGCGGAGCGGCTCTTGGAGAGAAACGTTGAAGCGTCTTCTGGAGCGAAACGTTGAAGAGGAGCGGCTTCTGGAGGTGAGACGTTGAAGCGGCTCTTGGGGCGAAATGTTGAAGCGGAGCGGCTTCTGGAGAGAAAGTTGAAGCGGAGCGGCTTTTGGAGAGAACATTGAAGCGGCTCCTGGAGCGAAACATTGAAGCGGAACAGCTTCTGGAGCGAAACATTGAAGAGGAACAGCTTCTGGAGCGAAATGTTGAAGAGGAACAACTTCTGGAGCAAAATGTTGAAGAGGCTCCTGGAGCGAAACGTTGAAGCGGAGCGGCTTCTGGAGAGAACGTTGAAGCGGAGCGGCTTCTGGAGCGAAAAGTAGAAGCGGCTCCTGGATCAAAGTTCGAAGTGCCAACGCAACACGGCTGAGAGCTTGAAAATATATCTCGGCGCTGCACCTTGGAGAAATAAAAAGTCTCACACACATGCTCCGTTATAGATTACATGGTTTTGTGAACAGAGTCCCCAAAAAGCATTAATGCATAACTTCACCAATTGATGCTCGGTCACATTTGGTTTATGACAATCTAACGCCTGAATTCTGAATCCCCTGACTAATCGTTCGGATGTTCATTGTTTCGCTCCTTTTGAGTTGTGGCCATGTCTGTCTGAGCCTTAGCAAAAACTTCTTGTATTTCCATCATATCATCAATGACAATAAGGGATCGGCTCCCCGGGTCTCTCGTCCTGATGGTGGAGTAGCAGCGGCTCTGGTGACTGTTGGAGGTGTCACACTTGAAGAAACGTTGGGGGTGGCGGCAGCGGGTCTGGCGACTGGAGGTGTATCTCCTGAAGGAATATTTTCCGTGCCGCTGGTGTTGACAGGTGGCGTATTAATGCCACTGGAAGAAACGTTAATACCAAGAGCAATCTCAGCGCTAGTGTTTTCATGGTTTGTTGCTGATCCGGACATGAGTTCTACCATCTTGAGATCGGGATTGCAAAATGAAATTGGAAATTGGAAATTGATATTGTAACCGAGAGATTAATCTCCCACTGTGGTCGCCAATTGTTTGCGGGTGAAAATCGTTTCTGCTGATTTTGGTAATTTCGGGTGTATGGATGAGAAATGAATCTAAACCCTAAACAATGCACCGCACGTGAGTACTTTTGATTCGAGAGATCAATCTGTACAATCCTGGCCTAAACCAAGAAATGGCCGTTCCAGGCTTGCTTCGGTCACAAAGTGAAGGAGAAGGGTTGGTCTTAGGGAGGGAAGCGAAGAGAGTGTTAAGACTAGAATCGTTGATTCTGAAGGTGTGGTTGTTTATGACTTGTATCTGAAAGTAGAACTGGATAGCAGAATGGAAAGCTACCAGGTGATTTCTAGATACTGTATTGTTGCCGACCAAAACTTGTTCTTTGGTGAAAATAGGTGAAGCCTATTTATACAAGTCATATTGAAACGTACCCTGGTCTCGTAGGAAGTGGAAACGATTGAGTGGTGGAAGAATAGAGCAACGTGTATCCGTAAGACGTTATGCTTCCATGATGAGGGAAGTGAATTCGTGTAACCGTCAGTCATTACGCTTTCATGATGAAGGTAATGAATTGTTTACACTGTTAATTTTCACCACCACTAATTTTCCTACTTCATGACACTTTCTTGTAACGGGCGCATTGCACGCCGCACGTTGTAAACCGCCGGACCAATACCTTGATGAGTATCCCCCAGTTTGTGACATGTTTGATGTATCGAGTGTTTTCGTGGAAAACGTGTAGCAAGTTGCTATGTGTGACAAGTCAAAGTCAAGAGACTTTTCCATATGAAAATAACATGTGATGCTATTAGGATTTCCTTGGTCGGACGCCTAAAACTTGCCACAAGTCTGTCAATTTGGTGGCGAACTTGAATGGCTGAGATTACATCTCATGAGGAAGGGTAGCCGTTGATTATGGCCACATATTTGTTGTGTAGCAAAGTGGCACCTGGCGTAGCCGTGGCATAACAGGTTGCCTGGGGCTTGCCGCAAGTCCGTCAGTTCAGTGGCGAACTTGGATGGATGAGATTGCATCTCATGAGGAAGAGTGGCCATTGATTACGACCGTATCTTTTTGTATAGCTAAGTGATGCCATTGGCATAGTAGCACCTGGTGGAGCCATGGCATAGTGGCATGCCAGTGGCGTAGCCATGGCATAGTGGCATGCCAATGGCGTAGCCGCGACATAGCGGCATGCTGGTAGTCGTGGCATATCGACATGCTGGTAGCCGTGGCATGGCGGCATGCCAGTGGCGTAGCGGCATGCCAGTGGCGTAGCCGTGACACGATGACATGCTAGTAGCCGTGGTATAGCGGCATGCTAGTGGCGTTGTAGCATGGACAAAGCTAAGATTTGTCTCTGTGGCCAAAACTAGGGCTTGGCGGCGTGGCCAAGGCTAGGATTCGGCGCCCTGGCAAGAATTAGGGTTTGGAGGCATGGCCAAGGCTATGATTTGGCGCCGTGGTAAGAATTAGGGCTTGGCGTCATGGCCAAGGCTAGAATTTGGTGTCGTGGTAAGAATTAGGGCTTGGTGGCGTGGCCAAGGCTAAAGTGGCATGCTACGCGGCAGAGTGGCATGTTGGCATGTCGATCAATATGTTGTTGTGGTAAGGCGCGTTTGGCTTTCCAGTTAGTATGGTGTCGCAGCAGGGTGCATTTGGCTTTTAATGTATGGTGGCAAGTTTAGAGCGACTTGATTGGCCAAGGAAAGGGGCCGACCAAACATAAGGCGCGACTATACTTCTGGTGAAAGTGTGGCGGCTTTAGAGCCACCTGATTGGTCGATTAAAAGAGGGTCGGCCAAGCATGGGCGTGGATACACTTCTGGTGAGAGTGTGGCGGCTTTAGAGCGACCTGATTGGTCGATGGGAAGTGGGGTTGACAAGTATGGTCCCGACTACAACTTATGTGTGCTTGGCTAATTTGAGGCGACACGATTGGTCGAGAGAAATAGGGACGTTTTAGGAAGGGGCGTGGCCAATGGCAAGTGGCACCAGTTGGCCTAAGGCATGGCCACGCCTCCCCTTGCTGCTGCGGCTCCCTGTTTTCTGATTCTGAGCAAGGTTTTGCACCTGCTAATCCATGGCGGATTAATTACCTAGTTTGCGTAGGTTTAATTTCGACAAGCAAGTTCTGATATACTGCGCGAGGCGCAAAACCCCTAACTTCTGCAAGTTAGTCAGGGAAATTGACTGAATTCTATGCGTTGACACAGAGTTCTTTTAAGTTCATTGTCAGAGAGCAACATGCTTTTTCTGATTGAATACCTTATGCAAAGACCTTATCCTTGATATTTGAAAATTCTTGCTACTCTGCTGCGAGTGAACACAAATCGTCATGCCATATCAATATTAAGGGTTCAGCCGGAGAACATAGCATATAAGGCATTGAAAGGAACTTATATTAAGTGAATATATGAAAGGCGCCGAAATTTACAGAACATCTGGGATGGTTGCTACATTCTCCTGTATGGAAAAATTTCATGTAAGTATATTGAACGGCTCAATAAATATGCCGGTGGAGAGGTTAGCACTCACGGCAGTGTTTCCTTACAGAGTGACGTCACATCAGATGCAAGGTTTTACGATTTCAACCCTAAGCTAAAAACCACCATCAACACGAAGATATAATCTCAAGTCAATTATTCAATTGAACTCGTACGATAGAAAATGGCAAGATCAGATCGCTCAACTACAAGAGAAGTAGTTTCGTCTGGCTTCACAATCTCAATGAAGTATTTCAGTCGTTAATCGACAGGGTCTCGAGAAGAAACCTACGATTAAAGGAGAATCAACTCTAGCAAACCAACTAGTATCACACAGGAGGTGTGGGGATTAGTTTTTCAAAGTTGCTATACGTCTGCTTATATATTTTTCAAATCATTGTTTGCAATCTAAGTTACCTTGGTAACAAAGCATTCAATAATCACCGTTAGATGAAAAACTTGATTTATCCAAGCTAATATCTTTCAACCGTTAGATCGAAACTTAGCTTGTCACACACAAATGAAATGTATTCATTTAGGTTGAGTAACCGTACCTAAACGTGTACATTGGTTGGATCACAAATGGTTGACCAATGGTTAGCCATATGAGTGCTTTCATATTAACCGTATTCATGTTTCTCATAACTAGTTCAAATGACTCATAAGAACTAGTTCAAGAGTTGTTCAATTGCTTAGGTCTTTATACATAGACACAATTAAAACAAAATCGGTTTGATTCATTTGAATCAATTCATGAACAATATACCCACGGTTTGCAAAGATTGCATTCCTTATAAGTTATTGTTTTAAGTCCATGAACTACCGATTTGAGAAATAATTAGATTGGGTACGCGTACGGGTATGCGTACCTTAGCTACCGAATTTTGAGTTGGTTTTAGTTTCCAAACTCAACAGACTTTTTCGGGTGAAAAAGTTCCACCAGTACGCGTACCTAAGGTGACTGGTTTTTGAGTTCGTAAACTTCAAACTCAGCAGAATTTCACGGACGTGAATTCCGCCAGTACGCGTACCCAACCTGTCTCATTCACCAATACCGCATGCACACATATGCACACACTTGGTTTCCGGCACATGAATTTATACACTAATGTGCGAACACACTATATGCTTGCATCCATAGGTGGTTACATATTCTCAACTCTACATTTCAATAGTTGAAACATTCTTCTATAATGTTATAACAGTCGTTAGACATAAAGAATCGACTATCGTCATCAAAGCTATTTTCAAGATTGAAACGTCATCATGACTTTCGTCACGGGCAAAGATGAAGATGGTTAAAGCAAATGCTTACCAACACGTATTTCGAGAAAAAGATAGGCGAGTAAACTCGGTTCGAAATAGCAAATGTGTATGTATGAAAACTATCATACTTACACGAATTTTGTCTCAAGAGTTGGTAATCGACTAAGACTTGAGCATCTCATAAACAAACATCCTTGTAACTCTCAAGTTAGACACAAGGATGAGAATACCTACAGTTAGGTAGCAGGATGAGATATGATCTCATCATGAGTGTTTAGATATGATTTTTGTATTTCTTTTCTCTCCTTGACTGTTTTCAACTCCATAGAGGTTTCTTACATCCCTTTGAGAGAATCCATTAAATGGAACTTTTTGATGACTAAGTCTAGGACCTCTAGAGATTGGTTCTAGAGGATTTACTGGGAATGATCTCCACCTTCTAGACTTATATCTACCAGTCTTATTCTCATAGACACTGGGAAGCGGTGTTTTCGTAGTGCAGTTTACACTATGACTAAAAACACGACTCATGTAAAGATTTTGAAATGAGAGGTCATTAAAAAACTTTTTACGAGAATTATGGTTTTCTGTGGGAGTGAAATTCATTGTCGATGTCGCCAGATGATTAACATGGTTGACGATAAATCGAAGAAGATTTTGAAGATCGGAGATCTGTTTCTTCCGTGTAAAACAATGTTTAGCACTATGATTTCTTTTCCCACATAAGGAACAATTTCGTGGAAGAGAATTGTTGAAAGGCATCTGTTTCAAACCCATGTCCCATTTGGAAGTTTGCCGAATATATTTTGTAGGAACTTCCTTTGGTGAGTTTTTCTTCATGTCAGGTAACTTATATTGAGACTCCGCATGTGACATAGAAGAATTTCTCATTACAGTGTTTTCCTTAGTCAAGGAGGAAGACTGTTTTTGGGCTAGGTGAAGAGATGCAACAATATTCTCAGTTTCAACACAAAGGTTGTTCAAATCAGAGAAGTGTGTCTCAATTAAACGTTTTTCTCTAATTTTTCCCTCTTTAACAATATTCTCAAGAGTACTAATCTTTTCTTGTTGTAGTATATTTTCTTAAGTGAGTCTTTTGATATTGTTTGAAAAGAATTCAATGATCTTATAGAGTCCACGTTGTCGGCTAAGAGACTTCTCAAATTCATCCAAGAGTTGAGAATGATTGTGAAGATCAATAGTCTCAGTTGGATTTTTTTTGGTTCTGGTGGTATTCCTTTCTACCTATGACATCCCGTCAATTGTCTCATTTCTTTCTCTGGATTCGGAAGAATCAGCTACGGAATTATCCTTTGAGTAAAAAGCAAGACACTTGACATAGTCAAAAGTATGGGAAGCCATAGACTATGCGTAGATAAGAGATACGACTTTGTCCACAGAATCAGATTGCTACAAATACATATTTGTAAGGTATTTTAAACATGTTTTCCTGCTCTGATACCAATTGAAAATGCGGGGGTATAACAACCTCACCCAATATTTCGATTAGCAATCTGTATGGACTAACTCTAATATACTTTTAAGAGAATCAACTAGGGAAGTTACACATAATCTTAATAAAAAGTATATCAAGGAGTTAATATCTCTATCTCTTGATTTAAATCTTACCCAAGCAATCTGCGAGTCTCGATTAAATATAAGAGAGATAAACTTGGATGGTACCAAAGACCAATATCCAAGGATCAATCAACAACCAAACGTTGGATTTCACTATCGATACAACGCACAACCTGTATTATTTCAATTATATAACGAAATATAATGCAGAATAGAAATAACACAGACACCAGAAATTTTGTTAACGAGGAAAACGAAAATGCAGAAAAACCCCGGGACCTAGTCCAGATTGAACACCACACTGTATTAAGCCACTACAGACACTATCCTACTACAAACTAACTTCGTTCTGGACTGTAGTTGAACCCTAATCAATATCACACTGATTCAAGGTACAATTGCGCACCTTACGTCTCTGATCCCAGCAGGATACTACACACTTGATTCCCTTAGCTGATCTCACCCACAACCAAGAGTTGCTACGACCCAAAGTCGAAGACTTTAATAACAAATTTGTATCACACAGAAAAGTCTACGATAATAGATAAATCTGTCTCTCACAGATAAACCTACAAGTTTTGTTCCGTCTTTTGATAAAATCAAGGTGAACATGAACCAATTGATAAACCGGACTTATATTCTTGAAGAACATCCTAGTATTATCAATCACCTCACAATAATCTAAATCGTATGGTAGCGAAACTAGATTGTGGAATCACAAACGATGAGACGAAGATGTTTGTGATTTCTTTTTATCTTGCCCTATCGGAGATATAATCTCAAGTCAATTATTCAGTTGAACTCATACGATAGAAAATGGCAAGATCGGATCGCTCAACTACAAGAGAAGTAGTTTCGTCTGGCTTCACAATCCCAAGGAAGTCTTTCATTCGTTAATCGACATGGTCTCGAGAAGAAACCTACGATTAAAGGAGAATCGACTCTAGCAAACCAACTAGTATCACACATGAGGTGTGGGGATTAGTTTTGCACAGTTGCTAGACGTCTCCTTTTATAGTTTTCAAAACAGGGTTTGCAATCTAAGTTACCTTGGTAACAAAGCATTCAATAATCACTGTTAGATGAAAAACCTGATTTATCCAAGCTAATATCTTTCAACTGTTAGATCGAAACTTAGCTTGTCACACACAAATGAAATGTATTCATTTAGGTTTGAGTAGCCGTACCTAAACGTGTACATTGGTTGGTTCACAAATGGTTAGCCATATGAGTGCTTTCATATTAACTGTATTCATGTTTCTCATAACTAGTTCAAATGACTCATAAGAACTAGTTCAAGAGTTGTTCAATTGCTTAGGTCTTTATACATAGACACAATTGAAACAAAATCGGTTTGATTCATTTGAAACAATTCATGAACAATAAACCCACGGTTTGCAAAGATTGCATTCCTTATAATTTATTGTTTTAAGTCCATGAACTACCGATTTGAGAAATAACTAGCTTGGGTACGCGTACGGGTATGCGTACCTTAGTTACCGGATTTTGAGTTGGTTTTAGTTTCCAAACTCAGCAGACTTTTCGGGTGAAAAAGTTCTACCATTACGCGTACACGTACCTAAGGTATCTGGTTTTTGAGTTCGTAAACTTCAAACTCAGCAGAATTTCACGGACGTGAATTTCCGCCAGTACGTGTACGGGTACGCGTACCCAACCTGTCTCCTTCACCAATACCACATGCACGCATATGCACGCACTTGGTTTCCGGCACATGGATTTATACAATAATGTGCGAACACACTATATGCTTACATCCATAGGTGGTTACATATTTTCAACTCTACATTTCAATCGTTAAAACATTCTTCTATAATGTTATAACAGTCGTTAGACATAAAGAATCGACTATCGTCATCAAAGCTATTTTAAAGATTGAAACGTCATCATGACTTTCGTCACGGTAAAGATGAAGATGGTTTAAGCAAAAGCTTACCAACACGTATTTCGAGAAAAAGATAGGCGAGTAAACTCGGCTCGAAATAGCAAATGTGTATGTATGAAAACTATCATACTTATACGACTTTTGTCTCAAGAGTAGGAGATAGAGTAGATAGACTTTTGAGTGACAAGATGAGTTCAAGTCTCCACATACCTTTTGGTCGGATGAAGTTCCACTGGTTCCTTGAGTAGTTCTTCTTCTTTGCAAGATAATCGCCATGGAGTCTGGAGCTCAACTATTCCTAACTATCCTAGACCGAGACTTAGTCATAAGTATACTAGAAATCAAGACATATAGTTTTGATCACTAATATTGACAATCATGCTTGAGATAGCAACGCATGCGAATTCGACCGAGCAATGCTCTAACAATTATAAATATACTTACGAGTTGTTGAGGGGACAATCTATTGTGGGTAGCGTGCGTGATCCGGTGTTTGATTTTAAAATACTCAACCACCGCATCTAGGATGATGTCGTGTCGTTGATCGATTTGTTGAGCAGTTCTTCCTTTCGGGTTACCATAAGCGTGAGTAAATATGTTAAAAATATTCAACCACATGGAACCCCGCGTGCTGTTATCTATAGTTGAAGGACGAGTTTCGGCGTACCATGCTTGGGTGATAGCTAAATCTTCTTCGGAGTCAAACGATGCCATTTGTTATATGTGGGAGTAGGTTCTATACTAAGGTATTTATAGATGACTCTTCTAGGGTTTATGGTTTCAGAAGGACAAACTAGTTTTGGGCAATTGGGTCCAAGTATTAGCTCTCTTTATATAGAGAAAAACCTCAACGGCTAGTTTTTTTGAAATCACATGTGTCGGCATTGTCGCAAATATGAACTACGACGTCGGTACCAGTTTCCGGTATTGATTACTGTAAAATATCCATGTCAGTATTTGATCTTTTTTTTTTAATGTCAGCATCGTTCAAACAACAACATACAACGCCGGAATTCCCTACCGGCAGTGATTATACTTCTGCGACCATGCCGGTACCTGTGAATTAAAAAAAAACGGCTAGTTTTTTGAAAAATAAGACCGTTGGAGCTTCATTCTATATAAAACCCCCCATTCCTTTGGAAAAATTTACACAAAGCACCCACCAAATAACAAAAAGCCTTCTCTCAAGAAAGTAAGCCTCAAAAAATAGATCAAGCAAGCACGATTCAAGCTTCACAAGCGACGGGCGATTCATCAACAAGCTCTATTTCCAAACCACCATCAAGCTATACCTGTAAATTAAGTAGATTCAACATTACTAAGAATATATGGACAGTTAAAATCTTCTCTACTATGACGTATCACTAATATAATCTTCTCTTACAGAGTCATCATTGCACCTGTCAAATTTGCAAGTCACCTTCTCATCTAGCCATGGGTTGTCCTTTTATTAATTCGAAGTGTAGAAACTGCGATGGGACACGCCGGTTTTGGGTTGCAAAAACTGATGATGCTGAAAATAGAAGAATCTTTCTAAGGTGTTTGAATCACCCAAAATGCGAAGAGTTTCAATGGCTAGACAAAGTTGTTGAACTGTCGGAATCAAGAGAAAAACACAAAGGCCATTGCAAGCCTATTGATGGGTGTGATGGGTGTTATATGAAGGGAAAGGAATATGTTGAAAGAGAAGATGAACCAATGAAGATGGTCCTTGACACCAAGATTCCAGACGATGTCTTTGAAGATATTCGCGAAATGCTCAAAGGTTCTGCAATTGTTGAAAAGGGATGGAAATAGATAATGAGATCATCTTTAACCAAAATTACTCCATTCCATGTTTTTTTAGTATGTTTTAATTTAAAGTTTCGTGTTTTTTATTATGTTGTTTCAATTTTAAGTTTCAAATGTAATGTAATAGATTAACCTAGGAACGAAATAAAAAGAGCATTCGTAACGGATCTATGATCAATCCCGACATTGTAGTTTTAATTTCCGAAGGGTTTTCAGAGTGCCGGCATATAAAGATATCTAATTTACCATGCCGAGTTTCTACTAAACTATCCAAGTTAAAAAAAAAACAGATTTCCGGCATGGATATTTATAAATATTTCCATGCCGGCACAGTTCAAATTCTATACAGGAACTTGGACCTTTCATCTCCACTTTCTGGCATGGTTTTAGAATTTTTTTAATGTCGGTACTAGTTTCGGCATGGAATTATAATAAAAAATCTACGCCGGAAGCAGTGCCGGCTCTGTTCGACCTAAACATTTCTATGCCGACACTTTTGTGTGAATAAAACTTACCAAAAAAAATAATTTACTAGAAATCTAAACATGTTCAACATAAACCAAACAACTAAATTGTGATCCATATATCATAAACCAAAAGAAAACCAAACAACTAAAGAGTTAATCTAAAAACAAGTTCGGAATTGTTCAAAACGTAACAAGCACCATCGAAATCCATTTGTAAGAAACTTTTGGTAATTTTCCTAAAGAAACACAACTAAAGAGTTAATCACTTGGTATTTTGCTTCTTGTGGACCGCCACCTTCCTCGTTTCCCCGAACAAAGATTTTGCACTTGGGTCTTCAATTTTATCAAGGTTTTCCTCGACTTCCTTCATTTCTTCAAGGGATAGCACCTCTCCTTCCTCGTACTTGCAACCAAACATCTTCTTCATCTTTCCAAGACGACGCCGCTAGTTTCATACATCCAACACATAATTAGTATATGTATGCTAATATAAGATTATGTGTACATTAAACGATTAAGGAATTAACAATACTTACTAGAAATCCAAGAGTCTTATTAAGTTGGGCCATTGTAGGTGGTGCCTCTGTAGGAGTTGAAACAGGAGGGTTTTTCTGGGGTGGAACTTAGACGTCGTCCCGGCGCACGACAACAGGATGTGACCATTCCAGGTAATCATCAATGTAGGTGGGATCGGCTTCATCACCGTTGTTCACTAGCTCCCAATTACTAATATCTACCAAACGACTTGGTTCCCTATCCCTCCAATGTGTTGGTTCTGGAACTGGATTATACGCTACCCTCAACTTTGAGGAAGTTGTAATGCACTCACCCAAGTCAAGAGAGTACCTTAAAGTAGAGGCTGTTATGAAACAAGGTAATTTATTATATCCAAGTTGTCGCATGACACGTCGGGGATCAGCCATAACGTATCCCCTTGGGTGGAACAACGGTACATTGTAGAATGCAACGTTATAAAACCTCAGAACTTGGTGGTTTTCTCTAGCCTCATTGTAAGGGTCGAACACAACGTCTTTGGTAGTCATCGCGTTCAGAGTCAATCTCATATCTATCAGTCAATGATTGTTACCGGGCTTCATATTGTTGAACTGGTATCTCTGAGCTCTAGGCGCCTCGGGTTCGGGAAGGTCTATGATCTTCAAGAAGGGGTATCCCTTGAACAATATTGTGAAGTGTTCATAAGTCCACACCTATACCAATGTGGAATAATACATATAAGAAGCAGTAAATTTTGTTTATAAGTTCATAATAAGGGTATATGTGAAAAATATACACAAGAACATAAGTTTAAAAATAAAATTACCTAGAGCAAAGTGAAATTCCCAACACATTGGTTTGTAACAGCCATAGAGGCCCTTCTCATCTCCGCCATCAAATGTGACATTACCACGGTACCCCAAGAATAGTTATAAACAGCTTCTAGCGGATCCAAGTATTGAAGGAGGTTTGCACTAACCATGTCTCCACTAGTATCAGGGAATACCTTAGTGCCCAAGATGAATAACAGGTACGCAACGGCTGTATAACGAATTTGTCCAGGGTCCCATCCATCCTTCAAATTTCTTTCCTGCGTTTTTTCAAACTTCTCCTTAAGCAGCGTCAGCTTGATTGTCTTTGTCCTACTAGCCTTAGATACATAGAAGCTTTCCACAGAAGTTTTGTAGTCCCAACCCAACAACTTGTTAGTCAGGGCGTGCAACTTCGACCATTCCAGGTCCGGACAGTTATCTCCTTCCGCGACTGATTTTCCGGTAACACTCAAGCCTAGAATGTTCTGAGCATCATCAGGGATCAAGGTCATCTCCCCAAACGGGAAGTGCATGGTATCAGTTTCACCATGATACCTTTAGACGAAGCAATTGACTATCACAGAATCACACTTACATAATTTTCAATTAAAACATATAGACCAGAATCTCTTACTAATGTTTGGACCTCTTCACATTCCTTGGATAAATCCCAATGAGACGCGGCTTGGTTTCGGCAAACACGCACAACCTTCTTATGATCCTACAATTAGGAGAAAGTACGATTAAAAGATTTTACATAAATACACAAGAATACATATGCACAAGATAAAAAATTCTTACATAGGTTTGATAGATAGTACGAGCCCACATGTCCTTGTAGCCAAATAGAATTCTCGGATCGTCAGCTTCACCCCAAATTCTACCACGAGCAAGGTCAGGTATCATGTCATCAACATGAGGAAGGTGGGAACCTTTAACTTTTACTTTTCCCTTGCTTTTGCCTTTTCCTTGTGTTGGTTTTTGACTTGGCCCACCAACTTCGCTCTGGATTGCTAATTGACTTGGATGAACTTCATTATCTTCCTCCTCACTTTCTCTTCATCATGCTCATCGTGCTCAGCTGTTCCAGTAGGTTCACGGATTACAAGTCGACTACAGTCACCACCACTCTCCCAAATTATCCCTCTTGTATCATCCCGCAAACGCTTTTTGCGACCTTGATCTTTCCCTTGAGGAGACAGAGACTTAGGAGTATCAAGACCTTCATTCTTTCTTTTCTTAATGACAACATCTTTATTTTTTCCTTTGTTAGCTTCCTTGGATCTATCCCTATATCAAAAGACACACGAAATGAATATAAGAAAACTCACTTTCATTTTTAATACCGGTATAGATTCAAGAAATACCAACCATGCCGGGACCAAAAACGGCATAGTAATTTGGCAAAAACAGCATGTCGGTACACCATTACGGCAGTCAACGACAACTATTGAAAATGCCGGTAATTCCTAGGATGTTCCTGGATACCAAAAGAGCACTACTGGCACAGACGAAAAAAATTCAACTCCATGCCGTAACCAGGTACCGACACACAATGAAACCTAAAATCAATGCCGGTACTGATAACAATTTCTAGGGGTTTCCTGGATACCAAAAGAGCGCTACCGGCATACCCGAATAAATGTAAACCAATGCCGTAACAAACTACCAGCATAGTGTTCAACCTAATTTCAATGCCGGTACAGAATATTCAGTTTCAGGCGAATCTGGGTTTGAAAACGACATTGTATTCATACTAAAATCAATGCCGTAACGAAATACCGGCATTGTCTTCATTATAGACTGAATGTCGTAATATACTACCGGCATCGTATTCATACTAAAATCAATGTCGGTACTCACAGAAACTCAACTGTTTGAGTTAGGGTTCGCGATTATAACCCAAACCCACTGCTATAAATCGATTCAAACACTTATAAAACAGTTCAAAATCACTTACCTTCTCACATAAGCCATGTTTACGAGAGGTTGATCTTCCGAAGCCTCTTGTTCTTCTTCTTCTTGCTCTTGAGAAATCAAAGCAAGCCTTTGGTATAATGTTTTTTGAGCAATCGATTTTGACTTCGACTGGGCATATGATTTCTTTCGTGGAGGCATGGTTATGGATTCGGGTAGGTTAATCGTCGAATTTTTTTTTTGGATCGATGATTAATCGTCGATGAAGAAAGATGAAGAAGATGAAGGAAAAAAAATTCAAAACCCTAAACCTAAGTGAGTACCGGAACTGATAGAGAAATGGGGGATAAATGGTTTGGTTTTTGATTTTAAGTTTTAGGAGAAAGGGTAGTATAGTCTTTTCATAATGTTTTTAATTAACCAAACGGTATTTTAGTATTTTCATACCCAAAAATCCCCCTTAGCAGACACTATGGATTGGGGAAAGTAATTTATATCCCCCAATTAGTTTTGATATTCCCCAATCGCGCGTTCCATGTAAAGGGTTGAAGTAATATATGATAGCTATATTACTAAAGTAAATGAAATAAAGTCAGCTAAATACAATATGAGTGAATCAGGTACTCTAATAGTCTTACATGAGGTTGGGACTTCTTGCAAGGAAAAAATGTAGAACCTTTTCTTTATGATATTATATTTTAATGAAGGAAGGTCTCCTTCTTGTAAGGGAAAGTGAGTTGAAGTTTATGATGCTGGTTCAATATCATCTGCTCCTTCAACTACCGGTCATAGTGGTAAATAATTGTAAAACTAGTTGGAGGTTTTTCGATTGTAGCTTCAAGTGTAGGCAGTAAAAGCAATGGTGGCAAGAGAACATGATCTGATGGGGACTCAGGTGGGTATTGGTTTATATCTAATGGTAATAACTCTTGTAGCAAGAGTGAGAAAGATGATAAGGAAGGAACTTCACAGTCTAAGAACCCTTTCATATGTCAAGTGAATTCAATGAAGGTGATTTTACTGCTAGGGGATGCCAGAGTTATATTCTTTCAAGACAATAAGGTGATTTCACTGCTAGGGGATGCTAGAGTTATATTCTTTCAAGACAATAAGGAAAAATCAAGATTAGAAGAATTTTTTACCAGATTACAATAAGGAAAAATAAGGTCTGAATGAAATACCTTATTTGAAGATAGCGCTGATTTTCATTTCCAAAATTATGAATTAGTGTATACTTCTTTGAGAAATCGATTAAACTTAAATCAATGCTTAAATCGATGTTTCACAGAAGAATTGATTGATTCTTTGTTGTTGATGAAGTATTCTGTAGCTGAATCTCGAAGTTCCCGAAGCTCAAATCAATGGAATTAGAAATGGATGAAGATGAAACGATAAATGGAAGGAGTTAAGTCTCAAGCGTTGTTCTGGACATATTATCCTTTTCTCTTGTAATCTAATTTTCACTTTATTGGTTGATTTTTTTGGTTCATTGTTAGATCGTATAAATTTCCGAACCAAATTTTGTGCACACTCTCAAACGAGTTTGCACGTGACATTTAATCTCCACCATTGATTCAATTTTGGGAGTTATATAACAAGGGTAGATATTAAAAATATAGAGGGTAATGGGCATATCTATTAACTAATTAACCAATCAAATAATTATGTCAAATATACACTAGGGTGCTGATTTTATTTTACTTGACCTATTTTGTTTGACATTAGTTGATTTTAGATCTCCGGTATAGTCTGACTCAACTAAATCTCTGATTCACTTCTTGAGATTGATATAACAGTTACCGAATATAGATTAGTCCTTATTGTTTCGTAATACGATCCAAAGGAGTTGAGTGCAAGAAGTCTTCACGACTGGTGAAGTAACTTAAGATATTAAACTCTTATCTTAGGAATCATGTGCAATGTCCAGATTGGTTGTAGGCCAGGGATACCGAGGAAACTAGGTAACTAGGGTTAGTTTAATTGGTCTCAACTGTACGAAGTTGGTTTTGTATAACAATTTAATTCTGAGAGTATTCAAAACTGGACTAGGTACCATGGTTTTTCTGCATTTCCAGTTTCCTCCTTAAAAAGATATTGTTGTGTGCTTTTACTTTAGTTTCTTCATTATAACTATTGTTTTAGTTATAATACATTAATTGCACTTGTACGTTAATCAAAACACTTGGGTTTGATCCCTATAGTTAGGTTCATTCTCGATACCTATTGTATATACCAAGTGTATACCTTGGGGTTGTTATCTTCTTGACAGTCTCTGTCTATATTAGATCATGCAAGGTATCTGTCATATAAGATGATATCGGAAAGATTGTGGTGTACTTGGTACTCTTGTCATTTCAGGCAAAATTGGTTGATAGAGTATGGACGAGTTTGTCAATAGAATATTGTTGAGTATGAGCTCTGAAAGAGAAAATGGCAGCAAGAGATAAGAGGAAGAGAAGAGAACGGGGAGAAGAGGATGATGAAGAGGTTGTCTGGTCCAAAACTAGAAGTGCTTCAGAAAATAATTATGAAGATCAAGAAGATGAGAAGGAAGTGGAAGAGGAAGATTCAAAGAGTGGTTTTGAATCATATGAATAGAAGAGAAAAAGGGAGAAAGAGGTTGAAGATGCTTTGTATGAACTGTACTTAGCCGAGAAAACCAATCCTCGTATCTTTGAAAGGACCATGAATAAAAGATTGAATGTCGACTCTGATGGAAAAACAGTTTTGATTAAAATAGTGAGGTTTTTTATAATGATGAATATGGGGGACATGAGGATGGAGAAAGTGATGAGAATGGAGGTTATGGGAGTGCATCTACTGGAGAGAATACAATGCATGCATTGAGGATATGAAAAACTACAATGGGGATGATGAATATTAGTCATACCTTGAGCATTAAGGAGATCAGAATGGGAAAGGCTATTATTTTGCTTAGACAAGGTAAAAAAGGCTTCTTTGTGAAAATTTAAACTGATCTTTTTGATGCTTGTTGTTCATTTTGTTGTTTGTATTTCAGACTTCAACGTTTGTTTTTATAGAAAGGATATTTTGGATAATTTCAGTCGGGATTAGGCGTTTTTGGTTAATAGAGGTGATTTGGTGTTTTTATTGAATATTGATGATTTGGGGTTTATTTTGAATAGTAGTTTGGATATTGATAGTTGTGGATGTTCAACATGTGTAAGATATTGCCGGAATTGGTAGTTTTTCTAGGTTTTCTTGGTATTGAGGGAATTAGAGTTGGGTATTTTTGGGTCATCTTTTGGTGTTGATACCATGAACGGATTTGACTTGTTGAATTGGTATTTTCCTTATTTATGTTTATGTTTATGTCCTCTTCATCCAAAGATGAAAAATTCCTTTGGTGGTGGTTGTAAAAAGGTTGCAATGGAACTACTTAGTAAGTGGGGGTGGCTTATTAGGGAAGATCTGTAATTGTGATGGCGTTTATAAAAAGGGTGAATGAAATTGTAATTGTAATTGCAATTGCAATTTTTGTTTTTTTTTTTGTTTTTGTTTTTTTGATTTGAATGCAATAGGTGAAATTTGGTATGCTGGAAATGTCTTTGTGAGTTTTAATGAAAGTGGTATGTTTAAATATAGAAAATTATCTATGAAATGTACTAAAGCATAACCCGCATTCTATAAAGAACTAGAATCCTAGTACAAGGGAAGGGAAATACTAATTCTCTCTTCTTTTCATCTAAATTATAGAAATTTGTTTTCAAATCGGAATATAATCTTGATTCACTAATGCTGACATCAATACTAAGTTAATCAACAAAAATTAAAATTTTCAGTGAACTTTTCTTGGTGGAGGCATATACACATCTAACATTAATCTACAATCTGGAAAGAATTCAAATCACAAAGAACTAGAACTGACTATGCAAAGGGAAAAAATTATGAGCATTAGCTTCTCTTTGATTTTCATTTAAACTGCAGAAACTGGTTGGGATTCCATGAGAGATACTAGTTCAATATAAAATCAATTGATTCAACCATCTACAAACAAATGGTGACATCCTGCAAAATAAATAAAAAATGTGTTTGATTCAGTTTAATTATCAACTAAAACCTACAAATTTCACCGAGATATTCTCAAAATAGAATACAATATACTGTAACATCTACAAAAACCATATACCTAAAATCTACAACCACATATAGATCTGAAAGATATAGATGTTCATAATCACCATCAGAAACTACATCCTTCAAAATCAATAGTTTGTAACCCTAATTGTAAAACTATTAAACCCCCCAAATGTTGAAAAAATTTCGATTGAGAGAAAAAGGAAACGAAATATTTTATATGAAGATAACCCTGATTTGCATTTCCAAAATTATGAATCAATGTCAACACTTCTATGGGAGGTCGATTAACTTCGATATAAACTAAAACCGACGAATCGCAGAAGTGTGAATAACTGATTACAGTTCTTGATGAATTTTTTGGAAGCTGAATATCAAGATTTTCTGAAGCTCAGAGCGAAGTAATAATATGAAATGAGAAATAGATGAAGTTATGCTCAAGGTCTCAACTGTTCTAGACATATTATATGTTTTCTCTTCTAATTTCAGAACACATTAAATGAGAAACTAATTTAAATTGATTTTGATTTTTTTTCTTCCGATTTTCTGTAATTAAAATGAAGAGTTATAATATGAAATAATATTGGAAAAAAGAAAGGGTAATGTTGGGATGCTAGGGTTTATCCTGAGCATGAGAAGCATGTAATATTAATAGAGGCGTTGATAGTAGTAATAGAGGGTAACAAGGTAACTTGACATTTTAAGTTGAGGATAACAAAGTAATTGCACACAACCCTATAGAAACTTAGTAATAGATGCCAATTATTGCAACAATCTTTCAAGTTACAAACTTTGTAACCTCGACATGATGTTACAAAAGAAATAACCGTTAGAATAATGACCGTTAAAATTTTCATGATTTCGTATAGTGATATACATACCTAGTGGTTCCTTGCAACATTTCAATATTCCTTAAAAAGTTGACATTCAATAATAACTTGGCATTTCAATCACGAGTAAAGATACACTGACGACTTAATCTAACAACATCTAACAAGATCAGAAAGCCGTCAGATCTAAATAAAAGATCACAATTTCTTAGGATGCATCATTCTCATTTGGATAATCGAAATTTGTGACCTGAATGTCTTTATAGCCTCCATTTGTTTCTCTCTCTATTGATTCTCTCATTCACCTTATTCTGTAAGAAAATTAAAATGATAAACCAGATCTTCACTTCAATAAAACAAAATAAAATAAAAAATATCTTTCATTGAACCTTGAAAATGAAAAGACATTAGTATTTCAACCATTAGTATTTCATTCCATTAGGAAACGTTTACATGATGGTTTTCAAGAAAAATAAGTACATCATAAACATGAAATAAATACAACGAAAAATGCAAACGTAAATAAATCGCGAAGAGAAAGAGCTATCTACAACAGTAGCACCCAAATCTTGTACGGAGAGATTGGAGAAGGAATAGTACTCGAAATCACAGTTCGACCATTTTGATTGATTTTCTTCGTGGAAAAGAGATACTCCCATTAGAGAGGAGTGATTTGCCCAAAAACTCATGTTTAGCGAGAAGCCGGAAACCCTAGATCTATTATTCTGTTGAAGAAGAACTTGATCTTTCCTCCGTCAAATCGCCGATGTACTTGTATCCAAAAACCGAATCATGAAAAAAATTATAGTAAGATACACTATAAAAGTGCAGATAAAATCGCGTAACTAGTGAAAAAGAATCGCCCTAATAGCGAAGAAAATTATTCAAAACGATGAAACAACTCCTGGATAGGATCAACTCGATAAAATAAAACTAAAAACAATTAATTCTTGCTCAGATCTAACCCCTAAAAGATTAGATCTGACCAAAGGAGAAAGAAGATGATAAGATTTTTTAAAGGTTTTTGAGAAGGGGGAGAGAAGAAAGAGAAAGGTTTTTCTGAATTTAAAGGACCTAACCAATTAGTTTTCCTTCTCCAAATCTTTACAATGCGTTATACGAAATTTTAATTAGTGAAACGCGAAAATAAAGAGGCTATTCAATTACTATTAAACAGGAAAATCGTAAATAAAAGATTTTCGTCTATAATTTATAGCCCTAATTAAAATTCTCTTTTTGGTTATAAAGCTTGGAGTAGGCATGCTTCAACAACAACTGATAATGTAATGGAACTTAAACTGCAGAAGAGATGTGAATTTATAATTCTCTAAGCACAACAAATATTATTACTCTTACCTTTTATTAGAGTGTGCTTTTTACAGCGGTAAGAAAGGGATTCGATTCCTCGACTTGTGAAGGTGATTTGTAGACTTAATTTATAAAATTAAAAATAGCCAATTCAATTAAAAGTTGATGGCAAGTTGAAAAAAATTTCAATATTAAAAATGGGCTAAGGCTTGAGATTCCATTATTCCATATATTGATTGGTAACGTTTCGAAAATTGTTATTAAGCTCTTTTTCATATTAACTCGCAATTAATCTGTAAAGTTTTTAAATATTAAATTGTAATTTCTAAGAATAAATTATCAAAGAGTTTAGTACAAACATAATTTATCAAAGTGATCAATAACCACTAATTAAGAAAATCATTTTAATTCATAAAAGTCATACTATTATAGTGATTTAACGAGTTGAAAAAAATTAGTAATTGACGAAGTTGCGAAAAGAAATTTACCAATCAAACATTTGGGAATAGCTTCCTCCTTTGCCTTAGTCGCCGAATAATTAACCGCTTGTGGTAGAACTAGAACACATATTTGGATCGAAATACCTCATTAAAATAATAACTCTCAAATATATTTACAAGAGATAAAAAAAAAGAAATGACAAATCGATGTTCTTGGAAAATAACTTTCATAATTAATCTTCCTTCACAACTAATTTTCTTAACTCTCTCTCCACCCCCTCTATGACATCCCCACGTGCTTTTTATACTCCTCATTGACAAGAAATCTTGGTATTAACTTCAAATAATCATGTAATAACTTCTCTTTCCTTTTTCTTCTCTTCTTTTGATTCTCACATGCTTACTTTCGGCTTACTTCCAGTTGACACACTTCAACATATTAAATACATGTGTTAGATAGAGTAAAACACTTGCAAGTCACACGGATCTTACAAAAATAATACAGAAAATTTCAGGATAATATCCCCACTTTCTGTTTTCTACAAAATCTTCAAAGAAAATCTTCTCTTTAATGAAAAAATCTTCGGGAATGACATCATTTTATTTTCCTTCACGTGAAGAAGATGAGCGTCCACCTATCTAGAGTAGGGGTATCTTCAATAATCGAGTGCTTTTTGTAACTGTGAGGTGGCCTTAGTAATTTTTGCGGGTGCCTCCAATACATTTTCTTGATGCCTTTAACACTTTTTATGGGTGTCTTTAGTAATTTCTTTGAGGGGTACAAAAATCACTTTTCGAGCTAATTTTTCTGCAAGAGCTTATTTCCTTAAAAACACCTACAAAGACATAAAAACTCATAATAAGTACAAAAATGAGTGTCAAAAATACATAGAATTGAGATCAAATCAGACGCAAAAGTGCATCTAAAGTGAGCGAAAGAATCTTTCTTACAAAAACAAATGGTTTTTGAACATCGAACGGCTCCCATTCTTCTCGTAATGGTAAAACAAAGACTGAGCTTACAAGGGGAATTCCAATTGTTCTTTCCACGTATATTATTTATGAATTCAAGAAAATTTCAATCTGTATTTTTTTTTTTTTTTTTTTTTTTTTTTTTTTTTTTTTGCAAATTCCACGTTCATGTGTTCAGAGTAATTTTATTTAACCACACATGCCCGCCACGCCACCATTAGTATTGCATACCAAACTCCCTATCACTAGCCACCACACTGCCACCACCACCTCAATTCAGCCTCGCGACAACTAAATCATGTCAAAAGTTCTCTTCATTGTTTTTGCTAAATTATTTGTGCATTACTAAAACTATTGCAGTCGGACTCAGAACCATATAACTCTATGATTTTCGGCGTCAGATCTCTTTTTCATCTTGCGTCCAGCAACTTATCCCTACTCATTTAACAGTATACACTATACAATCACCCAGCTGTCTGATCAAAAAAAAAAAAAAAAACAGTATACAATCATAAGCATGTACCGATCAAAAATCAAAAATTAACAAACATAAACATGTGAAGAACCCTTCCTCAACGGAACATGATTTCTGCAACACTTCAATCGAAATATACATTACGTACTTTTATACTTATTAATTGACTCATATCAACCGCAAATTGTAAATATGCACGTTAATCGAATTTGTTGCTTTACAGTTACCTTTCGCTAACTTCAAAATTCTACTACTGAAACAATGGACAAAAGCTGGCACTAACTTGTTAAACGCTAATCCCTGCTCCATTCAATCTATAAATGAAATATATCAGTATTACGCCAGCATATATACTAGTACGTAATTAGTAGAAACATAAAGATGTTAAACATCGATTATTTAAAAAAAAAAAAACGAAGATATGTTTTTTCCATTGGAAATTAGAAGAACGAACTGTACCACGTATAATTAGAGTAGTCGAGATGTAATCATAGTAATCTCTTTTGAACATTGACTACTATCCTCGTAGAATATTACTCATGTATTCTTTCTTCAAAATCCTTTTTGAAAAAAATTGTAGAAATATGTTTCGTGATTTATATTTATATAAACAAAGTTTAAGCGAATTTTTTTTACAACCAGCCACATTTATGATCTCCTCTTGATTAATCTTCATGAGGATCGATCGCAACATTGTTTTGCATGTTGTTCTTGCAATTTCGGACGCCATCATTAAGCTGAGGTGGCCGGCGTCTTAGCTAGTCTTCCAGAGATAATCTTTCTCGGATCATAAATAAAATTACAAAAAATGTCACCGCTAAAAATAAATAAATTGTAGTAAATGTATATCCTCTTATATATCACCCACATAATTAAAATCAAGTAGTTGCTTAGATATTTATTTGGGTTTGTAGAGCAGAACTTAAACCTTCAATATTGCATTTTATTTTTAGCAATGAAGTATAGTAGTATCAGAAACTTTTATCCTTAGTACTTAAATAGAATGTTTCACTCACCAGCATATAAACTTAATTCAATTTAGCAGACTGCTTAATCAACTATAGTATATATATATGATCCATCATAACTATATGACTGTTATTGATTTGAAAATGCATGAATGATTATATATTGAAGCTAACTCATCAACATGACCGGCCTGCCTGTAAGTCTTCCAATGGCTTAAGCGTAGTCGCAGTTACCATATAAACACAAACCACCAGTCATGCACTTGTTGTTACACCTCCCACAATGCCTCTTGTCGTATGATAGATTCACACACTTTCCGTCGCAACATGTCTCAGTATAGAATTTGCATTTGCTCTTACACGCGCCACAGTTGTCAGGGTCGGATATTAAGTCGACACACTTGTTATTACAACAAGTCGATCCAGGACTTCCTTCCGCTAAACAAACATACTCATTCTTGTTACAGTGTGATGCTGCTCTTGGGTTTCGAGGTTTCACCTCTTCCTTGAGGAAACGACTTATGCGTTTGGCTTTGGGGATACTAGTCGATGATAATGTTTCATTTTCTTCGTCCCCACTTGATAAGGAATATTTTCTTGATGCAACATTTGCTGCTTCTCCTTGTTGATTTCCTACCAATTGTTTCTCTCCTCCTAGATGGACAGTTGCGATTGTCAAAGCTATTGTGATAGCCATGATTATGGCAACAGTAAAGAATGTGTTCTTGTTCATTGCCATGATAGAGGGGTAGGTATTGAGAGAAAGATGAGGAGGATTTGGATTAGGAGGAAGATGATTAAGATCGATGCTGATCTTATTATTATGACTATACAAGATGTTTTATTAGAAGGAGAGTCTTGGGAGTTCTAAGTTGTAAAGACTTGGGCAAAGGTTATATAGGGCGTTAGAGGGGTAAGGTAAGGGCAGTTGACTTGGGGAAAAGTGGTGAGAAAAATTGAGGGAGTCCATGAAATGTTGCGAAGGGTGTGTTTCAATTCTAGAGTTAACGTTTTGTTTGTGCATTTCAAAAATAAAATCGATGTATGAAAGAATACTGTTGATTAAAGTAAAGTAGGATCTAATATGGGTTGGCAAATTAGGCTCAGGCCCAACCCATGGATAACCCATAATATGAGGCCCTTAATTAAAAAAAGTTTAAATGTAGGCCCCGAGTTTTTAAAAGACCTTGATACCTTTATGCATATTGTCAAGCCCATAATTAAATAAAATTTAAATCTAGGCCCAAAATTATTAAATCTAGGCCCGAAATTATTAAAATACAGTGCGAAGGTGTAAACAGAAGTTACACATGCATATGGCATGTATAACCAGAAGTTACACATCCTTATGATATGTGTAATGCAAAGTTACACTTGTATATATATGCAAATAAATAGACATCAAAAAAAAAACACACAAAAAAAAGTTATTACTTTAATATTCATTTACAATAATTTCTTAGCATGTGTAACTAGAAGTTACACACGCATCTGTTTAGTGTAATTGAGAGTTACATATGTGTCTATCTAGTGTAACTGAGAGTTACACATGCATCTGACTTGTGTATTCAGCGTCAACTCCAGTTCCAGCGAGACCATTACCACGTTTAAGCAATTAGCTTTTATGAAGTTATCTAAAACCTGAAATATAACAACAAGCAATCAGTATTTATACGATTAAAATGAACAGTACATAAAACAATGTATATTTCAGTTTCACAAGCATCTGACTAGTGTAGCTAGCGGTTACACATGCATCTGAATTGTGTAACTGAGAGTTACACATGCATATAACATGTGTAACTAGGAGATACACATTCATCTGGCTAGTGTAGCTAGCAGTTACACATGCATATGACTAGTGTAACTAGGAGTTACACATACATATTGATATGTGTACCCAAAATCAGTATGTGTAAGTAAAAGTTACACATCTAATTAACATGTGTAACTTGCAGATACACATGCATCTGAATTATGTAACTAGGAGTTACACATGCATCTGACTTAGATATGTCAACATAAAATCAGCAAATCCATCTCTAAATGAATAACACTAGCAAAAACGAGAGGTGACTATCAAGCAATTACCAGTCATAAAATAATACAGTTAACCTTGCAAGTGAATGAGAAGCTCTTAATTAAGATATCACTGCTTCAGCAGAAAGACGTTGTTAGCATTGTATTAACAAAAAGACGTTTTACAGCGCTAGTCTAGATGTACCTAAGCCATTTTCATATTATCGATGATGAAGGACATTTTAAGCAACAGAAAGTAAAGCTTCAGACAGTAATTATACTGGCAGAATAATACAAACACCTGGGAACCTTGTGCTAGCACATTAATATCGCAAAAAATGATCACACAACTGATTCAGCAGGGTATAGATATGAACCAAGGAAAACAAAATGCATGTGTAATCAGTAGTTACACATGTAAACAATAGTTACACATGCATATTAGCATAAGTTACACATACAATCATCATGTGTAACTAGAAATTACACATCTAATTATTATGTGTAACTATAAGTATAACCTGCATCTAATTAGTCTAATCTGCATCCACTACTACTCCCTACTACTAGGACTTGATGTTCTTTTCTCAATTTCATAAATATAACCACTATAACATATCCCATCAAATTAGCATGTGTAACTATAAGTTACATATGCATATCCCATCAAATTAGCATGTGTAACTATAAGTTACACATCTAATTTGCATGTGTAACTAGTAGATACACATTTATTTTGCTTGTGTACCTAGAAGTTACATATTTAATTAGCATGTGTAACTACTAGTTACACATCCATAGTCTGCCAATGCTAGTTAAACGTGCAAATTGTCATGCATATGGCTTGTGTGATGTGCAGTTAAACAGATGTATGAGTTAAGTGAAACCATTCCAGACCTATATCCATATACTACCTTTCAATAAAAAGAAGTAGCTAGTCGTAAGTAATCAAGAAGGCTTACTTGATAACGGTGTTCACTTTATCTGTCTGGATGTTGTACATCTTCTTGAAAGCATCCTTGTTTTCTTCTTCTTGTTGTCTTCAATCTTCTTCATTGCGGACTCGGTGGTGAGTGGGTATTTCAGGATCTGGTAATGGTCCAGCTTGTTCCTTGGTAGTGCACTAATATATTGGTACTTGGGATTCCTTGCCTTCTGCAATGTCTTTGGCCTGTGAAATATGACTGATGTGCAGATATTCTTAGCCTTCTTCTTAATGGTTGATGCTCCAGCTTTGACAGCCTTGGAAGCTTTGTTAGCCAGCACCTTGGGGTCAGCCTTCTTAGTAACTACATGACAAGCAAATGATATCAGTACCATAGCAGCTAGAACACTTCTCATACAAATGAACAAAACAGGACATCTAAAAATCAAAAACCAATGGACACAGAATAGTCAAATCTATGGAATATGCCATTTATCATGAACTTGCAAGCCTAAGTTACCTAAAGCAAAGTATGTGTAAGTAAAGGTTACACATCTAATTAGCATGTGTAACTAGAAATTTACACATCTATTTAGCTTGTGTAACTAAAAATTACACATCCATACCAAAACACCACCACTAAGACAAGCAGAATGTAAAGTAGATCCAACTTACAATGTCTAACACAGCTCTAACATCCATACCAAACCTCTCAGCTTCATACCAAAACACCACCACTAACTCCAAATACAAATTATCTTCCAAATCTGATCCAGTACCACCACTGCCTCCTCATCCTCCTCCAAAACCTGCACCTCCACCATCAACACCACCACAAGTGTTGATTTTCCTGTAAAAGAAACATAAAAATATCAGCCAAACTAATCATTGTATGCACAAACTAGTCTAGATGCAAAAGCAATACTGCCAGCCTCCAAAAGTCATAAAACAAGCATGTATAATCAACTAACTAAACAAGCATGTGTAAGTCCCAACATCTACAGATGTTTTAACAATCAGATTTCATCTTATCATCTACAGATACAAGTCAATAACTGAATCCATTGTAATCATGAGAGTTCATCGTTTTTAGATGATTGAATTCAACTAGTATTACTAAGAAATTGAACCTAAAACAACAACATCAACAGTAATAACAGCAATCTAAACGTACCTAGATTCAAAATTCATTGATTCCATAAAAATTATATTTTTCTACTCTGACCTGAATAGAACAACCAAAACAAGAATCAAAACCTAATCAAACTAAATAAGAAAATAGAACTACTAAATGAGTCAATCATATTGAATCAAAACAAAAACGTTACCTGAAGTAGCTTCAAAAGAACAAATTGGAATAAATTGATTGATTCAAATTGGAGTCACCACAATATCACCAACTGAAACCTGAATCATTCAAATTGGAGTTCTTATACAAGATGACAAGTACTACCTAGGTTTAATCATGAATAAGTTGTTTCCAAGCATTAAAAACCTTCAGCTGTTGTATTCAATCAGTATGTGTAAGTAAAAGTTACACATCTAATTAGCATGTGTAACTAGAAGTTACACATCTATTTAGCTTGTGTAACTAGAAGTTACACATCCACTTAGCTTGTGTAACTGAAAGTTACACATCCATAATAAAGCACAAACGGGAGCTAATACCAGCAGATTAATGAGGATAATCGTACATACCTGTATGAATTGAACATATCAACAACACCTTGGAGATCAAAAGCCCATGTTTCATGGTCCCCAGATTTCATAAGGTTATTGCCAACCCACTGGGAAAGTGATTTGAAGAACCCAAGCTCCATCATGTAATCTACAAGCCACCTGAGTTTTAGAAACATAATATGACATGTTAGATAGTTGATCTACTAACGTCAATTCTCTTACGAAGGTATGATTTTCCATGAAAGAAGAAAACACTTCCAAATGTGTTGTTCACTGGCAGTTCATGAACTCCAAAAGTCGTCCACCTTTACAGTGGATCCATATATATGGTAGTGTAGTTGAATGTATATATCAACTTCCCAATTGCACAAATGAAAACTGTAGTATACATAAGTACAACAAAATGAAGGAGAATAACTCTTACTTTCTTGATGGGATTTCTGAGGGTAAACTTTGCAAGGTCTGGAAAACCTTCTCAACTTCTCCATCACTCTCTTCAGGATTTACATCTCCAGGTACAGATTCCAGTACCCAAAGTTGTTCTGCATCAAGGAAGTGTAGAAAACTTCATTACATGGAAGGATGGACATACTGGGTTTATTAGCAATTGAAAGAAGCAAAGATCTCAAAAAAGGTTTTGCGTGTCCTTCTTCACATTTTGTAACAATTTTGTTTAGTAAAAACTGAGAATATGTAAATAAACATACTAAATGCCAGATCCAAATACTTCATCTACATTTCGTATCCTTAAATTACAAAAATTAAACAACATCAATAAAACCAAACAACAGAAGCAATTCATCAAACATTTAGAACTCAAAAACAGAATTATCAGATGTTGGTGATACCGAATCTCCAGATGAAAATTATTACTATTAACAGCTTCTTCATTAGTTGTTTCCAAAGCAAAAGAAGAATCAGATTTTGAATCACCTGTGAATGACGATTAGTTGTTATCTTCTTTATTTCTGTTGTTGTTGAAGATCTTCATAGTTCCATTGTTGAACCTGCACAATAAGTAAGTCCTAAGGTTTAAAACATCATTACATACATGAAAAACAACAAAGAAGAGGAAATCCCAACTTAAAAAAACCTTGAAAAAAATGAAAGAGATGAAACAATAACTAATTAGATTATAGAAAACTTCTGACTTGAATGGAGACTGAGAAGAGATGATGAAACCTTAACTTGAGATTCACAAGCTTTAATTTCAGATTCAAAATAAAATTGAAGTAATATTTGACTGATTCGAATTCATAGATTATTTGATGCTCAACTATTTTATCTATTGAATCAAATCCATTCAAATCTCTAAATAACTACATCATAACCAGGATGAACTCCAAAAATGCACCAAAATTCCAAAACACCGAGAATAAAATTTCGATTTATCATCGTTTCTAACAGATCTTCTTCTTCTAATAACAAACACGCAGATGATTTACTATCATTCTTCCAGATCTAAAAAAGCAAATGAAATCAATGAAAGAAATATAAACCTAGAAACTTTATATGAATCTTCAAACAGAAAACTAAATTAGAACGAAATCTCTGCAGAAAAAATGAAATCAGATTACGAAATCAACCGATTGAATTGAAATTTTTCCTGTTGGATTTGATTTTCTACGAGAATCTTCATATTCAGTTCCTGCTGATGAATTTTCATTGAATCTCCGAATAATAACTGATGTTGATTTCGAATTTATGTTTAGATAATCAGGATCTTTTTTTGTAAAGGTCAGATCTAAGTTATGAAATCATTACTCACTGGAAATTTCGATTAGAAATCGTGTTCTCGGCCTGTTTCTTCGTCTGAGAGAGAGAGCAAACCCTGAAACTTTTTTCTCTGCAACCTGCAACCGAGCGAGAGAGATGAGAGAGATGAGAGAGAAAGAAAATGAAGAAATGAATGGATCTTATGATTTTTCTCTTGTATATATTGAAAAGGGTAAATTTGACATTATGAAAATATCACTTTATTATCAAGCCCTAAAAATTAAAGTTCTGGGCCTAGAAATATCAAAATGTGAAAGAATGGAGTTGACAATGAAGTATCCATTTTGTTGGGTTTCTATGTGTTGAACCCATATAGTAGGGGGTTATAGTATTTTTCACTTTGAGGAATCAAAATACCGAATATACACTAAGATACATTTCACACGAAGAATTTGTACATGGATGATAAAGAAATTTAGCGTGTCTTTGTAATCGAATCCCTAGGTATGATGAGTAAACCAGAAGGTGACCCTTGGTGGTATTGAAATGAACTATGTCCCAAAGAAGATCTGGTGCGAATGGTTCGTATAAATTCTTTTTCCACTAAGAGCAAGCGCTATGAAATGAGTGTTTTTCACAACCAAATTGAACGAGAGACCGAGTGAAAGAATGTTTTGTGACCATGAGACTCTAAATTAACAGACTAACCGGTTAATGTTTATCCGCTTGGAGAGAAAAATTCTCTCCAAGCGGCTGGACATATGCCTCCTCGTATTTTTTTTCTTTTTTAAATAATGAAGCCCAATGTGGGTCCCGTATCCAAGAGTTTTAAAATAATAAAACTCTAAAAATAGGTTTGAGAGCATATCTTTAGCCGCTAAATGTGATTTTTTTCAAATTGCTGAAAATCAACCGCTTAGTATCCACTTTCGCCCACTCATTCGATCCATTTAGTGTATGAGTGATTATTGATGAATGAGTAAGCATTCTCACTCCATAGTAGCGCCTAATTTGAGCAAATTCAGTGATACCCATTCATATTGAATGAGAGCACTCATTCCATAGCCCTTGCTCTAAGGAACGTGAATATGTTTTAAGATGGCCTTCCAATCTAGCATCTAGATTGGAAGTACACGTTAGTTAGAATAACCCCGTAAGTCTTATGACAATTCGATTCTAGTATACTAGTCGCAGAACCAAAAAACGACGCTACGATGAATCATTCAGCGTAACCATTTTTTTTTACTTTCCGCTGAATGGAACAACGCATATGCCGTGGAATATTCCACTCGGCGCTGAACCGAACAACGGAAAGTTGATTTTTTTTCTGCGCATAACCATTCAACGAAACTATCTCCCTACTAGTTGGCATTCGAGATATATCTGGAGAGAGAAGTAGAAGAGAAGAATAGACAATGCTTAGAGAAGAATAGACAACGCTTTCTGTCTAATCTAGAAGCCAAATCTATCCCATAAGACTTAGCCTTGACCAACTGCCAATATTAGTAGGATTCTATGTGGAATCTTATTTCAAGTAAGTAGAAACTTGGAGCGAGCAGCAAGTGAAATCTGTAGATCTGGTGTTACTCGTGTCTAATCCATGTATACGGAGGGATGCTAGGTTTCTATCCGCGTCCAGTTTATCATCCACGGATTATGCATCCGTGACTGGACGGGTGGCCATAAGTTTTGTTAACGAGGAAACCGCAAATGCAGAAAAACCCCGGGACCTAGTCCAGATTTGAAAATCACACTGTATTAAGCCGCTACAGACACTAGCCTACTACCAATGAACTTTGGACTGAAATGTAGTTGAGCCCTAAACAATCTCACACTGATCAAGGTACAGTTGCTCTCCTTACGTCTCTGAACCCAGCAGGATTCTACGTACTTGATTCCCTTAGCTGATCTCACCCACAACTAAGAGTTTCTACGACCCAAAGTCGAAGACTGGATAAACAAATCTGTATCATACAGAAAAGTCTATTGAATAGATAAATCAGTCTCCCACAGAAATACCTACGAGTTTTGTTCCGTCTTTTGATAAATCAAGGTGAACAGGAACCAATTGATAATCCGGACTTATATTCCCGAAGAACAGCCTAGTATTATCAATCACCTCACAATAATCTTAATCGATTAACGAAACAAGATATTGTGGAATCACAAACGATGAGACGAAGGTGTTTGTGACTACTTTTCAATCTTTACTATCGGAGATAAAATCTCGAGCAAATCTTAAAGAAGATAGTACTCAATCATGATAGAAAACAGCAAGATCAGAACACGCAACTACAGAGAAAATAGTTGGGTATGGCTTCACAATCCCAATGAAGTCTTCAAGTCGTTAAACTACAGGGTTTCGTGAAAAACCTAAGGTTAAAGGAGAATCGACTCTAGCTTATGCAACTAGTATCACACATGAAGTGTGGGGATTAGTTTTTCCAGTTGCTAGAGTTCTCCCTTATATAAATTTCAAATCAGGGTTTGCAATCTAAGTTACCTTGGTAACAAAGCATTCAATATTCACCGTTAGATGAAAACCTGATTAGATTCAAGCTAATATCTTTCAACCGTTAGATCGAACTTAGCTTGTTATACACAAATGAAATGTATCTTCATTTAGGTTTGAGAACTTTCATATCAACCTTATTCATCTTTACCATAACTAGTTTAAATGACTCAAATGAAACTAGTTAGAGAGTTGTTCAATTGCTTAGATATCATAGAAGTATACAAGACACAATTGAAGCATAATCGATTTTGATTCGCTCGAATCATTTCATGAACATCATAGCTAGGGTATACAAAAGATTGTTTTAGTTTATGAACAAACCGATTTTATAAAGTAACCTACTTAAATATGCAAACGGGTACGTATACCTAAGTAGCCATACCGAGTTTGGTTACGCCAGTACGCGTACGGGTACACATACCAATTCACACTTCCAAACTCCAGCAGAAATTTGCGGAACCCAAACTTCCGCCAGTACGCGTACGGGTACGGATATCTTAGTTCCGGATTTCCAACAACCAACAAGTATGCGTACGGGTATGCATACTTAGGTTACCGGTTTTGGATTTTACACAAATGTGAATACACACTATGTTTATATCCAAACATGGTTACTTGTTCTAAACTCTCATTTCAATCATTGAAACTTTCTTAGAGGATGACAATAGTTGTTATCCACAAACTATTAGCATCAAAGCGATTTTCAAGTTATTGAAATAATCAATATGACTTTCGTCAAGAGTAAAGATAAACTTGGTTAAAGCGAAAGCTTACCAACGCATATTTCGAGAAATAGATAACTGAGTTAGACTTAGCTCGAAATAGCAAATGTGTATAATTGAAGTCTATATAGCAGTACGACTTTTGTCACAAATAGGAGATCGAATAGATAGACTTTTGAGTGATAGATAAGTTCAAGTCTCCACATACCTTTTGTTGATGAAGTTCCACAAGTTCCCTTGAGTAGTTATTCTACTTCATTCGATGAACGTCGTGGAGTCTAAAGATCAACTACACTTACTATCCTAATCCGAGACATAGCTATAAGTAGACTAGAAATCAAGACTTATAGATTTCGCAACTAAACTTGACAAACAAGCTTGAGATAGCAGCGCTTGCGAGTTCGACCGAGCAGTGCTCTAACAATATTGTTAACAAAGACAAATGCTTGAAAGAAAAACTGTGATACCTATCCAGTTTAGAATACTCTCATAATCAAGTCACTCTGCAAATGGATACTGTAACCTCGTGTAGTTGATAACGAATAAAGTACCTCTAGTTTCCCAGTTTGCTCAATATCCCTGTGCCTACAACCAATCTAGCATGTGTACGTGAATACTCAACATAGTCTACTGTCAAGAGTTTTTTTTACATCTGTGAAGATTTTCGCAACCCAAATCCTTTAAATACGTCTTACAAAGAGCAATCAACTAGATTGTTTTCTAAACACTCACCACCAATCATAAATGCCACAAATATTATATGATTTAGTTCAGAGTCAAGGATCTTCCGTTTAGATCTGAGCTACCAATCGGATCCGAAACTTCTTAACAAGATCAGACAAGTTTTATGATTACAAAAGTAATCCAATGGATTATAAGACTTACGTTTATGAAAACAAATAACTTTTTCACCCAGAAAATCAGGTTAAGAAGATAATCACGTCAAGATCATAAACACAAAGTAACTTCAAGTTCCCAAAGTTTTGAATCTTCTTAATCTTCAAAACTAACAACCTGTACTTGATTCCACTTATGATTTGTTTACAAAACAGAGCCCATTAATGTTGACAAATTCATAGCTCTACCGAAGGATTCTGAATCACTAGAATTTTCTATAAATCAATCTTTAAAGTAATTGAGTGATCCTGCATCAGTACGTCTATTTTAGATAATTATGTGTTAGTTCAATATATAATAAGTAGTAAACATTGAAACTACGTTTTTCGACGCCAACAGTACTACTAAAGCTTCTTGATCCCGAATAAGTTTTTAAACCAGTTAATGTACTTTTTTCCGAACTGAATCAGACTACGTGCTACCAAAAATAACCTCACACTTTTCTTAGGTGTATTTTAGGATGAGTTTGTACAAATACAAATTAAGCTCCACTATTTATAGTGTTATCACCAAGGATTTGAATATAAACCAAGAAACCTGATTTCGAAATTATCAAAAATACTTTTCAATTAATATGTTTATTATACTATTTATAGTGTTATCTCCATTTTTTTAAGGGTTAATATTAATTTTATTATGATTATCAGTGTTATAATAATAATAATAGCAAATGAGTTTACAACACCTCATTAGGAGCATCAATGGGAGGTGTCGTTCGGCTCCTACACCTTTTTGAATAACAATACGTAGCCTATGGAAAAGAGAACTCCCAATCTTATGATTAACATCATGACTAGCTAGGAAATTCCGCAGTCGTTTCAAAAGAGAAATTGTGTCAGACCCAAGTTCTCCAAAGGTGGAGAAGGCTAGTACACCAAAACCGTATTCCTGACTCGTGCATTTGTCGAGATATTTAGTGCATTTACGAGAGACTACTGCTAAAATAGCATGTCCAGGTTGCAAGTTGTGGGTACGAGCACTCGTAAAGGGTGACGCACCAGTGACATCAAAGCACACATCCTTTCTCATCTATCCAGTTATATACAAGAAGGTCGACGGGTTTCAAGCTAGTTTCATTGTCCGACAAAAATCTCAAAGAAACTTTTTTCCTCGCAGCAACCCCAACTTTATAACACATATCTGCAATGATATCTCTAACCAGGTCGTGCCTAAATTTGAGACCTATGTCTTTAGCACAGTGTATCGCATGGTCTCCGAAGATATCCATAGGACGGTTGCAGCTAGAGCACAAGCTGTTTTCAGCAAAGAATGGAATCCCAAGCCTGTATTTCAGAATGGAGCTGAATTTTCATGGACCTACAGCTTGGTCAAGCCCACTAATTGGGATGGCTTTGAGAAAGTCCATCGCGTGCTCGGTTCTATTACATTGCCATAGAATCGCATCACACTCAGTTAAGTTATATCTTATAGGGATATGTTCCTTTATCACACCAAAATGTATTATTGTCGGAGACTTCATGTACTGTGGGGCAGCATCACTGATGTTGAAATTGGAACTACATAATCCACGAGTTGTGGTAAAAGTATGTAGAGCTTGCTGAAAACTTTGGCTAGGATCTGAAGCTGGAGGAAACTGCAAGATGGCGTTTTATAAGTATTGGGTTTGAGCTTGTGAAGCCAAGTAACAATACTTTCTGGTATCCTCCATAGTATGAACTCCCAACCCGCCATCTTTAATTGGTAAAGTGGCAAGTCGTTGTTGGACTAAACCGAAACCTGCCCCATCGCCCACTATTAATCGACGTAAGTACCGCATAAGATTAGTATCAAACACAAAAATAGATTCCTGCAAGGTCACAGGGCTGGTGGTGCGAAGGGCGAAGTAGAGTCTGGAAACCCCGGTGCAGTTGCGCAAGAGTAGAAGCTCGCTTTACGGGTCCTGGAGTCTCTGGACTTGCTGCATCAGTTGGACAGTTTTATCAACTCATTTCAAAACCAAGTCGTTGCAATACTGCCTATCTTGACTGACAGGTCCTCCAAGTATTTTTACCCCTCCTACTGGTTTACCAATGTATGTAGGAGATACACCCACGTCCTCTCTCCTTGGATCAAATGATGGCCAAAATACCTCGGTTTTTCTGACATTAAGATGCAAGCCTCGACGAGGGCCATAGTCTTGGATGATTTTTAAAGCTTTGGACACTTCCAAAGTGTCACCTGTAATAATCCCGTCGTCTAAATACCACGCGTGAAAGTCAAGATTGCATTGAGACGTTATCATCTCAGTCAGGGTACCTCTGAGGGTATTTTATTGGAAAACAAAAACTGACAAATTTACAAATAGTTTGTGGGTAGCCTGGACACAAGCTGGGCCCCAATACCTTTCTGAATAACAATTCCTAAATGATGAAATAGAGAAACGCCTATCTTAGGATTCTGACTAGCTAGGCAATTTCTCAAACGCTTCACAGAAAGAATCATATCTTCACCAAGAACACCGAGGGTTGAAAATGCTAAAACACCAAAACTGTAACCATGAGTAGTGCATATGTCTAGATATTTTTTACACTTGCGCGTGACTGTAACAGTTACGACATGACCAGGTGTGATGTTGCGAGCGCTGGCACTAGTAAAAGGCGAGACACCTATGACGTCAAAACATACGTCTTTCCCGTCCTCCCAATTGTAAACAAGGATGTCAGCTGGTTTAAGGGAAGTAGCATTCGCAAGGAACCCCAAAGAAACTTCTTTACGAGCAGCAACACCAGACTTATAACACATATCAGATATGACGTCATTAACTAAGTCATGCCGAAATTTGAGCCCGACATCTTTAGCGCAGTGTAGGAAATGGTCGCCAAACACATCCATGTCTTTATTGCAACTTGAACACAAACTACCAACCTCAAAGAAATGGATACCAAAACAGTATTGTAGAACGGAACGAAACTGTCGTGGTCCAAGTGTATGATTCAAGGGATGGCTTTGAGGAAGTCCATGGCGTGCTTACTCATATTGAACTTCCATAATGTAGAATCTTGCTCCGAGAGGGTAAAGCTGGTAGGCACTTTCTCCTTCAAAACACCAAAGTAAATGACTGCCAACGATTTCATGAAATGAGGGGTAGTGTCGTTGAAGTTGGAGCTAGAAAGGCCACAAACCTCGGTAAAGGACCGTAGAGCATGCTCGAATTTGGGACTTGGGACAGATTAGGGCTGAAGCTGCAGGATGGTGTCTTAGAGGTGCCTTGTCTGGGCGTAAAAATATAAATAACAATATTGACCGGTATCGGCTATTGTATGGACACCCAGGCCTCCGTCTTTAATTGGAAGAGTTGTTAACCGCTGCTGAACTAAACCAAATCCAGCGTCATCGACTATAATTTCCGGAGATATTGCAGCAGGTGTTTGTCAAATAAACAACTTGAAGACCGTATAGCTTCCGAGCAGGTGGTATAGAGAGAGAAATCTATCTTAGATACCCCGACGCAGTTACGTAAGAGGAGTAACTCGCATTGTGGATCCTGCAGTTTCTGTATTTTGTTCATAAGGTGAATAGATTTCTCCACTCTCCCTAGAATCGTCTCACTGGAAAACTCTGTGTCAAGGCTAACAGGGACACCGAGAAGTTTCACACCTCCCCGTGGTTTACTAATATTGGCAGAAAAAACAACATTTTTCGTGATATTCAAGTATAAGCCTCTACTCGGACTGTCGGTTTGTATAATCCTTAAGGCCTTAGAAACCTCCAACGTATCATCTGCAATGGTTCCGTCGTCCATGTACCAGGCGTGGAGGTTTAATGTACATTGTGCAGCAATCTTAGTAACAAGAGGATACAAGGCTAATGCGAATAAAAGGGGACCGAGAGGGTCGCCCTGCTGCACCCCTTGTGCAGATGAAAGGATATGGTCATTGTAATATAATCTCGCCGGTGTTGAGTAACAGAACTCAACCCATCTGGAGATGTTGGGACAGTGAGCATGCACCTCTTTAATCAGTGTGGACCTATCAACTAGGTTGAAGGCGTTAGTAAAATCCACTAGTAACATTGTGCGAGTTCTATTATTATTATTTATTAATATTATTATTATTATTATTATATCCACCAAGGGCTTTTTAAAAAAGAAACAAAGAGAAATTTACAAGAGATTGGTTGGGAGCCTAGAAATAATTTGCGCCCCAACACCTTTCTGGATAGCTAAGCCTACCCTTTAAAAAAGAGAACCGCCTATCTTATGGTTTACATCATATGTTTTTTTAAATTAAAAGTATTATTGATATTCTTTTTAAAAATATATTCTTTGGATTATATTAACACAAAATGATGTAATAAATCTCATAATATATTCTAACGTTAATATTTGAGATATCCTACTAGTACGAAAACTAATATTATCTAGGTGCAAGTAAATAAACTTTGATGAAATAGCTAATTTGTGTTATGTGAAATCTTCCGGGAAGGAAATCACAGAAATATCGATTCCAAAGATGGATTCGAATATGTATCTCAATATATATATTAATAGGAGATTTCCTTGAGTACCAAAGGAACAGATATAAAAAATTAATAACATATATGGAGTTAAAAAGGTTCTTACATGCATTTCTAGGTATCTTATCTAAATGTATCCCATCCAACAAGATGGAGTTTATCCTTGGGGTCAAGAATTTTACCTCGTCAAAGCTTATGAAAATGAGTATTTATCTTTTGGCAGAGGTTTTTTAGGATGAAAAAAAACAGTCATTTGAGATAGGAATAGGTTGCCCAATATGTTTAACATAGGTAAAGCTTCACCGAGATAGTGGGGTTTAAGTTAGGGACTTTTGAAATGAAATGAAGTTAATCGGAGCATACAATTTCTTTTACACATCAATGACTATCTTCATATATATGTATATACATTGATTGGTTTCCGGTTAAGAGATAAATTTCGAAAAGTCTTCGTGTTTTTTCAAGTATATAAGTACTTGAATGTCTTGATCAAAATATTCATACCAAATTGCATGATACACAAGATATACTATGGTGCGCTTAAAAGATATGAAATGATAAAATTTCACCACCTCAAATATATGAGAAATAACTTCGAAAAGAAAAATAAACATATCAAAATTACCGTTTTACGAAATTTCCAATTTAATTTTTCAAATTAAAATAAATCATACATTCACCATTTAGAACTCTGTTTTTTCTTGCATCCGTGTACACCCACACCCAACTTTATATTCACTTCCTTCAATACCATCTCCAGGTCAATATTCATATACCCCTCACTGATTTGTATATGAGCAATAATATGAGCATCCTATCCTGGAATTTTCAAGGAATTAATAACCCACCAACCATAGAACACTTAAAAGGGATAATTTCCCTTCATAAACCCAACATTCTTTTCTTATCGAAAACTCTAACCAATGCAACCCACATGACTGGACTTGCCCAAACCCTTCAATTCCAAAATCACACCACTGTTCCCAAGATTGGAAGGAGAGGTGGTTATGCTTTATGTGGAAGAATAATCTAAATGTTCGAGTACTGCTTCAATCCCATATCTACATCCACGTCATCATCACACCACCATCTCCAGGACAACCATGGATTTGCACCGGCATATACGACCCACCCACCTAGACGCAAGGCAGGAGTTTTGGCAGGATTTTCGCACAATCTTCCCTGCAATCAATAATGTAACGTCATGGGTATTATTATGCGACTTTAACGAAGTGAGGAACCAATCAGAAAAAAAAAGTGGGAAGACAAGTAAGATATGCATAGACACAACCTTTCCTCACGATGATAGATAAAATGGGCTTTATGGACTTAGAATTCCGCGGAGATCCATACACATGGACAAACAATCAGCAAGGACAAGATAATATCATGGAAAGACTAGATCGAGTTGTATCTACCCACATTGGCGTACCACCAATCCTCATGCAAGTGTTACTCATCTTCCGAGGATAGATTCTGATCATGCTCCAATTCTTTTGCACACCAAAGCAATTGACGGGCACGGGCAAAAAACATATAAGTTCGAGCATCTTGGGATAACTCATCTACAACTCAAGCACATAGTCGAAACAGCCTGGAATCAACAAAATGACTCGGACCCGACTCTAGACCTTCAGCTAAATCTAATTACAACTGGAGAAATCCTTATGGACTGGAACAAGGAAACCTTTGGACACCTTCCAAAACTAAAAAAGAAATCAACGGCTCAAATTTAAATACCACAACATCAATGCGCTATTCGAACTGGTGATGAACTAGACTATTGGTTGAACCAAGAAAAGAAGCTTCGAGCTCATCATTTAACCTTGCTACAATATCATGCAACATATTGGAAACAAATATCCAGAATCCAATGGCTTCAATCAGAAGACAACAATACAACATTCTTCCACACAAAAGATACCATACACCGAAGTTGTAATAACATACAACAATTACAGGATCAACAAAATAACTGGGTCAGCGATAAAGATCAGGTAATTCGAGTCATCCTTGATCATTTTACTGATCAATACACAGCCCAAAGCACAAAAATCGACGAGGAGATCTTCGCACAAACCACACCCAGACTATCATACAGACAATGCACCAAGCTAACGGAAGAGGTCACTACAACGTAAATTAAAGAAGCTCAATACTCCATTAACTCTGAAAGCGCTCCTGGACCTGATGGGTATACTAGTAAGTTTTTCAAGGTATTCTGGGATACTACACACCATCAATTAATATCCACGGTCCGTAGTTTTTTTAACACTCTAAACATTCATCCACTCATGAATCATACCAACATAACCCTCATACAAAAATAGACCATTCATCAAAACCATCCCAATTCAGACCAATCAGCCTTTGCAATGTAGTATACAAATTAATATCAAAAATCCTGGTAAATCGCATACGCCCTCTCCTCCCATTTCTCATAAATCCATATCAGAGTGCCTTCGTCCACAAAGATCAATACATGATAACATAGCAATTGCTGGATAACTATTCCATCACATTAAAACCTCCTCTCTTACCAAAGATCCAAAAATAACACTCAAACTAGATATCAAGAAAGCTTATGATAGCTTAGCTTGGGGATTCATCAAAAAAACATTCACAAAAATGGGATTTCCAACCATATTTGCAGATTATATTATGCTATGCATCACTACAGTTACCTATTCCATTCTTTTAAGAAGAAAAAGGGAGTTAAGGGGTGGATGGCTTTAAAGTTAGATTTTAATTAGGCTTATGACCGCATTAGTTGGAAATTTATGGAAAAGCTTCTAACTTGCACTGGTTTTGATCAGGTTTTTGTTGGTTGGATCATGAAGTGTGTATCTTCAGTTTCCTTCCAAGTGCTTATAAACGATTCTCCTAGTCTTAGATTTACGCCTACGAATGGTTTAAGACAAGGGGACCCTATGTCCCCTTATCTTTTTATTTTGTATCTTGAAGTTTTGACTAGACTCATTAATGCTGGCATTGATAATAAGTCTCTTTCTGGTTTTACTATTGCTAGGGGGCTCCAATGATTACTCACTTTTTTTTTCTTATGACAACATTGTCTTCCTGAAGGCTTCTTACAAGAAAGTTCTAAATCTTAGAGCTAGCGTTATTGGACAAGTTTTGTTCTTGGACAGGACAAACAATAAATGACAACAAGTCCATTTTGCTTCTCTCTGTTAACCTTGGAAGGAGCTTCTCCCGTGGTATGGAAAATGCTCTCATGGTCCAAGTAGCTACCAACCCATGTAAATACTTAGGTATCCCATTTCAATAGGATAGAATTAGGGAGAAAACTTATGTGGATATTGTTGATAAAATGTGTAATAGGCTTCAGGGTTGGAAATATAAGAATCTTAATTTGGATGGTCGAAATACTTTGTTGAGTGCTTGTATCGATCATATCTCTTATCATGTTATGCCTGTCGTCAAATCTCTGAATCCTTGATGAATAAACTAGATAACTTTGATGAATAAAATTTGATAACCTTTCTCATCTATAAAATATAAGTTATTGATAAGAATAGTAGGAAAATCCATAATGTGAAAGGGTCAACCGTTTGTAGACCTAACGATTTAGGTGGTGTTAATATTAGAGATCTGGAGCTTAACAACTTAGCTCTTCTTTATAAGATGGCTTGGAAGGTTGCTATGGAGCCTAATAGCACATTGGCTAGGTTGTTAAGATCCAAGTGCCATAAGTAGATTGGTTTTTGGGACATAAATCCAAGTTCTGGTGTTTCGGCTAGTTTGAGAAGCATCCTATGGTAGAGACGCAATTAGAGACTTCCTTAGATGGAGTATAGGAGATGGGACCCATGTTGATTTCTGGAGGGATCATTGGATTAGTGATTCTTCCGTAGCTTTTTTAGCCAATCGTGACATTAATGAACTTCCTAGAGAACCAGTTAGCTTGTACATTGACTCTGTCACTCTTGATTGGGATACTGTAAGTTGGAAAATAGTGTAAATCCAGGCATTGTCGAGTCCATCCCTGTTAATTATAATGTGGCTAGTAATAGTGATAGGCTCATATGGTCTGGTAGTAAGTCCGGTAATGTCACTGTTAGGGATGCATATAGGTATATTCAGAAGAAGAACATTGGGGAAGAGACTATAAACAAGGATAGTAGGAAAACCCATAATGTGAAATGGTCAACTGTTTGTAGACCTAACGATTTAGGTGGTGTTAATATTAGATATCTGGAGCTTAACAACTTAGCGCTTCTTGCTAAGATGGCTTGGAAGGTTGCTATGGAGCCTAATAGCACGGTGGCTAGGTTGTTAAGAGCCAAGTGCCATAAGTAGATTGGTTTTTGGGACATAAATCCAAGTTCTGGTGTTTCGGCTAGTTTGAGAAGCATCCTATGGTAGAGATGCAATTAGAGACTTCCTTAGATGGAGTATAGGAGATGGGACCCATGTTGATTTCTGGAGGGATCATTGGATTAGTGATTCTTCCATAGCTTTTTTAGCCAATCGTAGCATTATTGAACTTCCTAGAGAACCAGTTAGCTCGTACATTGACTCTGTCACTCTTGATTGGGATACTGTCAGTTGGAAAATAGTGTAAATCCAGGCGTTATCGAGTCCATCCCTGTTAATTAATAATGTGGCTAGTAATAGTTATAGTCCCATATGGTCTGGTAGTAAGTCTGGTAATGTCACTGTTAGGGATGCATAAAGGTATATTCAGAAGAAGAACATTGGGGAAGAGACTATGAACAAGGACTGGAAATTTCTTTGGACTCTTAAGTGTCCATTCAAATATATATTCTTCTTGTGGCAATTATGTTACAATAAAATTCAGTTTAATGAGTCTTTTTACCGTAAAAGAATTGTGGAACATCTAGGATGTTTACTTTGTAACAAGGATATAAAAACTTGCATGCATCTGTTCTTCGGTTGCGCCGCAGTTTGCCAAATTGGAAGAAGATTCTGGAGTGGACGGGGATTCAGTTTGATCTGGATCAGTTCTCCCCTGGTTTTCTTAAGAAACTTTGCTCTTATGATGGTACTATTGGTGCCCTAGCTTGGCATGATCTTTGTCCCTTCGTCTTGTGGGGTATTTGGATTCATAGAAACAAGTTTATTCATGAAAGGAAGAGGTTTAATGGGATATGGGTTTCGGCTGAAGCTATAAAAGTTGCTAAGGAGTACTGTAAGGTTAACTCAAGTTTGGTTATCGAAGACAAGGACATGGATGAGATTTTAGTTGCTTGGCAGAGTCCAAGCAATGAGTTTTTTAAATTGAATACTGATGGCTCTTCTAATGGGTGTGGTTTTGCAGGGATTGTAGGAATCATTAGAGATGAGTCTGGAGCCTTTGTTGCTTGTTATGGTAAGCACATTTTCAAGAACAACAATAACGTTGATGAAGTGTGGGCGACCAGAAATGGTTTACGCCTGGCTGCTAACCTGGGCTTACACTGTGTGGAAGTGGAGAGTGACTCTTGCTTCACTGTTCAACTGTGTCAAGATGAAGTCGCACCCCATTGGGATGCCTATGGCCTCATCAAGGAGATCAAATAATTCAAAAAATCTTTCAATCAAGTGAAGTTTGTAGATATCGAGAAGCCAATAATGTTGCTGATCTATTGGCGAAAAAGGAACTACCAAAGAACATGAAAGAGTCTGGATTAGGGATATGCCTAATTTCATAGCTAATTTATTTCATAATGATGTAATGGGTGTTACTACGCCAAGACTTGTGTTAAGCACTGTTGCTTAATTTTTTGTTTTAGTTTGACTTATAAAAAAAATAAAGATGATTCAATGATATCATTCTCATCAACTAGAGTAATATCGCCATTTAATGATCAAGTGTCATTATTCCATTTTTAAGTTCAGCTTTCCACTATTTTTTTTTTAGAATCACATAACATTTGAACATTTCCGGTGTCGAGCGCCAATGGGATCATTCCGATCTAGACGCTACATGATAGGTCACGCAGGCTTCCATGCATTATGTACATTCCTAGTTCTGGTCATTTTAAAAAGAAAAAACTTTACAAATATCACCATAATGAAATGTCAATGGTCAGAATATTCAGCACCATATATATATATATGTATTTATATATATATATGTATTTATTTTATTTTTATTTTATTTTTTTGTCGATAAAAAAATAGTCTTCCTCATTTTCATCATTCTAGCGAAATTGATTACGATTAGTATGCAATCAAACTAAGGTTACGTGGACCAATTGAAGACTACAGAAACGCCGACCCCCGTAGATCTTTGATATGCATCCTTATTTTACCCAGCTGCCTTTAATCTTCAAGTCTACTCTCTTTGTTTCTCCCAGGGACGCAAGCTGTAATCTGTATTTGATCAATGTCAGTGATTGTACATGTTTCTCCTGAAGATGGAGCCTAGTTAGCAATTCGGGATACGGGTAGTAGTTCGGGCCGGCATACTTAGCGAAATAATACAGATTCGGATTGGTAGGATTCGGTCAAAAATCCGGTCAACGGTTCGTTGTTCGGACAGTAGTTCGGAACGGCATACGTACGTGCATATTCGTTTTATAAATGTGAGTTCGGCATTTAAAATTCGGATTACATATATGATAAATTGATAAGTATTATAACCTTATTACGAGACTAATTTTATTTGTATATGATTTATAAGATGGAAAAAACATTTTAGCGTGATTATTGAACAAGAAGTAAACAATTTAATAGCATAAATGTATTATAAAACGAGTTTATAGACTTTTAAACAAAAATTAACACATAAAACACTGGTTAAACAACTACCAATAGAAAAATTTAACTATTTAAATATAAAGTATATACAAAATCAAAAAAAAAACAATCAACAAAAATCTGGTCAGAGAATTACCTATGGGAGAGTGAGGTTGGGAGCGAACTAGGTTCGCAATTCTAGTTCGGAAATATCATTCGGATTCGGTCAGTTCGCATATGTTCGCGAATCATTCGTGAGCTCCATAATATCCGGAAACTAGATTCGGAGTTCAAATAGTTCGGAAATATCATTCGGATTCGATCAGTTCGGATACATTCGGGAATGATTCGGAGAATTACTAAACAGGAGATGGAGACGTAATAATTCAATGATTTTTAGAATCCAAGAGATTCAGATTGAGTGTACGTGTTTGTGTTTTAATTACTTTTCTCAGGCAATTGACCAAAACTTACTTGTATTAGAAAAAGAATTATTATAAAAAGTGAAGGTTTTCCTTTATTAATAATAAGGGTGAAAGTCAAATACCTCGAATTAGAAAGCGTACAATATTTTCATCAACAAATTTTATGATCCCACAAGTTTATTACTCCCTCCGTTCCATTTTACTTGATGTTTTAGGGTTTTTTTTATGTTCCAAAATAGATGATAGTTTTAATATTTTTCTCATATTCTCATTGATTTGCCCTTGCTTTGGAATCATACAATATCATTAATTTTTATTGTAATCAATATTCTAATTTTAAATCTACTCTAGTTTGGTAGTATATCCCAAATAAATTACTAGGGAATTGATAATTTTCTCTAAAATCTATAAACTAAAAACTAGTCATTTAAAATTTTAAGAAGAATTAATATGGGTAAAATTGAAAAGATTTTATTGTCTATGATATTTCTTAATCTTCGTGAAAAATTCTACAACGTCAAGTAAATCGGAATGGAGTGAGTAGAAAAATGATGTCGCTGAAATCCTATGCTTTTGGAACTAAACCAAAAACAATGGAACCCCCTGGCACACTGCATCGTTAAATTAGTGAAACCTTGGAAAGCAGATCGAATATGGAAAGCAGCTCGGATGGCCAGTGGCAAAGAGAGGAATATGCAAGCGGGTCTCGTAGACTTTTGCACACTTAAACTTTACTTAATGTTGTTCTGTCTTTCTTCATGTCAGCTTCTCTTTTTTTTTTTTTTTTTTTTTGGACTTAACAACTACAACGTCCTGGCTCAAGTGTCGGTGCTTGTCCGTAAAAATTTCACTATATAAGTAAACTTGTGTGATATGGTGTTTGCATACTAGTCGTAATCAAGGAAATAAAAATTAGATTTGGACAGATGCTGCAGGCTGCTATTCAGCACAATTACAAGGAAGGAAATTAAGCAGCAGATGGGTTGGCCAATCATGCGGCAGATGGAAGTCAAATGGGAAGTTCATCAACGAAAATATGAGACCAGGCAATCCCATCTTTTATTAGTCAAATTTTATTTCATGATTTCGTGGGTATCACATATCCACGACAAATTGTAAACTAAATTTCTTTTCAATAAATTACATGCTTCAAAAAAAAAGGAAAAAATATCGTTTGGTTCTTTTTTAGGTGGTCCCAAGTCTGTTTAGTCCTTTCAGAAATCACCTTTTTCATTGGTCCATTTAAATAATTATGGACCAAAGTACTTTTCCGTGTTAATTCCTACTTATTTTTTGTAGCAGTTCATTCTGTCTGATAAACACCAGAGTCCATTCCTTCAAATGAGCACCTAATAAAAACCTAAAAAATTCTGTTTTACTTGTTTGTAGCATTTCATTATGTACGATGAACTCCGGAGTTCATTCTTTCAAATGAACACCTAAAAATTTCTTTTTACTTATTTTTTGTAGCAGTTCATTCTGTCTGATGAACTCCGAAGTTCATTCTGTAAAATGAAACCAAACTAAATCACATATGAAAACAGAGTTCATTCTGTAAAATGAACACAACACAAAACTTCATTATTAAAACAAAAAACAGAGTTCATCCTTTCAAATGAACTCTTAATAAAACCTATATGAAAACCGAGTTCATTCTTTCAAATGAACTCCTAATAAAACCTATATGAAAAACGAGTTCATTTGTAAAAATGAACTGCAACAGCGTCATCTTCATCGTCTTCAACAGCAGCAGCAAACATCATGATCTTCAACAGCAACATATCTTCATCTTTAACACGAGCAACAAACATCAAAATCAAGATCTTCAACATCAAAATCAAGATCTTCAACACGAGCAACAAACAAAAATCATCATCAACACGAAAAACATCAACAATCGAGATCTTCAACACGAGCAGCAAACAAAAGATCATCATCTTCGTCTTCAACACCAGCAGAAAACATCAAAAACAGTAGCAAAAAAATAAAAAAAAAACATCTTCATCTTCGTCGTTTTCATAAACTTTATATGATTCATCGTCTTTATCATCTCTGCAAATCGTCTTCATCATCTGTGCAAATCAAAACCCTAGAAAAAAACACAAATCTTCATCGTTTCTTGCAGCAACAGAAAAAGAAGAAAAAAAAAAGGAGAGGAAAGAAACTAGATTTGTAAATAGAGAGGAGAGAGAAAGTAAATCTGAGAATGAGATATTTTCTATTGATTTTTTGTATATATGTGGTCCCAAAAGGGTATTTCTGCCACTACAAAATGACAATTACATCATCCATGACGTCACCCTAGGATCAAACCATAATTTTTATGACCAAATAATAATATATATTTTATAAAAAGACCAAACAGACAGTTAACTAGGTCAACTGGACCAAACTCACTATAATATATTATTTCTAGGACTAATTGGTATTTTCTACAAAAAAAAATAATATATATAAACAAATGCTGGTGAATGTACCTTCCTTCCTGCTCTAAAAGTTGAGCAAATGCATAACCAAAATAGTACTATTCTCAAAAGGAATTGCCCTGGCTCTATGAAAAAAGGAAAGGAACGTAAAGAGTCTTTGGAGCTAGAGAATTGGATGTTGTTGAACTCACTAGCCAAGCTAAAAGAGTCGTATTTTGCAGCACTAGGTAAGTAACATATTCCGTAGAGAATTGGATGTTGAACTCATCACGCATAAGACTTGCTCTTCCAGTTGAAGAGTTTGTTGGATGTCAATCCATTACTAAGGCGTTGTTTCTATTACAACATAGATATATAAGCTGAGTCAGTCGTCTCCTTTTGCATCCTATCAATTCTATAATCTTCTCAACTCTCTTTGACATTTCACAATTTTGATTACCCTTCTGTTTCAAACCCAAGTTAGGCGATTGAAATCCTAATAATTGTGTCTGATCTAATTGACTATGGCACAGAAGAATGGAAAGTTAATTAGTTAGTTAATTTGTTACACTTGGTGTTTTGATTGTAATTAGCAGATAAAATTGTGAAGACTATAATCCAAGCATGAGATGGACGATTATTCTGTCATATATTGTTGGAAAATTCAGGGTAATAGAGGATGAAAGCAATTATTTCGACCCTTCCCAATATATTGGCGAGTACAATCGGTCGGCGAAATATTGCTGTCAGGATACAGTGAAGCCCTAACAACGTTGTTGAATTCAAAAGTTGTACTCCCTTGACTCAACCAAGAACACTTTGTTATTGATTCTTAAGATGCTTAGAGAGAGAGAGAGTATTTTTTTTTTTTCTGATGATTGTAATGGGAAGAATCCTTCGCTATTTATAGAGGGTTTCATGCCTTTTGGAGATGTCGTTTCATCTTCAACGGGCGCTATCAAAAGTCGCCATCCATTAATGGGAAGAGACGCAATTGTAGAAAATTTTGGAAACCGAAATAGGTTTTTAATTTCAAAACCAGAAAAAAAAAAGTCGACATCCATTAATGGGAAGAGACGCGTTGCCCCCAGACCCCCACGACCTGACCTGTCAGGTCGAACACATCCGGGAAGGGCTATCCCCTCGGATAGCGACAAACAATATTGAAAATATCCAACATATGTCTCTATAAGAAACTTATGAGAACAACAAAACTTCAAAATAATTATGATTCTTTCAATTATATGTATCAAAAAGATCTGGGAAGTTAAAATTCACAAAATTGGTTAAAAAGACCAAAATCAACAATTCCTGGGTGAAAAGGACATTTAGATTTTGGTACTGTTTAAAAGGACAAAAATGTAAAAATAGCCAGGATGTAAATAGTTTCATCCTACCCATTTTCAAATACCTTTTCTTATTTTTAATTTACATCAGGATGCATCCAGTTTCATCCTTGTTATTTTTTAAGTTTAAGTCAGAATGAATCCAGTTTCATCCTTGCTATTTTTTTGGTGTCCATTTCACCCATAATAATTTTTACTCGTCCATTTGAACCATGTTTTAAAAATATTTGGACAAATGACCCATTTTGCGTTGACACAAAGGGTTTTGTACATGAATGATAAACAAATATTTTAGCGTGTTTTTGTTATTGAACCACTAGGTACGATGAGTAAACTAGAAGGTGACCCTATATTTGCTATAACATACTAGGGCATGAACAGGTCCCGTGGGTTCAATGGCCTCTAGCAAAGGAACGTGTCTTGTGAGCTAGCGATCACGAACCATACAGAAATGTTAAGAAATCATTTTCTATACATTTAGAGATTTCAAAGATGTAGCTCTACGCCTTTACAAAATCACGATACCTTTTTTTCGATGTCGACCACTTATAGATCTCCACATTCATTTTTACCCATCTTAAATCTTGAAGTGTACTACCTCGACGAGGGACTCAAACTGTAATCTGTACTTGTGTCAATTTCACTCATACTAATTTTTACTCGTCCATTTGAACCATGTTTTAAAAATATTTGGACAAATGACCCATTTTCCGAAATTAATTCTCAAAAAAAAAAAAAAAATCTTTCATATGTCGATATGTAACCAGTTATAATACAACTTTAAATGAATAAAAAAATTCCACCCATAATCTCCGATGTTAATCGTATATGTAGACTGTACTTGTTGTAATACACCAACTGATGAATTTCCCATTCTTAAGAGCTACTTGGTGTACTATCAGCGGGAGCTCATCTTTCCGTCAAAGTTATATAAATAGTGATGTATATAGCTCCTTGGATATGATATTATATCGTGGATTATTAATAGTGAACCGTTAGGGGACTAAGTAATGAAGCTCCATGAGATACAGTGATGCCGACAGTTTGTGTTGCTAGGTGAATCAAGAATTAAGCATAGTCGCAGTTACCATATAAACAGAAACCACCAGTCATGCACTTGTTGTTACACCTCCCACAATGCCTCTTGTCGTATGATAGATTCACACACTTTCCGTCGCAACATGTCTCAGTATAGAATTTGCATTTGCTCTTACACGCGCCACAGTTGTCAGGGTCGGATATTAAGTCGACACACTTGTTATTACAACAAGTCGATCCAGGACTTCCTTCGGCTAAACAAACATACTCATTCTTGTTACAGTGTGATGCTGCTCTTGGGTTTCGAGGTTTCACTTCTTCCTTGAGGAAACGACTTACGCGTTTGGCTTTGGGGATACTAGTTGATGATAGTGATGCAGTTTCTTCGGCCCGTAAAGAGGAAGTTTTTGATGAAACACTGGCTCCTTCTCCTTGATGATCTCTTACTAATTGTTTCTCTCCCCCTAGATTGACAGTCGCGATTGTCAAAGCTATTGTGACAGCCATGATTATGGCAAAAGTAAAGAATGTGTTCCTGTTCATTGCCATGATAAAAGAATAGTAATAAGAGAAAGAAGGGGGGATTTCGGAGTAGGACTAGAAAGGAGAAGAGTGGAGGAAGAGGGAGATTAAGATCGTAATTATGAATTTACAAGTCTTTGATGAAGAAGTTTTGGGGTGTTCCGTACTTCCGTGTAGTAAAGACGTGGGCTAAAGTTAATATAGTGATCACATGATGTGAAAATTGAGAAATGCAATGTAAAGAAACCTACTAGATTTTTTTGAGGCATACTAGATAATGCCAAAATAGGGTCACTAAATAAAAAACAACATCACCCTTCATCCACCATTTTTGATAATGGCATAACTATCCTTATATAATTAGTGTAAATGATTATCATTAGAATTGATTAATTATGAATTTTAAGGATTGATTAAACATTAAATTATTAGTGGTGAATTAGTAGAAAAATCAAATTTATGTGAGAGAGTTGGGATTTTTGAGAGGAAGAAGAAGAAGTGAAGAAAAAAAGCTTGGGTTTTGACTTTTGAGATTTTAGTGATTAGAAGTGACCAAAATGTGTGATTCAAATCAGAGGTAAACTTCTATCGAGGTTTAATTTCCTTTTATAAGTTAAATCTGCCAAAAAATTAAATTTTTAAAACCCAGATCTGCTGACCAGATGAACAGTTCGGATGATAACTTTGAGCCGAACCTCTGTTTTTTTGAAATTATACCTAGGTTCGGCTGATAACTTGTCAGCCGAACCTAGGTATAATTTCAAAAAAAAAAACAGAGATTCGGCTCAAAAGTTATCAGCCGAACTTCACTCAGAAACTGAATCATCCATTAGGTTCGGCTTGAAAAATTGAGGTTCGGCTGGAAAATTGAGGTTCGGCTGAAAATATTGTAAAGTCGCATTAACCGAACATAGTGTTTCTCTAAATCATACACTAAGTTCGGCTCAAAATTGATACTGCAAGATCAGCCGAACTGATCTTCTGAAAACCCTAATTTCATCTTTGAAATCATATTCTACCGATCAAACAAAATAAAATCAATCAAAAACAAGATGGGTTTGTTACGCATATATTCTAAAATACATCTAAGAGCAATTGAGATTTGGATTTCGCATTCCAACATCGCTCATTTCGACTCGTGTTTCCTTTGTTTGATTAGTTTCTTTATTGAATTGGAGTCCTAGATGTTTAAGTTTAAAGTTTATTTTGATTTTTAATTTTAGGTTTTTGAGGATAAGGGAACTATGACAAATTGAAATTATTTAGGGATATATAGGTAATTACACTTCCTTTAGACACCCCTTATAAACCCACCCTAAATAATATAATGGATGAATATGCCTCAAAAAAAATGAGTATGCCTTAAAATAGGTTTCAATGTAAAGGTAGTTCAGTTGACTTGGGGGAAAATAGTGAGAAAAGTTGGAAGCCCATGAAATGTTGCGAAGGGTGTGGTACAATTCTAGGACTAATATTTTGCTTGTGCATTTGAGAATTCAATTGATAAATGTGAGAATGCTTTTGATTCAAGTAAAGTAAAATTTGTGTGGGTTCGCATTTGATGAATCAAATACCGAGTGCAGATACGTTTCACACAAAGAATTTATACGTGAATGGTAAACAAATTTTAGCGTGTTTTTGTCATTGAATCACTTGGTACGATGAGTAAGTAAATTAGAAGGTGACCCTATATGTGGTATAACAAACTAGGGCATGAACAAGTCGAGTGGGTTCGTCTAAGTTGGCCAGTGACCCCTAACTAATGCTAAGAAATCATTTTCAATTTACAGTGTGTTCGTTTCAAGGAATTGAATTCCTTGGAATCTAATTGAGAATGCGCCCAATTTCTTGAACCGAACGGGGCAAATGAACTCTATGGTATTAAGAATTTTAATTCTTAGGAATCTGTTTATGGGTGAAAACTGTTTCTACTGGTTTTGATAAATTTGGGTATGTGGATGAGAAACGAACCTAAACCCTAAATAAATGCACTGCACGGGAGCACTTTTGATTCGAGAGATCAATCTATACAATTCTAGCTTAAACCAAGAAATGGTCGTTCCAGACTTGCTTCGGTCACAAAGTGAAGGAGATGGGGTTGATCTTAGGGAGGGAAGCGAAGAAGGTGTTGGTTGTTTATGACTTGTATCAGAATGTTGAACTAGCTTGCACAATGTAAGCTATCAGTTCTGGGTATTTTCTGGATACTGTGACAACACTTGGTTTCTCCGTGTTGTTTGAAGGTAGGTCGAAGAACCTATTTATACAAGTCATTTGAGCGCAATCCTCATCTCGTAGGAAGTGGAGGAAGTTGATTGATGGAGTAGTGGGGTCGTGTAGGTGATTGTCACACGATCACGCCTTTGCCCACTTCCCTCATCATCGTTAACCGTCCATGCTTCCTGACACGTTCTCGTAATGAGCGCGTTGCACGCCGCACGCTGTAAACCGCCAGACCAATACCCCAATAAGTATCTCCCAGTTTGTGACATGTTTGATGTCTCGACTGAGTGGGTCGAGTCGTGGGACTCGCCGCAAGAAATAGCATACGGTGCTATTAGGTTAAATAACTAAGTTATTTAAGGATTTGATATTCGTGAAATATCGTGCATGCTCGATGCATGTAATGCATTGTTTTAAAGCAAGCATCTCAAAACATTCGATATGCATGAAGTATCGTTGTTTTAAAGCTTGATCGAGTAAGTCGCGGATTAAGCGTCTTAAAATGACAGCACGTCTAACCATCTTCGAGTGATCGTTTGGAAGCCGCGTAGGTGGGCCATCATCTGGTCGATCACTCTTTGTGACAGAGTGGCGGACGGTAATCATTGAGGCGCTTCATTGATCGCCTAACTTTTAATCCAAGTCGTCCGACCAAGCTGGCAAAGTTGGACGGACGAGATGATTTACAGCACATATTTGCTGTCGTTGATGGATTTTAGGGTTTTTAGAGATGTGCAACATCCCCTCTTTGGATTGATCGAATCCAAACATGGGCGCTAATTTTGGTGGGACCGAGCAGGCATGCGTGGAGACGGCCTGCCAGCGTGCATGCCTACACCTCTCGGTCCCATAAAGATTCGATCTAGGCCACTCAATTTGACCGGCAAAGATGAGTGGTCGTGATCGATTTGCGACAGAAATACATTGCCGCAAAGGTTTAAAATCCGTGTGGCATGCCACCTTTGGGCGTGCGTTTCGAGGCGTCGGGCCCTAGTCTGCATAGACTGGCCGGTCACACGCAAAGGTGGGCCCACGGTGATCACGTTGACATCCTTGGGACCTCTTGAGTCTATATCTACACCCTCTGTTTAGGCTGGCGAAGATGGATGGTCACGATCAAACTACGACAGATGTGCATTGCCGCAAACCCTAATTAGGGTTTTGAATCAGTCACGCACGCGTGACTTTGGCCAAACGATTTGGTACGCCGTGATCCTCCTTTGGAGAGACCGATCACGTGGGGCCCATGTTGGGCTAACGGTGAACGTATGTGCACCTTCCTGATGGTCCTAAATGCGATCTAAGCCATCCAAATAGGTTGGTTAAGTTGGATGGTTGTGATCGATTTTAAGACACTAGTGGAATTCCGCAACCCTTAGAAACATCACGCCTGCCATGGTTTGAGCAATCGTTTCATTGCTCCATGACCTCGCCGTGAGAAAACCGATCGGGTGAAGGATAAATGGGTCCGCCAACGTGTGCGTTAGCGCTTCCCTGATCATTCATAGGATGATCTAATCCGTCCAACCTGGCTGGTGAAGTTGGACGGTTGTGATGGTTTTAAGACTGCCTTGAACAGTCTATGCTCGTCGAGCTTCTCCCAAAACAGCGCGTCCACTCAACTTTGGGTTGGCGTTTGATGGCGCTGAGGGAGTATGGTGATTGTTCGACCGGCTGGGGCATAAGTGGTCCCGCCGGTGGTCATCACAACAATTGCCTATTTTTGCCAGGGTTTGGCTAGGATTGTTAAATTGCGCGGACAACTTGCGTGGCCGTGATCGTTTCTGAGACTGATATGGATAGTCCAGATTTCCCTTAAGGAAATTAAGCATGCTCGATCGTCTAACCAAAGCGTGTCGATGCGAGACTCTCTTTAAAGAGATATGTAGCCTGTACGGGTATTTCGTGCACATCTAAAAATTGTCACTTGGATATTCATGTTACTCTGCTGAGAGTGAACATTCAGTCGTCATGTCATGCTAATAATGAGAGTTCGGCTGAGAACAACACAGGAAATACTAGGTGAATTTTGGGATTTTTGTTGCACGCACCATTCTGGGTGAATTTTTTGTATTTGTACTCATCACTTATCAAACGGCTTTACCCTTTGCAGTATGTCAGCGCATTATAAAACGGATCTACCCTTTGCAGGATGTCAGCGCATTAAATTTGGTTTTACAATTTTAGCCCTAAAGTAAAATCCACCATCAATATTAAGTCCCCTGCCTAGCACGCAATGGTTGCACTATTGTGGGGTAGGTATTAGATGGTGACAAATAAAGATAAAACTTATGAGACAAAGTTAGATGTTACCAGGAGAGATGGGTCGTCCTGTCCTTAGAGCATGTCACGTTCAAGAGGCGTCCAGGTGAGCATTCCCCTTGCATGATGTCGGTTGGCCCCAGGTAGATTAGGCATATGGTTGGTTGGATTCTCAAACTATTCATGACGATGTCGTAATCCCCGACTCTGATGAAGACGAGCCCTATCATGAGTAATATCCTTAAAAGGTTTCTGAAGCAATTTCTGAAAAATATGTTGAAGCATCTCCCAAAGAGAACGGTGATGCAGCTTCCGGAAAGCGTGTTGAAACGGCTTCTGAAGCGAACGTCGAGGCGGCTCCTGAAGAGAGCGTTGAAGTAGCTTCTGGAGCGAACGTCGAAGCGGGTCCCGGAGAGAGTGTTGAAGCAGCTTCTGGAGCGAACGTCGAAGCGGGTCTCGGAGAGAGTGTTGAAGCAGCTTCTGAAGCTAACGTCAAGGCGGGCCCTGGAGAGAGTGTTGAAGAAGCTTCTGGAGAGAGCGTTGAAGCGGCTTCTTCTTCTGGAGAGATCGTTGAAGCGGCTTCTTCTTCCGTAAAGAGCATTGAAGCGTCTTCTTCTTCCGGAGAGAGCGTTGAAGCATCTTCTGAAGCGAACGTCGAAGCGGCTTCTGTAGAGAGCGTTGAAGCATCTTCTGGAGGGCAGCTCCCGGAGAGAGAGAGAATTGAAACGGCTTCTTCTTCAGTTTTATTTTCCCTTGCGAATTACATGCTCCTTGATTGACCATCTCTCTTGTGTTGAAGAAGTCCTTGATTGACGGCGAAGGAATTTCATGCGCCTCAGTCCCCAAGCGTGATTTATATGGTTCTATCTTGTATGGTCGGTGAGTTTACCATAATAAAGATATCTTCATCTCTCCTACGTGACTCTATTACTTCTCCGTGGGAAAATAAAATATGCAGAAGTTCGGATTACCTCTGTCTGTAGTGGTTGTTGTTATGGTGAAGCTCGGACACTGGTATCAACAAATGAACAATGGTTCTTAGCTGCAGCTGTGTTCAGAAGAGACTGGCAGGAAGAGGCGTGATAGTTACGGGTACGAACTTGGCGGTCTTTATATAGTAGTAGAGTTTGTCTCGAGGGAGAAGCCAATGATGGAACCGATAGGTTCCTTGATGTTGCCTCATGGAATGAAAAAGAGGGAGACAGTCCCCTGCCCACGAGTATCTACTGAACCTTCGACTTGATGGAAGTTGTCACGCTGGGTTCATGGGGTCGTCTTTACATCTGCATTGCGTTTTATAGACGTCTAGGAATATCACTGGTTTTTGGAAATACGTATGCTCTCTTGAGTATATCCTCGTCTTTGGACATCTTGGAATCATAATGATAGCGTGCTTGCATCTCTCTAAATTCACCAGCTTTGAGATGGGCAGTGCTAAGCAGTCCCCAGTCACACTCCTTTGCCATTATCACCTTTGGATCGTGTCGTTTAGGAGTAGGGAAGTTCCTTCATGCGAATGACTTAACTAATAGGCTCTGCAAATATGATGAAGCTCTTTTCATGGAGAATCTGTATGTACCTCTTAAGTCCCAGGTGAAATCTCCTTTGGTAACGCAACTACTTCTTCTACGGGAGACGAAATTATGAAAGCGTCTCTCATTGATGTTGCGGACATCGCTATCTTCTTGAGGATGCTCCCTTGAGGTGTCGGCTTCAGTAGATTTAAAGATGTCCCGCGCTCGCTCTCGTCCGGGCTGACATAATAGGCGAACCCTTTATGATTATTTAGAGATGACAATATTCGTTGAATCTTCCGAAACGCTTCCTGTTGTAGTGCGGTCCAGACGAAACTTGCTCCTTTCTTCAACAAAGGGGTGAATGAAGCAACAAATTGGGATAGACCAGGTATAAAACGTCGAATGTAGTTCACCTTGCCCATGAAGCCTTGGAGTTCCTTCACAGTTCGCGGAGGCGGCATCGTGAGGATAGCTTGGGTCTTGGATGGGTCCACTTTGATTCCCTCAGCAGTCACCTGGAATCCCAGAAATGTGCCTGAAGAAACGCTGAAAGTGCATTTTAAAGGATTCATCTTCAACTTGTATTCACGGCACTCGAACACTTTTCGTAAGACTCCTGTGTGGGCCACCCGAGCTTTTGATTTGACTACTATATCATACATGTAGTCTTCAACTTGCTTATACATCACGTCGTGGAAGATTGCCGTCATAGCGCGTTGATACGTTGCACCAGCATTTTTTTAAACCAAATGGAATTACAGTATAATAAAAATTTCCGAGAGGAGTTCGAAAAGCTGTCTTAGCCGTTATATCCATCCATGAAGGAGAACACGCCGTGTCCGCTGGTGGCATCCACTAACATGTCGATGATAGGTAGATGAAAATCATATTTGGGTCAGCATCTGTTCAAGTCTCTGAAATCCACACATCACCTGATCTGTCAATTTTTCTTTTTTTACCGGAACCACATTATCCAACCAGGTTGGATGATGAATGGGTTTGATGAAGCCAGCAACTAGCAACTTTTGAATATCAGTCTTGATTTGCTCTTCTACCTCGTGTCTGAACTGCCTGGGAGACTGTTTAACCGTCTTGGATCCAATTATGACATGTAGATGATGAGTGACCAATTTTTCATCTAAACCGGGCATTTCTTCATACGTACAAGCAAATATGTCTTGGTACTCATTGAGAAGTTCCACGAGCTTCGTGCGTTCATCCGTACACAATGTTGAGCTGATGGAGATAGGCCTAAGAGATTCCTCGTTCCCGATGTTAACAATTTAGAGATCATCAGTTGTGGAGTTGGTGCCATCTTGCAGCTGTCGTGGAGCATCTAGCACTTCTTTTTGCGGCTCGTCGTTGTTGTAGCATTCCGTTGGGCGGAGAGACTGGATAACAGTATCCCCTGCTAATTGCTAACAGCGGCGTCGGTACACGGTTTTCCCTTTCTGATCATGGCTCGTCACAAAAGTTCGCTCCCTCTTAGTGTGAGCGTGGGTCGTGGCTTCACATGATGAAGAAGAATTGGTACGCTTTGTCAGCAAAGATGCATTGTGGGTCTTATCCTTTAATGATGCAAGTCGGTCCTCTTCCTGGATTGACGCCCACGTGGGGAATAGGGTGCAATGAACCTTGTATGATTTTCCCCGCATAGCTTCTCTTGGTTCAAACAATTCTGCACAACATATTGGTGCGTAAGGATACAATGATGCAGGAATACGAACGACTTCTTTATTCAGCATAGTCTTCAGGCATTGGTGATACGTCGAGGGGACGATCCTATTGTCATGAAACCATGGTCTCCCAGTATCATATGGTAGTCCGACTCCTTTTCTATGACTTCGAATTTCACCTTTGATTGGACAGGCCCTACAGATAGATTCATATTGACATACCCGTATGTGTTGGCTTGGTTCCCTTCAAAGTTTGTCATCGTGGTAGGATGTAGCACGATCTTGCTTGGGCGAACCTTGGTCGTCCTGAGTGTCTTGAGAGTAATCACATTCGAAGACGCTCCAGTGTCGATGAGGGCCCTCTTGAACTCTGAATCCTTGATGCGTGCAGTAACGTGTAGGGCGCGGTTGTGACTTTCTTCTGCCATCATGTCCTCTTCTGTAAATGTAACATTATTCACAGACATCTCTGGTGTTTTTGAGGCTTCTGAGCGCAAAGGAGTCAAATGCACGCCGAGGGCTATCTGGTTGATTGCAGCAAACGTCTCCGCCCGCTGATTCTTCGAGAGGTGTAAAAGTTCGCATAAACTTTCCACTAAAGAAGCCGCTTCCTGATCCATCGGTCGTGCTATACTTGCTTCGGTCACAAAATGAAGGAGATGGGGTTTATATTAGGGAGAGAAGCGAAGAAGGTGTTGAGATTGTGAAGGCGTTGGCTGTTTATGACTTGTATCAGATGTTGAACTGGCTTGCACAATGTAAGCTATCAGTTCTGGGGGTTTTCTGGATATTGTGACAACACTTGGTTTCTCCGTGTTGTTTGAAGGTAGGTCTAAGAACCTATTTATACAAGTCATTTGAGCGCAATCCTCATCTCGTAGGAAGTGGAGGAAGTTGAGTGATGGAGTAGTGGGGTCGTGTAGGTGATTGTCACACGATCACGCCTTTGCCCACTTCCCTCATCATCGTTAACCGTCCATGCTTCCTGACAAGTTCTCGTAATTGGCGCGTTGCACGCCGCACGCTGTAAACCGCCAGACCAATACCCCAGTAAGTATCCCCCAGTTTGTGACATGTTTGATGTCTCGAATGAGTGGGTCGGGTCGTGGGACCCGCCGCAAGAAATAGCATACGGTGCTATTAGGTTAAATAACTAAGTTATTTAAGGATTTGATATTCGTGAAATATCGTGCATGCTCGATGCATGTAATGCATCGTTTTAAATCAAGCAGCTCAAAACAATCGATATGCATGAAGCATCGATGTTTTAAAGCTTGATCGAGTAAGTCGCGGATTAAGCGTCTTAAAATGACAGCACGTCTAACCATCTTCGAGTGATCGTTTGGAGGCCGCGTAGGCGGCCATCATCTGGTCGATCACTCCTTGTGACAGAGTGGCGGACGGTAATCATTGAGGCGCTTCATTGATCGTCTAACTTATAATCCAAGCCGTCCGACCAAGCTGGCAAAGTTGGACGGACGAGATGATTTACAGCACATATTTGCTGTCGTTGATGGATTTTAGGGTTTTTAGAGATGCGCAACATCCCCTCTTTGGCTTGATCGAATCCAAGCATGGGCAGTAATTTTGGTGGGACCGACCAAGCATGCGTGGAGACGGCATGTCGGCGTGCATGCCTACACCTCTCGGTCCCATAAAGATTCGATCTAGGCCACTCAATTTGACCGGAAAATATGAGTGATCGTGATCGATTTGCGACATAAATACATTGCCGCAAAGGTTTAAAAGCCGTGTGGCATGCCACATTTGGGCGTGCGTTTCGAGGCGTCGGGCCCTAGTATGCATAGGAAGGCCGGTCACACACAAAGGTAGTCCCACGATGATCACGTTGACATCCTTGGACCTCTTGAGTCTATATCTATACCCTCCGTTTAGGCTGGCGAAGATGGATGGTCACGATCGAACTACGACAGATGTGCATTGCCGCAAACCCTAATTAGGGTTTTGAATCAGTCATGCACGCGTGACTTTGGCCAAACGGCTTGGCATGCCGTGATCCTCCTTTGGAGAGACCGATCACGTGGGGCCCATGTTGGGCTGACGGTGAACGTATGTGCGCCTTCCTGATGGTCCTAAATGCGATCTAAGCCATCCAAATAGGTTGGCTAAGTTGGATGGTTGTGATCGATTTTAAGACACTAGTGGAATTCCTTAACCCTTAGAAACATCACGCCTACCATGGTTTGAGCAATCGTTTCATTGCTTCATGACCTCGCCGTGAGAAAACCGATCGGGTGAAGGATAAGTGGGCCCGCCAACATGTACGTTAGCGCTTCCCTGATCATTCATGAGATGATCTAATCCGTCCAACCAGGCTTGTGAAGTTGGACGGTTGTGATGGTTTTAAAACTTCCCTGAACAGTCTATGCTTGTCGAGCTTCTCCCAAAACAGCGCAGCCACTCAACTTTGGGTTGGCGTTTGATGGCGCTGGGGGAGTATGGTGATTGTTCGACCGGCTAGGGAATAAGTGGGCCCGCCGGAGGTCATCACAACAATTGCCTATTTTTCTTAGGGTTTGGATAGGCTTGTTAAATTGCGCGGCCAACTTGCGTGGCCGTGATCGTTTTTGAGACTGATATGGACAGTCCATATTTCCCATAAAGAAATTAAGCATGCTCGATCGGCTAACCAAAGTGCGTCGATGCGAGACTCTCTTTAAAGAGTGATGTAGCATGTACGAGTATTTCGTGCACATCTCAAAATTGGCACTTGGAGATTCATGTTACTCTGCTGAGAATGAACATTCAGTCGTCATGTCATGCTAAGAATGAGAGTTCGGCTGAAAACAACACAGGAAATACTAGGCAAATCATGCATTAATTAATAATGCTAAAAAATTCACAGAATATTTGGGATTGTTGTTGCACGCACCATTCTGGGTGAATTTTGTGTATTTATTGAATTGCTTCGAACAAAATAAAGTGAAGAGGTAATCATCACTTATCAAACGGCTTTACCCTTTGCAGGATGTCAGCGCATTATCAAACGGGGTTACCCTTTGCAGGATGTCAGCGCATTAAATTTGGTTTTACAATTTTTGCCCTGAACTAAAATCCACCATCAACAGAATCCAATTCTTATCTTTCCAATTGCCCCAACCGAACGAGGTGTTAGAGATTTCATTTTCTAGCGTTTCTACTTTTTTCTTAGATGAATTTCGGTTTTCACTAAAATTCCACAGTTCCCACTTCGTAGCCATTAGTTTAATTTTAGAGAGGGAGAGAAAGGCAATGGTAACAGGCATAAAATTTATTTTCGTTTTTATAACGAGTGGTTCTTAAACAATAGTAGTAGGAAATACGACTTAAGAAACCGTATACCCAAAAAAAACATAATGATGAATCTTGGACTTTTTACAAAAATATGCCTGTATTTTTTGTGGTTTACAAAAGTAGGACAAATTTTTTATTTCTTACAAAACTAGGTTAGTTTTGACCAAAGACGGTGGATGAAAAGTTAGCCCAATTAAGGGGACCTAAAAAGACCTAATAGTCATTGGACTGGGTCATTGATAACCGACTCGACGATTTGATTCTGCACATGTCACCAAATGTTGCATACGTGGCACTGCATACGTGGATCACTTATCTTCTTCTCCATAAATGTAAATCTTCTCCACATAAATCAACTTTACTTCATTTTCGGATCTGAAAATACGGGTAGTGGTACGAATGACAAAACAAGTTCAAGTAGTATGATAGTTTGTTGAATGTGTGAAAAGGAAGAAGATCATGAAACAAAGGCATGTCTTTGGATTTATTCAAGGTGCAAACATGTACCTTGTAATGGAGTAAGAGCTTTGTTAAGGTCTAAAACAAATGAAACTAATGGAAAGTTGTTCTTGAAAAGCTTAAACCCCACCTGCAACTACTTTGAGTGGTTTGATCAAGCTTCTTCTCATACTTCAGCACTTCCAATCAAGCTTTTATCAACTCAGGGTTATATTGCATGTGGAGAAGACAATCACATACTTTATTATCCATGACCTTGGACCTGCCCTTGGGTAGTGTTACAAACTGCCCATTGGACAATCAAAAAATGCTTCAAAGACAATTGCATTTCTCGATTAGAACTGAAGGTATGTAAAAATCACCATAATTTCAACATAGCATACCTGAAGTGCAAGAGGAAAGCTTGTGATGCATTCAGATGAGTTTCAGATGCTGTATTGAAATTAAGGAAACATTAAAGTGAAAAGTGTATGAAATATGCAAGGAATTTAAGAAAAATCTCAAAATGTATCCTGAATTTTTTTTATAATAAAAACGTGGATTTTGATTTTTAGATTTTGCATTGTCTTACGAAATATTTTGCATTCCATAAAAGAGATCCATTAGCACGGAAGAAATGCTAAGACTCACACTAACAGATCAAGTCACTGAACACAAATAGAATCAAACTTTCATGTACTTCTTTGGTTTCTTCTTTCCCTTTGGATCTGCAATTGTGAAGGTGCTTTGTTGGTAACAGAACCAACATGCTTGGTAGTCTAATTGAAAACAGGTTGAGAAGAAGCCTTTCTCTTGGTCCCTTGGCCTTATTTTGCAGCACCTTGTTTAGAGGATTCATTAACACGTGTTTTTGAATTGGCCTTGATCTTCATTCCACCCTTACCAGTACTAGATGCACCTGCAGAAGAACTAACATCCACTTTTATTTTGTTGTACTTTCTTTTTGATGGTTATGGCACATAATTGGTGAAATTTGAGCCATTTTGGATGATGTACAACCTCTCCAACAACACAAATCTTTTTATACAGACTTGAAACTCCACACCTCTTACATCTTCTTTTTTTATTTACAGAGTGAGGTTTATCATAAGAAGGAATCCTTTTGCACCTTGGTCTTCCAGTTTTCCTTATGTTCACAGGAGGCAGCATGAATTCCACCAATATTTATTTCACAAAGAAATAATGAGAAGATATGAGTTGTGTTATGAAACAGTTGAGGTTGTGTACTATATAAAGCATGTATGAAACCCTAAAAGAATCTTTTTTATTACTCTATATTTATTGCACAACAATCATAGAAAATTCTTTTTAATAATACAATAAATTAAATGTTTGTTATTACCCAGTCAGCTTCACTTGATAATGGATAAAATTTTGGTGCATATGTCTTTTTTTAATATTCAACACTGTACACAGGGTCACAATACCTACAAAATGAAAACAAACAAGTCCATAACAATTGTTAAGTATAAGATTTGAGCAAGGAAAAATAACAAATGAAAACAGAGAAATCAAAACAGGGGAATCAAAACAGAGGAATCAAATAAGAGTATCACTTAATCAGACCAGTTTGGTCTTAAAGTGTCAGAGCACAAAATGCATGTTGACTGGGAAATCCCCTTAGCTGCAACTGCAAACAGCTACATGTCTTCTTTGGAAGATCCACAGTGAAAACAGCCTCATCAACACTAACAACATCATATACCTTTCCCCTTACAACATAAACTAACTCAAATAGATGAGTCATGTCCATCATCTTCTCAATCAGCTTCATTTCCTTGGAACTAACTGACCATCTTTCCATTTTTCCACATCATTCTTTCTTTTATAGAAAAGACCCATCACCAGTCCAACATAAATTTGTCCCAACTTAATGATGGGCTTATCCCTCAACTTCTTAATCATGTTATTGAAAGATTCTGAAAAATTATTGTTGATGTGCTCACACTTGCTATCATTTGGAAAATGACACGTAGACTAGCATGCAGGTATTTCTTCCATGAGATACCTTGCAGCTGCTTCATTCTCAGCTGCCATTTTATTCATGTATTCCTAAAAACAAATTTAAATAATATCAAACTCATGTTGTGTATGCCTATATTGTTTATCCTTACTAAATGAAATCATGTGTATTCCTAGTCTGCAATTGAATTCTATGTTTTTGATCTAGTTTGTGAAGAAATACATACATCAAAGTTGTTAGAGCATAGCTCGGTTGAACTCACCAAGCGTTGGTATGTCAAGTTTGGTTGCCATATTTTAGTGTGTCAAAACTCATCTAAATTGGCTTGATTGTAAACTAGAGTCAACTTCGTTTAGGTTAGACTAGAAAGTCTAGGAATGTTGAGACATACAAGTATTAATCCGAAGACCTGAAGAATGTGAAGAAGAAGTACAACGACAACATCATCCTTCCTCTTGAGGTTAGTAATATTAACTTGAACTGTTTCATTCCTAACGTATCTTTCAAGTCGTGCTATATTGAAAACATAACTGTGAAGCTGTATATATTGTATAATACTCTAGTGATGTGACATGGTCATATTTGCATGATCATAGTATTAGGGAATTAGACTACGAAGTATAACGTTTATCTTTTGAACTTCCTAGATATGACATCGACACAATCTTGTATATACAGTTATGATTATGTGAATCGGTTATGGTGAAGATTTCATCCTAGGAAACAATGTTTTAAATTTGTTTAAAGGAAGTACATTCATGAACTTGTTTTATGAATCAAAAGGAAAATCGTTAGGCTTATTGGTACGGCTATTCATTGCAAATTTTTGAATTACTAATATGTATGAGATGGTAGAATCGATCGTAACTTTGTTATGCATCTTGGTACAAGTGCCTGACTTATGATTTGGTGTGACTAGTTTTTATTAATTAGTGTAACCGATCCTAAGTAATCACCATGACATGGTATAATCGATATTTGTAATTGGTGTGACCGATCCTAGTAATTGGTGTGACCGATCACAGAATGTTGTGTAATCGATCCTTGTAATTGGTGTAACCGGTCCTGCTAATTGGTGTAACTGATCCTAGTAACTGGTAAGACCGATCACAAGCAATACCATGAGAATATGGTAATCAGTCCTGGTAATTGATGTAACCGATCCTGGTAACTGATGTAACCGGTCCGGGTAACTTGTGTGACCGATCACAAGTGTTTCCATATTAAGGTATAACTGATCCTAGTGATTGGTATAACTGATTGAACCCATGTATGTGATTTGATATTTGATCAATCACATAAGTAATCTTGGAATACAGGTGAACCAATTCAAAACTTGTTTGGAAGTGTGGTGTAACCGATTCCATAAATGTAAATCCATGTAAATATGAATAAGGATTTACAGTGAAGAGATGTCAACATACTTTGAACACGTATAGTAAATCTTATCTTTTATTGTTCAAAGATATTCCTTAGTACTCAAGGAAATCATGTACCGGAATAAATTGAGAATCTTTTAATTAAGGTTTTTGGTTTTATATGCTTTAATTACCAGCAATTAAATGCATATCTCTAGAGAATAAAAATGAGTAATGTGCATTTACTAATTGAAGATTTTCTATTGAGAGATTTCGGAAATTTTGGAAAAGCATTTATTGGAATTAGGAAAACCGAATTTTTCTATTCATTGCATATCTTGAGTAAATTTTCGGTTTTGGAAATTCCTTGGTGTCCAAGCATCCTTGGTCTATAAATACCTAAGTTTTCATTTCTAGCAAACTATCCTAAGAGCCAGGCAAACTTCATTCTTGTTGTTTCTGGTGTAGCCGTCTAATCGGAGAGGAAAGTACCCTAATTAGGTGAAATCTCTTACGACCGCTCGTTTAAAGACTTCAGTGGGATCAAGAAGCTCTACGATTATCGTTGGTGGGAGACTATATAATTACAGTGTTATTAGTTTTCGATTAATTTGATTGACTAACGGTTGTTGAATCTTTGATTGCACCTAGTTTGTTTATTCTTGAGAATCTTCTCTTCTGATATAAGATTCACTCAAATTAGATCAAAGTATCAACGGGATCTTTAAAACTGTTTGTAGATCTAAAGACGTCTTGTGATAATCCATTGTTAACAGACTCCGTTCTGTGTGTGGTTGATCACAAGAGATTCAAGTGGTGTTGTGCAGGTGTTAGAAGATCAAAGAATATCTGAAGACAAAGAAGATTTAGTTCTCATATCTTTGGTTTTGACAAACATTGATCGGCTGGGATCCAACTATAATCGTATTTATTTGACTGATTAGTTTCGTGAGATCGGTATCGCTTTATAGTTTCTCGTTGAGGTCTATACTGATTGATTGTGAATCCAAACTTGACTACTTTGGTAGTTATTGTATAGATTGATCTAACCAGGAAAAAGAGTTTATTAGATTAAACGGAAGAGACTTTGTGTATGACTTGAGATATCTTTATCTTGAAAGAATCTAAAGAGTTGTTACCAAATAGATTTGTTGTTCCTTAACTATTTGGAATATGAACCAAAGGAATTGTTCCAGTGCGTGCACTCATCGAAGTTGGAAGCGCAGTGATACTGAGGAAATTAAGTGAACTAGGGGTAGTTTCTTGGTCTCAACTATACGAAGTTGGTGTAGATTTTGTATAGCGGCTTAATTCTGTGAGTATTCAATTCTGGACTAGGTCCCGGGGTTTTTCTGCACTTGCAGTTTTCCTCGTCAACAAAATCTTGCTGTGTGATTTACTTTTGTTTTCCGCAATTATATTTGTTTATATAATTTAAAGTAAATTGCACAAACATTAACTCCGATATACTTGATAGTGATCCTATAGAGTTTGGTTAAGTCCGAACCTATTATCAAGTATCACAATTTGGTTTTCGTATTGTCTCGATCTTGTATCCATAGACAATCACATAAAGTGTGAATATCGATTTGTTGTATTGTCTCGACTCTGTCCATATACGATCACTTTCGGTAAGAGGACTTATAGGTTGAAAACAAAAATATTAGGGTGTATTTGGGTATCCTCGTCTTTTCAATTGGTATCAGAGCAGGAAAGCACGAAAAGATCTAACAATCTGTGTTTGGTGCGATCCAATCTATAAGAATTGAATCCATGTCTGATTCAGTTAACTTTATGCAAGAGTATGGATACTCAAAAGTTGAAGATGTTACTCCTTCGTTAACTCATGATCCAGGAGTTACGAAAATTAAAAGTACATCTGAGTCTATCTATGATGGAAAAGAAGATGATGATAAAGAGATCGTAAAACTCTTAAAGCCTATAAGATCTCTGTTTACAAGGATGTTAATATTAAAGACAGAATCTAATCTTCTTAAGGAAGAGATCAGAGAAAAAGACATTCAACTAAATATTCTATCCAAAGAGAATATGGATCTCACTGTGAAAATAGAATCTCTTGGTAAACCTCTTACTCAAGATCAAGAGATTCATCCTATGACTCTGACTAATGATTATGTTATAATTTCTTCTGATGAGGAAAACAAAAGTCCTTGCTCGACTTTTATAGACCTGATAACAAGACTTGTTTGATCACGTCTGAAACAGATCATGATGATGGGAGTTTTCCCAACTACATCAAGTCAGAAGAGAATGAAGAACCATCTTCTACAACTACTGATGATCAAACGAAATCTTTTCCAAGGGAAACTTTGAACTGAATCCGTGAAAAAGATCTTAAGAAATACAACTTTCAGTTAATTGACAGGAAACTTATACTTCTCCAAAATACTGTTGTAAAAGTATTAAAAAAGTTTCTTGTCTTAAAAAACTGAAAGATCATTCCTCAATGGAAAGACAGAATATACCCCAAACTGATAAAATCAACTCAAAAAATTCAGAAGAAAGAGTTGATAATCACTTCTGGAAAAATATTCCTCCCCTATTCATGTCGAAATAGTCTTTGTTTACATGAAGAATATTTTCAGAAGAAAGGGAAGGAAATAATTTCTGCCAAAAATAACAATGAGGGAAGATTTCCAATAATTGTTTCATACAATCAAAATGATGTGCATAATAAGGAAATCCTTAGAATGAGAAAATCTTATGAAAATCTCATTGAAAAAATTAAGAGAGATTTATCCATCTCTGAAAATTCTCACATCAGTACGGTTTCTCTTCATGATCATATCTTTATATCAAGGAAGGATCATCTTCTTGGGAGAAAATATTTTGGGCAGAAACTTCCAAAGAGAAACATCAACTATGTTTCTGATACTCATTGTAAGCTCGATATGGCTTACTCCGGTACAACCTAGTTGTATGGAGAATGTGCACATAAAATGAGAGCACATGTTATTGTGTTTTTATCAGAAAAATTGTGACAATTCTTGGATAAGCTGCGAATCCATCTTATCTTAAAGAACTATTGTTCACGTTTATTATAATCTTCCATAATTAGGTTTTATTTGAAATTTTTGAATTTTAATAAACCTTCCAGCTTGAGAAGTTCGGACACAGGAAAAAAAATATATTCTTAATATATTATCGTAAATTCCATTGTATTTTCTGTCCGAAAGTTGTCTCTTCCTAAGATAAACTTTCGCTTGCTTGTATTGATAAACCCTGATTAATTCTTATTAAAATCCTTGAGCATGCCTCCAATAACTCGTAGTATTACTAAGGTAAATAAGGGGGAAGCTAAAAAGGTTAAGGATTGTCAAGGAATCAATACAAAAAGGAAGAAGAAGATCATATCAAAAATCATGTCTGATTATGATTCTGATAATTCTGTTGGATCTCAAGATGAGTCATGTCTGTTGGCTTACAACCTTCAAGATCCAACAAAAACCAAATGGATTCCTTCTGATATTACGATAGACTATATCCATGGTTTTGAAAAACTAAGAACCAATCTTATAATAACATCTTGAAATCAAGATTGGCTCAAGGAAAGGATTGAGGACACAAAATCTGATCTTGCATAATGAAGGTTCAAGTTGAAAAGCAAGAAGTGGTTGCTGACAAGTCTCTCGAGACATGCTTCAAGAGTTTGAACACTGAAGAAACCTCAGTGAACAATCAGAGCATCACTAGGGATTAAGTTATATGTTGTAATACTTAATCATAAAAATAAACATCAATATTTCAATCATTGTATAAGGTCTATTTTTGAATAAAACTGTCATATTTATGAATAAAATTATTTCTTGATAATTTTTCTTGTGATAGTTACCGATTACATAGCCTGTGAATGAATGTTTATATTTTTGCTATGTGTATTGGGTTTACGGGATGTCTGATTTCGGTTTTCATTAACCTTAATATTCGATCTCATATGATGTAACCTTTATGGTTTGTGTGGATTTTTGGTTTAGCGGGATTAAGTTCTATCCCATGTTAGTAGGCTTTATCAAAGGATCATAAGGTGTTCCGATTGAAACTCATATGTGAAAAGTCACAATATGTTGAATCAATTTATATTTACATGAGTTGTGTTTAGCATAACATATGTGTTTCGGGTTTTCAACTTTTTCTATTGGCACGCATTAGTTAAACCCGTTTCAACCTTTCTCTGGTAAAGGTTGCTTTTGTTGTTGTTCTTTTGTTCTTGCGAGAGGATGACAACATACTGGGGGAGATTTCCTACTTGAACTTGCCTTTAATGATATATTTTTCTGGGAAGAAGAGGCTGCGGAATCTGAGGTAACGAATTTGTTAGTTAATCGTTTTCCTATTTAAGAAAAGCATGTTTATATTGCATATATTTTGCTTTTGCTTAACAAAATTTTGGTACAATTGATATATTTCATTATTGTGTATGGATGTGTGTATGTATGATTCAATTGTTTCTGGTTGAGAAAAACAGTGTCAATTTATTTGGCTTATTATTTGGTATCTTCTTTATTGTTGGGTATCAAGTGTTTTTGCTTAACGAAATTCGGTGCAATTACAGTGCTATAATGTCTGTGTTTGTTTCAATTGCTTCCGGTTAAGAAAGTAATTGTGCAAGTCAATTTATTTTGGTTTGTATCTATTGTTTATGGCTTAAAAAAATACGGGATCATTTGTTTAGTCCAAATCGATTCCGGATACAAGCAACTAAGTTAATTATGATCTTAGTTAGACTTATCAAATTGAAGGATTCGGTTATTCAAGTCTAACTGAATGCCTTGACAAGAAAAAACTAGTTAACCAACCTATTGTTTGTCTTGTCTAAAGAGAAAGGTCTAAGTCTGAATAATTAGAGCCTGATGAGAGAAATAAAGTTAATTCTGATCTTTGTTTTGGTCTTATCGAAATAAACGATTATATTTTTGCAATCGGTTTAACAAGGGAATTAAGTTTCTTAGTCGATTTGTTAAACTATTAGGGAAAATTTCTTCGGGCAATTACTTCCTTGATAACATATTAAAACAAAATTACTTGTAGTTTCGGTTTTAATATTGGTTATCTAAAGTGGTATGTGAAACCTTCGTGCTTAACTCTTATAGGTTGTTTATAAGTCTTTTAGGTTTGTAAGATCCTTTCGGTTTGTCCTTTATTTGCTCTAACCTTTTCATTTTGTGCCAAAAGGATGAGAAATATATGGAGTAAACAAGTGATTTACAATCACTAATGAAAGGTCAGTTGTGCTTGAACGTTATATCTAACGAAAGAGTAAACCGTTTACTAAGGGGGAGAAACATATCATATTGCTGTGTAGTATTCTGACTACAAAAAGGGGAATAACAAAGATGTTCAGATTGAATATCTACATAGCTTACCTTTAGGGGGAGTAAAAGCTTTGTTATTCAAATGTCAACAACGGCATTTATTGATTGAATATATGCAGGTTATTGTGTTGTTGAAACTTGGAATCAAGCGTATGAAAATAAATTCTTATGTAATTTGTTTATCTGTATGTAATAAGAGTTTTGTCACTAAAGTTGACAAAGGGGGATATTCTTAGAGCATAGCTCGGTTGAACTCACCAAGCTTTGGTATGTCAAGTTTGGTTATCATATTTTAGTGTGTCAAAACTCATCTAAAGTCGCTTCATTGTAAACTAGAATCAACTTCGTTTAGGTTGGACTAGAAATTCTAGGAATGTTGAGACATACAAGTATTACTCCGAATACCTGAAGAATGTGAAGAAGAAGCGAACTACAACGACAACATCATCCTTCTTCTTGAGGTTAGTAATATTGACTTGCACTGTTTCATTCCTAATGTATCTTTCAAGTCGTGCTATATTGAAAACATAACTGTGAAGCTGTATATACTGTACATATTATATAATACTCTAGTGATGTGACATGGTCATATTTGTATGATCATAGTATTAGGGAATTAGACTACGAAGTATAACACTTATCTTTTGAACTCTGTAGATATGATATCGACATAATCTTGTATATATTGTTATGATTATGTGAATGGGTTATGGTGAAGATTTCATCATAAGAAACAATGTTTTACATTTGTTTAAAGGAAGTACATTCATGAACTTGTTTTATGAAGCGAAAGGGAAATCGTTAGGCTTATTGATACGACTTTTCATTACAAATATTTAAATTACCAATATGTGTGAGATGGTAAAACCGTTCGTAACTTTGTTATGCATCTTGGTAAAACTAATCACAAGTGTCTGACTTATGATTTGGCATGCCTAATTTTTATTAATTAGTGTAACTGATCCTAAGTAATCACCATGACATGGTATGATCGATATTTTTAATTCGTGTAACCGATCCTAGTAATTGGGTGTGACCGATCAAAGAATGTTGTGTAATCTATCCTTGTAATTTTTGTAACCAGTCCTGGTAATTGGTGTAACCGATCCTGGAAATTGGTGAGACCGATCACAAGCAATGCCATGAGAATATGGTAACCGGTCCTGGTAATCGATGTAACTGATCCTGGTAACTGATGTAAGCGGTCTTGGTAACTTGTGTGACCAATCACAAGTGTTTCCATATTAAGATATAACTGATCCTAGTAATTGGTAGAACCGATTAAACCCATGTATGTGATTTGATATTTGATCAATCACATAAGTAATCTTGGAGTAAGGTGAACCAATTCAAAACTTGTTTGGAAGTGTGGTATAACCGATTCCAAGAATGTAAATCCATGTAAATATGAATAAGGATTTACAGTGAAGAGATGTCAACATATGATGGTATTTTTCAATGATGTTGTAGTAAGATGATTCGTTCACTCAGATTTTTTGAGAAATTGTTTTAACACTTAATAAAGAAAATAAGGAAAAATATATATACAGAATTTGTCACATGATGAAGAGAGACCGGGACTCGGGATTTCACTACTTTTCATATTTTTGTGGTTCAGTCATTACTTCTAGACAATATAGCTCAAACAAAAGAAGTTGTGACTCTAGTTCTTTGCCAAAAATAGGTTTCGTAAAATATTATTTGTAAGTTAAAAGCATGACGCATCTGAAGTAATTAAAACTAAGCATGCGGCATCTAACAAAATAACAAGTAATTAATAGAAATCATAAAGCAATTAAATCTACGCAAAAAATCAATAAAAGAATTAATTCATTTACCACAATCATGAAAAGTTGCTTCCTCCGTTGTCCCGGTGGTGGGGTTTAGCTTCTCATGGTGAAAACACACTCAAAGGAATTTTTCATTTCTGAAAAAGGTGCTTACAAGGATGAAAAGGGAGGAACAACAATTAAAACCGGGTTTGTAACAATTATATTTGTTACAAACCAGAACGACCCACAGTATGTGTCACTGATACTGTTGCTCTAAGACTGCTGCCGCTGTGTCGCAATAACTATAGCAAAATAAGACTGCTGCCGCTGTGTCGCAAAATTTGTAGCAAAATAAGACTGCTTGGTGTGGGTCTTATGTTCTTCGTGTTCTTGGTGCAGCAACAGTAATGGAGGTTTCTGAAACTCTGATTTTTCGTCTCTGTTGTGTTCTCTCTCTCTCCCCCAACTCTCCATCCCCTTATATGATACTTTGTGAACATATTTATACGTGATTGCGACATTGAATCTCCTCCATTAACTCCAAATAATCTTCATTTACTCGGGTTATTTTCTTTTCATTTTTATCACTGATATTGATTTTCACGCGTTCTGAAGCTTTCATATTGCCATATTTAACTTCTTCACACTCCAAATAGTGGTTAGGTTCTTCGAAACACGAGAAGCACATGTTTAACTCGCTGTAAACCCGTGAATATCTTCTTCCGGGTACGTGCTGCCCTGTTTTCTTCTCACGGATTTTTCAACCAAATTTGATCGAAACAAACACCCATACCAGCTTTGTTATGACATATCACGTCTACCCATTAAGTTTCAGCCCTTTAGTCTACCCAGAACTCCTTCAAGAATCGATCGAAAGTTACACAGTTGAGAATAAAATTTTCCCGCCAAAACGAATTTTTGAAATGTTGAAGATGGCGTCCCCCTAACCAAACTGGGGGTGCGAATAGCAAGTGCCCAACTGAGGTGCCCCTTATCCAAATTGAGGGTGCCTTTAGTACTTTTCTACGGGAGTCTAACACACCACTTTTCGAGCCAATTTCGCCGCAAGAGCTTATTTTTCCAAAAACATCTACAAAAACATAAAACACCATAATAAGTACAAATCGAGTACTAACAATACAGAACATTAAGGACAAATTAGTCACAAAAACGTGTCTATCAAATACCCGCAAACTTATTATTTGCTAGTCCTCGAGCAAAACTAATAAAAAATAAAACCGAGTTAATCTCGGGAGGGTTTACCAGAGGTGTACCCACAAAACCAAGACTTCTAATTGGTCACAAGTATCCAAAGAGCTATGAGGACACACATGTTCTCAACCTATCTCCAAGTAACTAAAATGCCAGAGAAATTAAAGGTGTCAGCTCTAAAGCTGACTGAAGAAAAGGGGAGACACATCCGCAACACTGCTAGATAAAGAGATATCCGCTACACAACTAGATAAACATTGTAAGATGCGTCCGTTGTTTTACAGTTGGATAAGATTATGAGAGAGATAAAGATGAGAGGGACATCTGCTATACATCTGGACTAATTACGTGTGATGAGTTAAACCAGTGCTAGAAAGATCTTATGCCAGATTGAAAGCGGACTAACAAAGCAACCAAATGTATCTTTCTTCGATTCTCTCATAGTGCTCAGTAGAAACAACGTCTTCTTCGGTCTTCAACTGTTGATGATAAAATATCGAACCTCATAGAACCTTGACAATTAACTCTTCTCTTCGATTTCTTCCTTGACTTATAAATTTCTACTTCCCTTGGGCCTTATTGAACAAAACGTAACGATGATTTTTTTCATTTTTCATTTTTTTTTTTTGGAAACAAAAATTACAAGACAACAATTTACATGGCCATGAGAGAAGGACTTTCAAAACTTGGATCTTCGCAACTTGTGATGTCTTGGTATCATGGATTCTAACAACTTATATCATTTGCTCTTATAACTTCAACTTTGATTTTTGAATTATTCTTTTCTATTGTTGCTTCTAAACCTAAAACGTCTTCAACTTTCTTCATAGATTTTGATGTCGCTCCACTTGTTGATGATGATAAGTTTCTACTGAGAGAGAGTCGCAATCCAGTAACTAAGACTACATTGTGAGGTTGCTTTGTCTTTCTGGCATTTCCTGAACTACTTGCCTTTCCATCATGTATGGTTAGGTCCATCACGGTTACCCTCTAAAAGGAACAAGTTCTCTCCTGAATTTCAAGGATCTCAATGTCTTTTTCTCTAATGTCTCAAAAAGTTGTTATCCCTAGCATTCCAATTTCTATCTTTTCGGTGAGAAACAATATGTAAACTTAGCTAATCGGATACCATGTGACGCTAGAAGTTTCAAAAGTGCAACTAAAAAGTTCTTCCCCAGCCCCAAACTTAAATCTAACATTGTCCTCGATGTTCTAAAGATAAAATTAAAATCATGAACAAGGCGAAACTGTTACCGCTTGAACAAAAAGAGTTAAGGAAAGATATTACCATGTTGCATGAGCATGGGTTACCTCCCAAGAAGTGCTAAGTTTAAAGTCTTCATCCAGACTTAGGAAAGGATTAGTCAACTCGAACCGTATAACAGTTGCCGGAATAACTGTGGGTCTTCAAAACCAAATAGAGCTGACCAAAGGAAACTGCAGTAAACCAAGAAAATGAACAAGACTAGCATGCCCTTACCTAGTTTCCTGATTAAGACAACTACATCTAATTGTGGTTCAGGTTCAGGTTCTATAAAAGGGTCTAAATATATTTCTTTAGGCTGCAACTCCTCAAACGTGAGATCCGAATTATTAGGTCCTAGAGTCTGTAAAAACTCAAATAAAAATTTAGAAGCACATAATAATAGCCTAAATATTTGAGGATCCTCTAAGTCAATTAGGTTTGACTTACAAAATTGACCACAGTGAGGGTATTAGTCATTCTTAAGAAATTTTGTTGATTCTAATTTCCTAAAGCATTTAGGTTTAGTCTCACAACTAAATATTCGACACATTTGAAATATAAACGTTCCCACATTTGGAAGAAAACTATTTGGTGGGAAAACAAAGTCAATAAAGATATCATAGCCTGGGCAAACCACATCAACCAGAGGATGGGTTTCTAATGACTGGACTTCTTTTTGGATATTATTAGGTTCGGGAAAACGTGTATGGAGATAATCTTGTACGATGGTTGAGGCACAAATGTCAAGCCCTACATGAGGGAACTTTCTAAGAGTTAAAGGTAAAGCACAAGGAGAATGATAATCACCCCCAAACTTAGAGTTTTGGGTGTCTGTAGGTAGACTAACTACAATTTCCCTAATTTCTATATCATCGGAATCCTGAAAATGGTCAATTGCTTTTGTTTCTACGAGTTCATCTTCTTCGTCTAAGACTATTGTTTCTAAATCGCTAGACTCTAAAAAATTATTCTCAGAGTAAACTCGTTCCTCTAAATCATTATCGGCTTTGTAAACAGGAAATACTACATCGTCTAAAACGAGGGTATCTCTAGTCAAATCCTCGTCCTTTTGAATAGGTGAATAATTATTAAAATTATTTGGATTTGAAATAGAAATAATTTTATCATTGTAAAGCTCAATTGGAGTATCCATTTCCTGATCACTATTCCTACATAAGTATGATTCTCCATCAACACTATCCTCATCATAATAACATGAAAAACATCGAACCTCATCAAAACAAGTAGTGCTACCAATTCTAACCTTGTTATCTTGATTATGTAAATAACTATCTTCATTCTCAAGGGTATTATTGGATACAATATATTGGCAATTCAAGTAATTTCGAGCAATTCTTTCGTTCGTCTCAGCTATCCGCTTGAGGTGGTCTTCTAAAGAAGGTTCACTCATTATTGTAGTTCTTTCGTCTATAATTATATTATTCATCTCAGCTAACTTACGCGTCGACTCAGCTAACTTCCTGAGGGACTCTTCTAAAGGAGGAATAGGAACAGAGGGATCATAAAAAGGACTACTTTTCAATAGTTTGATTGTATCCTCTAGAGACGAAGAACTAGTACTATAATCTTCTTGCTCGTAAGACTGATGCACGTGTGGATAGTAATTGGGCTCACCAGGGTATGACCCATATCCTTCCAAAGGTTGGCGTTCCCAACCACTATTCACACTATGGTAAGAGTAATGTCCATATTGTTCAGTTGGATAATCATATTCATTGTGATGGCTATTATAATACCAGTTTGACATCCTAATAGCAAGGGAATTCTACACAAACACAAAGAAGGCTGACTCGACCACAACAAGCCTAATTTATCTAGCAAACAAAAAGCATGATGGCTCCACTTAGATTGTTTCTAGACCAGTTTCTAATCCTTCGAAAGGGAATTCGTTACAATTTAAGCAAACCCCTCTGGAATCAATCCGAGTTAAAGTAAGTTGAATAGAGGCGAGGGAAGCTGCGTGGAGCTTTGATACCCAAGGTCTCGCCGCATTACAAGGCGGCGCAGTCACGCATTCAACTCACAGAAATCATCATGAACTTTGAAGTATGCTTAAAAGAGTAACCAATATTTTTCGAATGACTTCCTGATTAAGCTCGTTACCCTATCGGTCTCGTTCTAGTCAAAATTTTAGGCTTAGGTTCGCGTAGGTTATGTGTTCCTAAGGCGGGAAAGAAGGAAACGGTGATGAAATCCGAGTCCTTATCTTGATTTGGCCAGGCCTTTCCCTTTACTAGAAAATTAAATCCGATTTCAGGTCCTCAACATATATGCATACAAAATCATCCAGTAAACCCGCTGACAGGGGATTTGCGGGTGTTTATAATTCTTACCTCCCGTTCCAGACGGTGGATGAACCGTTGAAGTCGACTCGGGCCACGACTCCTATGTCATGTACGAACCCGAGGGGTCGAGGCGATATCGTAATCGCCGTCCTTCTCTGCAAACAGTTTATTTAAAAGTACCCTTCCGTAGGGTTTTAAAATAAATAAATAAATAAATAAAAATGTCCAATGTCCAAAAATAAAAATGTCCAAAAATAAAAATTTACAAAAATAAAAAAAAACTTAATTACAGTTTCTAAAAAAAATAAAATAAAAATTATTTACAAAATCTTCTTCTTCACTCCTTTTGGATTTCTCTTTTCTTTCCTTTTTGGGCTTCGCCTTTCTTTTCAACACTTCACTTTTTCTTTAGCTTAGCTCCAAATCTAAAAGCAAACAAAAGTACCAAAACGCGTAAAAAAGAACAAATAAAATAAAACCTAAAAACAAATCTATAAACAAATCCCCGGCAGCGGCGCCAAAAATTGATGGTATTTTTCAATGATGTTGTAGTAAGATGATTCGTTCACTCAGATTTGTTGAGAATTTTTTTTAAGACTTAATAAAGAAAATAAGGAAAAATATATATACAAAATTTGTCACAGGATGAAGAGAGACCGGGACTCGGGATTTCACTACTTTTCATATTGTTGTGGTTCAGTCATTACTTCTAGACAATATAGCTCAAACAAAAGAAGTTGTGACTCGAGTTCTTTGCCAAAAATAGATTTCGTAAAATATTATTTGTAAGTTAAAAGCATGACGCATCTGAAGTAATTAAAACTAAGCATGCGGCATCTAACTAAATAACAAGTAATTAATAGAAATCATAAAGCAATTAAATCTATGCAAAAAGTCAATAAAAGAATTAATTCATTTACCACAATCATGAAAAGTTGCTTCCTCCGTTGTCCCGGTGGTGGGGTTTATCTTCTCATGGTGAAAACACACTCAAAGGAATATTTCATTGCTCAAAAAGGTGCTTACAAGGATGAAAAGGGAGGAACAACAATTAAACCGGGTTTGTAACAATTATATTTGTTACAAAACAGAACGACCCACAATATGTGTCACTGATACTGTTGCTCTAAGACTGCTGCCGATGTGTCGCAAAATTTGTAGCAAAATAAGACTGCTCGGTGTGGGTCTTATGTTCTTCGTGTTCTTGGTGCAGCAGCAACAATGGAGGTTTCTGAAACTCTGATTTTTCGTCTCTGTTGTGTTCTCGCTCTCTCCCCCAACTCTCCATCCCCTTCTATGATACCTTGTGAACATATTTATACGTGATTGCGACATTGAATCTCCTCCATTAACTCCAAATAATCTTCATTTACTCGGGTTATTTTCTTTTCATTTTTATCACTGATATTGATTTTCACGTGTTCTGAAGCTTCCATATTGCCATATTTAACTTCTTCACACTCCAAATAGTGGTTAGATTCTTCCAAACACGAGCAGCACACGTCCAACTCGCTGTAATCCCGTGAATATCTTCTTCCGTGTACGTGATGCCCTGTTTTCTTCTCACGGATTTTTCAGCCAAATTTGATCAAAACAAACACCCATACCAGCTTTGTTATGACATATCACGTCTACCCATTAAGTTTCAGCCCTTTAGTCTACCCAGAACTCCTTCAAGAATCGATCAAAAGTTACACAGTTGAGAATAAAATTTCCCGCCAAAACGAATTTTTGAAATGTTGAAGATGGTGTCCCCCTAACCAAACTGGGGGTGCGAATAGCAGGTGGCCAACTGAGGTGCCCCTTATCCAAATTGAGGGTGCCTTTAGTACTTTTCTACGGGAGTCTAAAACACCACTTTTCGAGCCAATTTCGCCGCAAGAGCTTATTTTTCCAAAAACATCTACAAAAACATAAAACACCATAATAAGTACGAAATAGAGTACTAACAATACAGAACATTGAGGACAAATTAGTCACAAAAATGTGTCTATCAACATACTTTGAACACATACAGTAAATCTTATCTTTTATTGTTCAAAGATATTCCTTGGTACTCAAGGAGATCCTGTACTGAAATAAATTGAGAATCTTTTAATTAAGGTTTTTGGTTTTATATGCTATAATTACCAGCAATTAAATGCATATTTCTAGAGAATAAAAATTAGTAATGTGCATTTACTAATTGGAGATTTATATTGAGAGATTTCGGAAATTTTGGATAAGCATTTATCGGAATTAGGAAAACCGAATTTTGCTATTCATTGCATATCTTGAGAATATTTTCGGTTTTGGAAATTCCTTGGTGCCCAAACATCCTTGGTCTATAAATACCTAAGTTTGTATTTCTAGCAAACTATCCTATGAGCCAGGAAAACTTCATTCTTGTTGTTTCTGGTGGAGCCGTCTAATCGGAGAGGAAAGTATCTTAATTAGGTGAAATCTCTTACCACCGTTCGTTTAAAGACTTTTTTGGGATCAATAATCTCTACGAGTACCGTTGGTGGGAAACTAGATAATTGCAGTGTTATTAGTTTTCGATTGATTTGATTGACTAACGGTTGTTGAATGTTTGGTTGCACCCAGTTTGTTTATTCTTGAGAATCTTCTCTTCTGATATAAGATTCAATCAAACTAGATCGAAGTATCGACTTAGAACTGTTTGTAGATCTATAGACGTCTTGTGATAATCCATTGTTAACAGACTCCGTTTTTTCTGTGATTGATCGTAAGAGATTCAAGTGGTGTTATGTGCAGGTGTTTATTGAAGATCAAATAAGATTTGAAGATGAAGAAGATTTAGTTCTCATATCTTTGGTGTGCACAAACCTTGATCGGCTGGATCAACTATAAACGGATTTATTCGATTGATTAGTTGCGTGAGATCGGCATCGCTTTATAGTTTCACGTTGAGATCTATACTGATTGATTGTGAATCTAAACTTGACTGCTTTGGTAGTTATTGGATAGATTGATCTAACCATGCAAAGGAGTTTATTAGATTAAACGGAAGAGCCTTTGCGTATGACTTGAGATATGTTTATCTTAAAATAATCGGAAGAGTTGTTACCAAACGGATTTGTTGTTCCTTTACTGTTTGGAAAACGATCCAAAGGAATTGTTCAAGTGCGTGCACTCATCGAAGTCGGAAGCGCAGGGATACTGAGGAAACTAAGTTAACTAGGGGTAGTTGTTTGGTCTCAACCCTACGAAGTTGGTGTAGATTTTGTATAACGGCTTAATTCTGAGAGTATTCAATTCTGGATTAGGTCCTGGCATTTTTCTGCACTTGCAGTTTTCCTCGTTAACAAAATCTTGTTGTGTGATTTACATTTGTTTTCCGTAATTATATTTGTTTATATAATTTAAAGTAAATTGGCCAAACGTTAACTCTGATATACTTGATAGTGACCATATAGAGTTTGATTGTCTCGATCTTGTATCCATAGACAATCACACAAAGTGTGAATACCGATTCGTTGTATTGTCTCGACTCTGTCCGTAGACGATCACTTATTTGAAGACCATAAAACACAAATAAATTATATTAAGAATAGCATAACATTACCTGAAACACAACATTTTTTCATCCATGTAGAAGTAATAGTCACAAGTTTCACTAATCTCTTTTTGCTTGTCTGATATAAATGTAAAATGCATGTCTTCACCCAAAATAGATTTCAAGTCTTTGAGAAGTATATCTTCCAGTTTTCAGTGGTTTCATTCCTACATACCATTATACCAAGAGGAACTAACCCATTATGACAATCAAGTCCTGCTGCAGCCATTAAAAGACTACCAAACTTCTGATACATATGGAAAGTATCCAAGCCAATGACTTTCCTACATCCATCCATGAAATCCTCTATAGAAGGCTTAAAACAAAGAGTCATTGACAAGAATGTATTGTCTATAGTTCCATATCAGAAAGTAGCCACGTTGCCAGGTATTTTTTCCCCCTGCAATTTCAACAAAGAAACCATTATAATGTTAGTACCATAAAGTTTGTATTATCATTAGACTAACTAAAGACAAACATAACAAACAAAAAATTCAATAACATTGTTACCTTCACCATCTCACAGAATGCAGGAATTTTCTTGTACTGCTCCTCATAGCTACCATAAAGTTTCTGTAACACAATATTTCTTTCCCTCCATGTTGTATGGTACTTAATGTTGACCTACATTGTCTTGTTGAACTCAACTGCCAAGAACTTAATATCATGGATTTTGGCTTTATTGCCAAGAGCCTTCAATCCATCCATGTACCAATCAGCTACAAATGCTGGATATGCACATCTGTTCTTCCCTTTAATATCATCATTACATTTGTGAGTAAGATTCCAACTTCTAAGAGTGAATGTATATCCTTCACTCTTCATAGCTCTACCATTAATAAAGAAAGGACAGCTAGTCTGCTTCCAGTTAATGCACTTCACCCTGATCTTTGTGTTATTAGAATCATTTAACTTAACTTGGTTTATGCTTTACATAGTAACCCCTCAAATGTTTCTTGAAAGCATGTTTACTAACAAATTTTCTTCCCTTGATCAGGCTATAAGGATCTAATTGTTAAAAACTAACACCCTCAGGGAATATTTCTTTAGCTTCATTTTCCTATAAATGTTCTACATAATCTTCCTCAAAATTTACATTATGAACAGGATCTGTACATTTAGGACCATTGGACTCAGAGCAATGTGAGGGTACTACAAGTTCAAGCTCAACATGTTCATTCTTTTTCTGATACATAAACAAATAAACAACGGAATCAGTCAGTATAATACCAAATGCAGGACAAACATAACAAACAAAAAGAAAGGAAACCATCAATGACATCATTACCTTCTTCTTCTTTATCAGAGGTAAAATCCATCAAGTCCCCATAATGGTCCTCTACAAAGCCACAAAGACAAGAAAATTAGTACAAAATAAAACTTAAAGAAATAGTTAAATGACAAAAGAAAACTTAAAGAAATAGTAGCAAAGTTACCTTCCTTGTCATTTTCAACCTCCACCTCACCAAAGTTGGGATCACTACCATCACTTTCAGCATCATCCTGAGAATCACTTTCAGCATTATCGTGAGCATCACTGTCAGCATCATCATGTTTCTCACTTGCACTACCATATGATAGATACCCATTCTCAGTTTTTTTTCCAGAAAAAGCTTATACTTTCTGGCATTACCCTCTTACATTGTTCAAGTCATCATCGGGATTACACTCATCTTCTTCAACATTCTTCAAGTGCAGAACATACTCATCAGTTTTCTTGTATTCTTTGGAAATTGTAATCAAATCTTCTACCACACTAGCATGTGTTGCATCTTGAACCCAAAATTTGTGATTAGATGGTTCTTCAAAGTCAGGTATCTCATTAACTTATTCAGCTACACTAGCTTATGTATGTTGAGTCAATTCTTCATGTATCTCAGGATTACAGTGTTGATTACAGGCTTAACCTTAATATCTCTGGTTGGAAACATGTCATGTTGAACCTATTGAACCTCATGTTTTTTATTAAAATTTTCATGACCATATGAAAATTAAGAATAACCAACCATCATATTCACAGAACAATCGATTATCATATTACAGACAAACCCTAGAAAAATCATTTTCAACCTATAAACCCTAGAAAATCCTAGAAAAATCAGAGAAACATGAAGAAATTCTAAAAACAAAGAAACCCTAAGTTCAAATCAGAAGAATCGTTAAAATCTTATCACAGGACAAAAAAACAAAAAAAAAATACAATACGTAAAACATGATTACAATCAGCGAAGAATCGTTCAAAATGGAAGTGGATTTGTCACTAACCTCTCTGTAGAACGCTTCTTTCATCTCGTCATCTTCACCACCAGTAAATCTTCAATTAAGGTTTGAATCTCTCCTAAACAACCAGGATTTCACTTGATTAAATCCGATTTGATAAAAAAAAACCCTGAGTTATCTATTGATTTTAGCAGAAGAAAATCATGTAGAAGAACCAGAGAGAAGAAGGAAGAGAATATAAATGAAAATCAATTTCTCTCTTTCTTATGCTATTGGATGGATTTCCCTCGTGTCAGTTAATCATTTCTGCATTTTGACCGTCCAATTTCTCAAAGATCTGGTTATCTCAGATGTGTGGTTCATACACTTCCACGTGTGACGATAATATCTATGTTACTTTCATCATATCCGTTAATTTATTCGACATTTCAATATCTTAGATTAAGCTTTCAGAACGACATGCGCGGGTGACATTCACCATATTACTGACACACGTGGGTGACATTCACTAAGCGTCCAATAGAGTATAAGGCGTGGAAATATGGTTATAGCATGTGGTATCTCAAGAAAGGCTCTAAAGTGGTGTTTATGAAGTAATTAAGCCCACTAATTTTCTCGTGTCTCTATGTGTTATAATCATATTTGCCACGTCTTTTACCTAAGATATAGTAAACTCATGCAAGTTATAAAGCATGTTATAACTGCACGACGGATTACTTAACCACCTAGGAATATGACTCGATTTGGAAAAGATTAGTTCACTATACTCCTGTATAAAAATCAATAGGAGAAAAGGCTATCCATTCGTTAAGAAAGAAAGTCGCGATTTAAGAAGTCAAGTCCTTGATTGTGAGGAAGGTGTAGTCCAAGTTTGGCTGAGTTTCGTGATCTTCATTTGATGGAATAAAAGAGAGTTGTGATATTAAGGGAGGCTTTCTATCTCACACAATCTCACATTTTGGACACCATTTTTTTAATAGAGACCAAACTGTAACGAATTTGAAGCTAATATTTGACGATGTATTCAACTTACAGTGCTCTATATACCTACTGAAAATGAGCACCACATACCGAACCTCACTTTCTACCAATCTTAATTTCAGCAATCGAAAATTCGTTAATTATCAACTAATGATTTTCAAAGTAGTTAATGGTAGTGTTATACATTTTGGATGGGGCTCATTTTTAGTAGGAGCGTGGAGCTTTGTGGGATGAGCATATCCCCAAAATATTAGGCCCAAATCTATTATCGTTGGAGGAGTTAGAGCCCAATTTGTGGCCAGGCTACCAACCAAAAACTCTGTATGAGTTTCATTATTTTAATTAATTTATTTATTACCGTTTAGTTTTTATGAAAAGAAATGGTCCAAAGTGTGAATGGATCCTCCTTTGTTATGTTATATTTTTGTGTTCATTATGGTGTTGATCTTGTAAGCTTTTAGTATGGATAACCTCTTCTGCGTTATGGGATGCATGTGCCAACCTGTGGAGATTGTGTATGCACTTGTAGTGGCAAGTGTATATAAGGTTGAAGCACTGATGGGTGAAATTTATTCAATAAACCACAATTTACATTCAAGAAAAATTGCCTTGTCCATTTGTGGGAGTGATAAAATTTGAGATGGATTATTTATTTATTTTGAAGGAAACACATTTTTATTTATAATACTCCTCAAATAATTTGAGGTGTTGTAAAATACAACTCGGTGGTTCATTATGAACCCACCGTATGTTTACATAATTAGAGATTGCACTTTGAGCCAAGTCATGTGCATTATAATTAGAAACTCTAAGTACAGCCGTGAAACTAACTTCACAGAAATCCTTGATGCGATCTCGAATGAATAGAATATTTGATCGAATTCCCCATGAAATCTCCTATGTGTGGCCGGTGATAGCTTTAGGGATATCAGTCGCATCACCTTCCACTATTATCTTGGTCACTTGTAATCTGCTTGTTAATAAAAGACCAAATCCATAAGCTTTTCCCTCTGCTATCGTAGAAGAGATGTCATCAAAACAGGCAGCTCCACTACCCAGATGATTACCGAAGGAGTCTCTAGCCACTGCCGCCATTGCTCCTTTCCCATTATTAAATGCCGCATTGATATTAATCTTGATAAACAGTGGAGGAGGACGCTCCCAAAGATTTTTATTGACCTGAGTAACACTTATGTTCGAGCAGAAGTTTAATGCTTGATGCGGATCAAATAACCTGAAATCTTGTAGAGCTTATGCATGCACTGCTCGATAGAAGTGGTTGAATTTCTGAAGACCAGTTCGTTTCTTGCCTTTCATATATTCCATAAGATGCATGCTCCTAGGTTTAACATGATACCTCCATCGGGATAGTCCAACTAATTGATAATAACTTGCATTGGGCTTGTAGTATTCTGAAGTTCAATGAGAATCAGACTTAAATGAAAAACTTCCTTTGAATACTGACAGTCAAAAAGAAGATGCATTATTGTTTCTTCCTCACACTGGCAAAAGAGACATATATTTTGGACTTGATTGTTGAACTTCTTTAGATTATTATAAACTACAATACCCTCGTGTAAAACCTTCCATGTGAAAATATGAATTTTTGGCTGAGTTTTTATGAGCTTCCAAAATTTCTTCCAGGGAAAAGCAGAGATTGAAGAACTTGTAGCCACATTTTGTGATAATAGCTTGTAACAAGACTTAGTTGTGAAATTTCCAGATGGATTTTTAAGACAAACTAAATTGTCTTCCACGAATTCATCTTGAGGAATATAAATGTTAAGAATGGCTTCAACTTCCTCAGGTGGGAAAATTTCAAATAGGATCTCGATATTCCATCTCTTTTCATTTGGAACAAATAGTTATGAGATTTTAGAAACCAGAATATTAGAATTAGGTATCATGGATAGTTTAAATCCCGAAAATGTAGGAATCCAAGGATCCTTCCAGATATGAATGGAATCTCCAAAACCGATAAACCAGCAAATGTTATTAACTAACAGGTGCCTGACAAAAAGCATGTCTTTCCAAATGTTGGAATCACCCGATTTTTCTTGACAATCCCAGAAAGAAATATCATGTAAGTACTTGGCAGAATAAAGTTGTACCAAGGCAGAGTCTTTGTTAGTCAGAAATCTCCAAACCAATTAGTTATCAAAGAAGAATTGACAAATTCCATGTTTCTTATACCCAATCCCCCATCCTCTTTAGCTCTTTCGATTTTTTTCCATCTCATAAAGTGAGACTTCCTTGTGTTAACGTCATGTCCCCATCAAAAAGACCTTTGGATTTGCGAAATTTCATTCAGGTATCCCTTTGGAAGGATGCAATTTCCCATAGAGTAATTTGGGGTTGTTGACAGCACACTTTTGGAAAGAATTGTTCTGCCTGCTGAATTAACAAAGAAAATTCTCCAGCCTGCTAACTTGGTTCCAAATATAGACACCAATGGTTCAAAAGTATGCAAACTACAATCAGACTTCAATGGGTATGTTCCCAAATATTTTTCATCCACCTACATTTCATTAACTCCTAATTTCTGCATGGTAATCCATTTATTTTTGAAGGAACAACCCTTGTTGAAATGAATACAAGATTTAGAATAGTTAATAATCTGACCCGAGAAGGCAGCGTAACTATCTAGAATGCACTTTAATTGATCCACATTATAATCTGAATTTTTCCCAAAGAAAAATAGATCATCCGCAAACATGAGATGACTAATTGATGGAGCCTGGTTATTGATTGTGTGACCACTATACAGATTTAAACACGCAAATTTTTCCATAAGAGAGATAAACCTTGAGAACATATGATGAATAAAGAAGGAGAAAGAGCACAGCCTTGTCGTAGGCCTCTTCCACTTTTAAAGTTACCATATGGAGACCCATTCAATAGTATTGAGAAAGTATGAGAACTTACACAATTCATAATTAGTTTATGTGAGAGACCATGAATACCAAGTCGATGTAGCATGAGTTCCAAGAAGGACCAAGAAACACGATCATATGCCTTAGAAATATCCAACTTTAGAGCAAAAATACCTTGTTTTGATCTAGACTTGCGCATAGATTGGAATCACTCCTTAGCGATTACAATATTATCTGTAATTTGTCTATTTTTGACAAAGGCATTTTGTGACCAAGAAATAAATATACCCATGTAAGGACTAAGTCTGTTAGAAATGATTTTTTCTACAAACTTATACGATACATTACACAGAGCAATCGGCCTAAATTCCATGGTTGAAGTAGGGTTTTTAATCTTAGGAATTAGGCTAATATGGGTATGATTTATCATACCAGGTATCCCCTGAGATGAATATTTTTTGAATGAATTTTATTTTTTCTGCTCCCACAATGGACCAACATTTCTTGTAGAATAAAACCGGAAACCCATCAGGACCCGGAGAACCAAGTGGTTTCATATTTCTGATAATGTTCCAGATATCTTCCCCTATCGGGATTGCTACAATAGAGTTATTGGAATCTAAATCCAGAGAGAAGGTCGTAGGATGAAGATTTGAAAGTGGTAGAATAGTTTCATCTTCAGTGAATAGATTCTGAAAAAAAAAATTAGCTCTTGGGAAATGTCATTGGGATGAGTTGACCATTCCTGGTTATTATTTTGAATACAAGATATCTGGTTCTTTCTTCTTCTTTGTTGGACTGAAAGATGAAATTGTTTGGTATTCTTGTCACCAGTTTTCAGCCAAATCTGTCTCATACGCTGGTCCCAATAGGTAGCTTCCATAACAATATAATCATTTAGTTATGCATCTGTTTCTTTTTCTTTACTGATGTTGATTGCAGTAGAAGATAAACTTTGTAGATGAAGTAATCTCTTTTTTAATCTTCTTATCTTGTTCTTGATGCTTCCAATATTATTTTTACTCCAGTCTTTAAGAAAAGTACCCAACGATTTTAGTTTGGAAGTTACATCACCCGGAATATTAATATTCCATCTTTCCAGCACCACCTCCAAAAAATCTGGATGATTACACCAAAAATCTTCAAATCTGTTTGAATGAGGCTTTCTAGGTATATTTCTGCAAGTGTTCAACATTATGCGGAAATGATCTCTTGATAATCTAGGCATATGAAGAACACCAGAATTCTCAAACTGAAGACACCAGTCCGGAGAAGCTACAACTTTGTCGAGTCTTTGCTGAATAAGATCTTGATGCTGTCTTCCATTGCACCAAGTATATGCCGGCCCAGAAAAACCCAAATCAAGAAGATGATTTTCATGAATGAAGTTGTTAAACTGAGATATTGTATGTTCATAGATTGAACACCTCCAAACTTCTCTCGGATCGAAGACAGGGCGTTAAAATCTCCAATGTAGCATTTCTGGCCATGCACATGCTGGGAGTAAATAGATAAACTTTGTCAAAAGTTAGCTCTATCCGCCCTAATGGGAGGACCATAAATACAAAAGAGATTCCAATCTAGACAAGGTCCTTGATGTTTAATTAGAAGTGGGATTAGATTTTTTAAAAAGGAGACAACTTCAGCTTCTATATGACTTTTCCATAAGACCCACAAAGCACCATTTCGACCTACTACCGGAACCACACAGTGATTAGAATAACCAAATTTGTTGATAATTAAGTTTGAAGAAGCTTCAGACAGCTTATTTTCTAATAAAAAAACTATATCTGGTTTCGAACTCCTTAGAAAATATTTTAGAGTTTGAATTGTTGGGTCATTCCCTAACCCCCAACAATTCCAAGCAAAGACTAACATGGACCGTGCGGCCTATTAGGGATAGCCGCCACCTCCCCATTGATCATCTGAATCTCCTTGCTTCTCGTAACCAAGTTTGATTGTGTAATTCCGGAATTGATACGTGATCCATCCAACATTCGTTTAGCGCCTCTAAAATCGTAGATGGTATTTGGTTCCGGAATAATGGCATTGCCATAACCCCTAGCCATCTATTTCCATTCACGTTGAGTGGTATCCTTGCATGATTTTCTGGGATTCCATAGAATCCGTCTACTGTTACTACTCTGTGATTTGGTGTTGGTCGTGGATAGAAGTTGATGAAGATTCTCATTAACAGACTTATTGGTAACTTCTGCAGATGCTGGTTTAAGTTTCTTAGTGACAAATTTGAATGACTCTGACACTTGGAAAGATTGAAAGATGGTGTATTGTAGATTTCCCGAGGTAGCTTATTGATTAAAAGAGATTCATTTACCCTTAGCTAACTCGTAGTTTATGTGTTGCAAAGCAGGAATTTGAGCAGTTGTTGAACATTGATGTTGTGTATCTGATTCAGTTAAGGGTGAAGAAGCCACCCCATTCAGATAAAAATTATCCAATCGGTTATATTATTTGAGTTGTTAACCGCTAGATTGTGTATATCAGAATTATAACCGTAAGATGGTAACTTCCCTTGCAAGTTAACTCCTTTGTCTTTGAATGTGTCAGCAGATGAGGTGGATCTAAATTGTCTGGTTGTGTCTGACCTGGATTGGTGACTCATCATCTCTGAAATCCATGTTGCTTATATTCTTCGGTTAGTCACAAATTCTGCTATTTCCTCCTCTTGATAATCTGATTCCTTGAATTCCTCCATATCATTAACATGGTTCTTAATAGAGACGTTTATAGAGCGATTATACTTCGGAAGTATCAGATCATAAGCCTGCTGGTGAAGTTCCGGAGGAAAATCCTGATGAACTTTGTCTTTATACTGATGAACTTTTGGACACATTTTCATTAAATGCCCCAAGAGACCACAGAAATAACAAAACCTTGGCAGCCTTTCATACCTAATCTCTGCAGAGATTTCATTGTTAGCAGACAAAGAAAAATAGATAGAATCTCTAAGAGGCATTTTAATGTTTACCGGAATTTTCACTCTGGCAGATTTGCCCCAGTTTCTAGCCTCATCTAGTGAGAATATTCTGTGACTTCCAGCAAAAGAGATTAACCTTTGTACAAACTTTTTATCCAGGTAATTTACCGGTAAACCATAAATTTGGACCCAAAATTCCACACTATCGAAGAGATATTCATGTGGTAATTTATCAGGCACACATCTCTCTAAAGCAAGAAGATCATCCCTAACAACCCATGAGAAGATTCCATAATAAACTCAGAATCTGAATATGATTCGAATTTAATCAGGAAAGTTTCTGACGTAAATTCAGAAACGTAGAATTTCTGACTGAAAGATTTCCAAGTCTTATGCAGCAAATCCCTGACTCCGTTGATTTGGAATGATCTTGGAGATACGATCATGAGAACTAAACAATTCTGATAATCAATAGATACGTTGGGTAATGGTGTATCTATGGAGATTTATTTTGAAGGATTCTATTGGTTGAGAAGATTTGCAAACTGTTGGATCATATATATATTAGGATTTTGTTGTTGTACGTTGTACTGTATTGATTGGTACATATTATATGAATATCTTAGATTGAAAAACAAAGTGCCAAAGGCTGTGAAAATGAAGAAACTGAAAACTAAAATATGGAGGAAAGTTTCGTAATTAAACGAAAAATTCCACCAAAATTCTAATTTAACAGAAGAGGATAGAAAGAAGAATGTAACTGGTAGATTAGAAGGTTAGTGACAAAGGAATTTGCCGATTTATGGGAAGATTGAAGTTAATTCTATGAAGAAAATTTGAGAATAGTTAATGGGAAAAAGTTGCAGAGAGGAGAGAGAAAAGTTGTCCGTCTCAACAAAAATTCCCAGCATGAAGTATTCTCAATAGGAGTTTTCCAAGAAGGATTATTATTTTGTCATATACTTACCTCCATTCCAAACTAATTGAGATAGTAGTACAATTTAGAAATGATTTATCTCTCAAACTATACTACGGATATTCGTAAACTTTATATCATTGAAAAACATTGTAAAACACCTACATGACGAATATAAACACGACTATCAAATGATATAAAGTCAATATATGATAAAAAGTCAACTATTAATATGACAAAATTCAAAAATGACTAGCTAAACTAATTTGGAACAGAGGGAGTTTATCTTTATAAGAAACATTCAAAAGAAAAAAATTGTAGTAGTTTCAAACATTTGTATCTGTAGATTTGGGAACTTGGAGTTCTCCAGAAAATAATATCTTTGAATTGGAAATGTGTGACTGGTTTTAATACAACTTAAAACAAATGCAAGAATTCCATCCATAATCTCTGATGTTAATCGTGTATATATATATATATATATATGTATTGTTGTAATATACTTCGTTTACTGTTGAATTTCCTTTTCTTAAGAGCCACTTGGTATACTATATGTCAGAGGGAGCTCATCTTTCCGTCAAAATTATAAACATAGTGATGTATGCTACTTGGTTTGTGTCGTGGATTACTAGGTGAAGCAAGTGATGAAGCACCCATGAGATGTAGTGGTGCCAACATTTTGTATTGCAAGGTGCAATTTCATCCTCGAAAACAAAACTTCAAGATTTCAATTAAGCATAATCACAGTTCCCGTATAAACAAAAACCACCAGTCATGCACTTGTTGTTACACCTCCCGCAATGCCTCTTATCATAGGATGGATTGACACACTTCCCGTTACAACATGTCTCAGTATAGAATTTGCATTTGGTCTTACACGCGCCACAGTTGTCAGGATCTGATATTAAGTCGACACACTTATTATTACAACAAGTGGATCCAGGACTTCCTTCGGCCAAACAAACATATTCGTTCTTGTTACAGTGTGATGCAGCTCTTGGATTTCGAGGTTTGACTTCTTCCTTGAGGAAACGACTTATGCGTTTGGCTTTTGGATTATTAGTTGATGATAATGACTCATATTCTTCGCTTGACAAAGAGGAAGTTTTTGTTGAAACACTTACTTCTTCTCCTTGATGATCTCCTACTAAATGTTTCTCTCCCCCTAGATGGACAGTTGCAATTGTCAAAGCTATTGTGACAGCCATTATTATGGCAATAGTAAAGAATGTGTTCCTGTTCATTGCCTTGATAAAAGAATAGTAATATAAGAGAAAGAAGGGGAGAATTTGGAGTAGGACTAGAAAGGAGAACAGTAGAAGAAGAAGAAGAAGAAGAAGAAGAAGAAGAAGAAGATTGAGATCGTAATTATGACTTTAGAAGTTTGTGAAGAGGAAGTTTTGGGGTGTAGTAAAGACGTGGGATGAAGTTATTTATATACTGGTCGCAGGATGTGAAAACTGAGAAATGCAACGTAAAGGTAGCTCAGTTGACTTGGGGAAAAATAGTGAGAAAAGTTGGAAGCCCATGAAATGTTGCGAAGGGTGTGGTACAATTCTAGGACAAATATTTTGCTTGTGCATTTGAAAATTCAATTGACAAATGTGAGAATACTTTTGATTCAAGTAAAGTAAAATTTATACGCGTTCGCTGCTCGCATTTGATGAGTCAAATACCGAGTGTATACATTTGACACAAAGGGTTTTGTACATGTATGATAAACAAATATTTTAGCGTGTTTTTGTTATTGAACCACTAGGTACGATGAGTAAACTAGAAGGTGACCCTATATTTGCTATAACATACTAGGGCATGAACAGGTCCCGTGGGTTCAATGGCCTCTAGCAAAGGAACGTGTCTTGTGAGCTAGCGATCACGAACCATACAGAAATGTTAAGAAATCATTTTCTATACATTTAGAGATTTCAAAGATGTAGCTCTACGCCTTTACAAAATCACGATACCTTTTTCTCAATGTCGACCACTTATAGATCTCCACATTCATTTTTACCCATCTTAAATCACCTCTCCGAGGGACTCAAGCTGTAATCTGTACTTGATCTTCCGTGTCTCTAGTCTCTAGCTGCTTCTTGTAAAGACGTAAATCTATGACTTTTGGAATTTGTTGAAATTCTGATCGAGTGAACGTGTTTGTGTTTTAAACACTTTTAGTAAGAAAGATTGACCAAAACCAATTAATTTAGTATTAAGAGTAGATGAAGAATTATTTAGAACTTTGTTTGTTAATACCCAAGGGTGAACCGTGAAAGTCCAAATACCCTATATTAAAAGTTAAGTTTAACTTTATAAAGTTTTTCGTAGCACATTTTGTGATCCCAACCAATTTACTTATCTCGTTAAGATCCACTATTTTTGGAACTTTATAGTTAAGTAGACAAGAAAAATGGGGGAAAATACATGTAGCCCATTTTCTTTTTTTTATATATCAAAAACCCACCATTTCAATACTAATGATACAGAAGTAACAGAACCCACAATTAATTATATTGCGACAACATTACATAATTATCCTTGCACCTAATTACAGATTCATTCATTTTAAAATTAATAAAACATCACAGTTTTGATAAATTCAAAAGTCCAAACATATAGGGAATTAACTACCGAAAAATCAAAGGTCAATTAGAAAATTCCTAAAATAGAGCTAACTAAGAATTCCACATCCGGCTCCTTGAAGTTATTAGATTTATGCGTTATCTTGTTCATTTGTTTTCGGTGATTTTTGGTGCGTATATTTTCTTTCGTTCTTTGTTTTTAGGTATTGTCTTAAAAGGATCCGGTGATAATTTTGATTATCATGACTAAGAGTGTTAAGTGAGAATTTCTATTATCACAAAATTTGATCCGGTGATAATTTCGATTATCATGAACGACAAATCTGAGTGTTAAGTAAAAATCGTAATTATCACAAACCGAAACTGATTACTTCATGGGAAAGCTGAATTGTTCAGCTTATTTATTTTGCTACATCTTAGTCTTGATTTTGAAATTTCAGTGGAGGAAAAAGAAATTTTCACACGAAACATAATTGGAAAAATAATTTATCACCCGAAACACGGATGAAAATAAGAAATTTCACGCATTAACCGGTGAAAAAGTAATTTTTCACTTGATACACAAGTGAAATAAAAAAAAATCACTAGAATTATTCCTGCAAGATGACCTTACAGTGGGTTTATCATTTAATATAATCACCTTGGGAGATCCTAAATCAATCAATGGCACAGAAGATCATTCCCCTCAACTGTGTTGTTACCAATTTCACCGTAGCTGTGATTATTACCATCTTCACTCTTTACTTCTTTTCCTTGACATCCTCGAGCTGTCATCGTTGGTTCCCATTTGTAGGTCTTGGAAGGAAGTCCTGGTGATAAGTAGTAAGTTGTTCCTACTTTCTTTATTAGACTATTAGTACCATTATGCATCGTAAAAGTTCTAAGAGAAGGAGATGAACATATGAAGAGCGAAAAACTAGAAAGTGAATTTGAAGATGAAGATGAGTTAATTAAATCTTGAACTCTTTATAAAAAAAATAATAATAATTTTAAATCCTGAACTTGAGTGTTGCGATTATATACCCGCGACCAAAAATAACTAGACTGCATACTGCTTAACTCCAAACATAATCACAGCTGATAAACTATTTGAGAATTTCTTATGTAATTTTGTGGGAGGAGACAAAGAGAGACCTTATTGTTACAGGCGTACAATAACCGTAATGCGCAATAACAGAATAATATCCACACTAGCTAATGTAAATTAGATAAGCTTTCACGTAAGATCCTAAAACATCTCGGATATATATCATCCTATCTTATCATGATAAAAACATCTCGGATAAAAACAAACCCTAAAGTTTGCTAAATATTTGGGGAAAATAATTAAATAAGCTTTATAAATCATAATTTATAAAAGGTTAATTTAGTCGGATGTAAAATATGAAAACCTAAATTCAATCTAAAACTAATAATCTCAACCGTACATCTTGTGTTTTGGGCTACAGATATATACTATGTTATTGATGGTTTTCTAGAAGAGAGAGGAACCAAACATGGGTTGTTAGAAATTTCCACTAAGAAAAATCGTGATCAAAAGACCACAACAACTACATACTCTTTTATGGAAGAAGAAACCAAATTACCAAACTAATTATAAATATTTTACAATGTACCCATAAATTATAATTTCTAGGAATTATAGAGAGAACTAATTGTTTAAGAAAATAAATCATTTCTGAACGCGGCACTTCATCGCAGAGGAAAATAAATTTGAAGGAATTGTGCTCGCGATTTCTATCATAATTTCAAAAAAAATATTCTAGGGAAAATAAGTATCTTTTTAGCTCTCCGGCTACAAAGTCATATTTAGCTTTTGTCGATGGTCTGCCTTTGCTTTCTCGTTTAGTTCTCCTGCTTCGCTATTGTCTTGGTGACTTTATAGTTGTGGCTTACTGTGCAACTGAGTTAGTTATGTCTATAAGTATACTTAATATGGCGTTTGATACCGGATATTCATTCTGCAACTAAGTCACTTCTTTGTTGCCTGATTCTGACATCCACTGATATCCAGATTTATTTGCTCCTTTGTTGCTGCATTTTCTTGCTTCCGTGCTCCATCTTTGTCGGCGACCTTTTGTTGTCTGCATTTCCATCTTGTTTACAAGGGTTTTAAATGTGATCTTTGGGTGAGTTTTGAAAATGTGGGGTACCAAAATACACCACCAACTTTTTTTTAGGGAACCTCTATGGACTAAACTCGAATACAATTCTGAGAGTTCAACTTAATGAATCTCAATCAGGAATTATATGAAGAGCTTATATCTCTTTCTCTCACAATCAGAATGTTACAGAGACTAGTCTGTGAATTTGATTATACCGTGAGAGTACTTGGACGATTCCAAAGATCAATATCCAAGAATCAATCAAGTCGTATCCAATAATTGTGATGGACTTATCTACTTGAATTGATTTTAATGTGCAACCCGTGATATTTTAATTATAAAGATAAACGAATAATGCTGAAAAGAAATAACACAAACACCAGAAATTTTGTTAACGAGGAAACCGCAAATGCAAAAAAAACCCGGGAGCTAGTCCAGACTTGAACACCAAATTGTATTAAGTCGCTACAGACACTAGCCTACTATCAGATTTTGGATTGGAATGTAGTTGAGACCGAATTAAATTGTCACAGCAATTCAGTTACAGTCGCGCTCCTTACCTCTTGAATCCCAGCAGGACTCCGCGCAATTGATTCACTTAGTTGACGTCCTTTACAGCCTAAGAGTTGCTTCAAATTAATTGAAGACTTTAAACCAATCTGCCTTCCACAGATAAGCCTATATGTGATTTTCATTCTGATCAAAGACCAAGGTGAGGTAGGAAATCGATTTCAATGGACAAAGTCTATCAAACCTCAAAATTCGGTCTTATGACTGCCGAAGAGCATCCTAGATTATTATTCACCTCACAAGTATAAACTTGTGGAATCACAAAGTATGATATGAAGAAACTTTTTGATTTCAGTCTATCTTGTTTGTTGGACCAAGGCTCGAGAATCAAAACAAGATCAGGATACACGAACTATCAAGATAACGATAGTTGGACCTTGTTTCACGAATCCCAAGGTGAAGTCTTTTTAGTCGCTAAACCCTAGAAGGGTTTTAAGGAGAGGATGACTCTAGTTTACAACTAGGACACACAATAATAATGTCAGGTATTCAAAGATCCCAGTTGTTTGAGGTTCTCCTTATATAGACTTTAAAGATCAAGGTTGATTTAAATTTAAGCTAAGGTAGCTTTGAATCAAGCAATCAATAGTCGTCGTTATATGAAAAACTTGACTTGAGATTAACATAATAGAATATACACTCTAGTTAGGATGAACCGTAACAGAACCGTGTATAATGCTTGGTTCATAAGAGTTAGCCGAAACTAGCCAATTGAACAATAAGCTTAACCATTTTCATATAACACTTTAAGACTTTTCTTGAGTCACAAATGTGATTAATCATGTCTAGATGGGTTATTAAAGAGTTATTTAGATGTCGAGTATCTCATAGAAATAATTCTGATGCATCTGAAAATATTCGACAGGGTAAGTACGTGTATCGGGTACGTGCAATGTACCTGTTCGTGAATATTCTTGTCATAGTACGTGTACTGGGTATGTGTACCCTTAAGACAAAAACAAGTTCAGTAACTCACAGATCTTTCATGGTATGTGTACTGGGTATGCGTACCTTTTTGGTTTTGAAACCAACAGATCTTTTCCGGTTTGCATACTAGGTATGCGTACCTTCTTGGTTCACAGATCCACAGACTTTTTATGGTATGGATACCGGGTATGCGTACCGAAAAGTCACTGCCGAGCTATAGCTACGTCGTTACATGTACTGAGTACATGTATTGTGGCTCTGGACTTATAGTAGTTCTCCCAGCATACTGTGAACTCGTATGCATATTGTCATGTATCCATATTTACAGTAGATATATATCTCTCTAATAATCAATATGAAACATTCCCGAATAACATCAATGATACATATCACTGTTGCAGGCTATTTTCTAATGATAATGAATCATAATTAAGTCATAAATAATAAATTATTCTTAACCAAATTCATCAAGTATGAACAAATGTTCTTAAGCTTAGCATATTTCGAGAACGATATTCAAGATAAACTTGACTCGTAATTTCTATTATGCATGTAGGGTCTCATGTGACAATGTCTCATAGATAGAAAGGTGAAAACTTGAGAAATATGTGGTTCAGTTTTCACTTACCTTTTGTTGAAGAAGTTCTCCAGAGCTCCTGTTGATCTTCGCCTTCAAGCAGTAGAACACAGTGATATCTAATACTCAACTACACACTTTTATCCTAATCCGAGACTTGACTAAATATAAACTAGAAATCAAGATATAGTTTTGACAACTAAATTTGAAAACAAGCTTGAGATAGCAACACTTATGAGTTCCACCCAGCAATGCTCTAACAATCTCCCCCTTCGTCAATTTTAGTGACAAAACTATCGATACATATGGATTAAAACATAAAGCATCAAAACTCTACAATCCACCATGCTTGGTTTAGTTGGTTCTTCAACTCCTTGAATTCTTCGTTACTTAGAGTTGCAGTGATTTTGAATATGTTCAACCCAGTATCGTTGTTGTTGAAAATCAGTAGCGATAACAACTTTGAAAACATATATTCAATCGTCGTTATACAGAAACATAATATTATTATCTTCTCCAAAGTTCAATTGTATCACAACTTCGAAGTAATACTATGGTGATATGTTTCTCCCCCTTAGTCAATATTTACATCTTTTGCATTATAGGTAAAACTTATAGATGTTGATTCAATCACCCTTATATAATGATCCGTAAACCATATGTATGTAGTGCGAAACTACTAATTAATTCTCCCCCTTTTTTCAATAAAAATTGGCAAAGGTATGAAAATTATGGGATCGTAATGAAATCAAACAAAAGATACTTCAAGACTTAAAGGAAAACTGAAACAACACATAAAAACTTAGTTAATATGTGTTTCCTTATATCAACTTTATTTTTGATGATATCACAGAGTATAAAATACTCAGCGCTTATCTAGGAGATTTAAGATACAAGCATCCCCTGTAAATTCCACATCTACTCTCCCTACAAAGATATAGCGATTAAGCACAAGTTCATTTAAGAACTCTCCCCTATTTGATGTCATTCATGAGTGACCTACTTTCAAGAAAAAGAAGAATTTTGTTGGACATTAACAAATCACATGAATTTGTATCCTAAACATCGACATAAATTAATCTCAACGCCAGTTACGAAAAAGGAGACAATTTTAATCGATACTCAACATAAGAATATCTTACGGAGTAGATAGTGCAGTAATTTCACAAAAGTGTGATCATGAATAGATCAATACTGCGAAAAATTCTCACAAAGCTTGTTCTATTTTTAGTTCATAAAACTTAATAGATTTACATATATGAGATGTCAGTTCAATTCGCAAAAAGTAAAGGACACATATCTCATAAGACTTTGCAATACATTAAACCAATAATGATTAAATATTGTAAGTTCATCTTCCAAAAACTCTAGAATTTAAATAATTAAATCTAAAAACATGCAAGATGAAAATCGTTGGAGATAGCTTGTGTACTCATAATATTTTATATACCAAATCCTAGTTATCCTTCTTGAACACAAGAATAAATTCTCACAAGAAGTTTCCTAGTACATTGGTATTGAGACCTTTGAATTTGTCATCAACTGTATCCACGAGCTCTTCAGAGAAAATATCCTCATTGAGAACATCACGAACATGTGATTTCATGAGAACAAGGTCAGCAGAAACCTTTTTCAACTCAGTTCGTAACATGTCTAGACCTTTTAGTGTTTCCACAAGTTACAGCTTTGCTTCCTCAAATTGTCTAAGAAAATCATAAACAACATTAGGAGAGATCATCTCTTCACGCTTAACATCTTGATGATCATAGGCGAAATAACAATTCACACCAGGAAGATCTTTAGATGATTCAACCACTTCGTCATCAACCAAAGTTCTCTTCTTTCCTCCTGTTTCAATACCACGGCAAATAGCTTCTTCCATGCTTTCAAGGATTCATGACATAGAAGACATGTTGAGTGTGTAAACACGTAATACATTACATTTTAATTTACAATTTAGTCCTCTATTTTGTTCAAATTTGATGGGTTTTGTTTAGTTTTGCAGATTTTAATGAATAAAGCTTAATGGACCGAAATACAGGATTTTATCGGAAAATTGCTCACCCAGCCATCTCAAGAAACAAATGTTCGTGGTTCATAAATTCTAGATGTCGAAGCTTCAAGTAGTCAACATTTAAGTCACCCGATAACAACACCAAGAAAGTGGAAGGCTTTGGATTTAATAGGCCCAACTGTGTTGGGTGTGAAGTATAAGTGACAACAGCCTAATGGATAGCAACGGCTAATAAGTTTATAAGGTTTGAACTAAAATTGGAAAGATTGCTATTTTTGGAGGGAGATGACAAGCTGGATACTACGTGCAAGCAAGGATTGGTCGTGCCATGGAGTATTTATACATAGCACGTGTTGGTTGGCTACTAATGGAATTATATTCCCAAAACATTTCCTAGTTTGTTCGAATCATGATGTCAAACACGTTCTCATGCATGGAAAACATTTTGGTGGTTAGATTTGAAAGCAAAAGTGCACGTGAAAGGGGTCCATGAATTGTGCACAACCTAGATAATTTGAGGAAGGAAATGTATTGGCGTGGATTAGTGGAGCATGTCTACAACACTGGTTAGGAATGAGTTGTCATCTAGCTAGAGAGGATATTTAACAATTAATTTTGGAAATGAAGATGAGAAGAGATTTCAAAGATTAATGCATATATATTTTATTCAAAGAAAAACAATGGAGGCGTCGGCATATAAAAAGGGAACTGGTATTCTCGGTTGGGATCATCTTGGTTTTGGGGTCCAGAGAGGAAGGCTATAGACGACCAAGTGCGAGACATTTTTGTCATTCTTTGGTGTATAACCGAGGTGCTGGCCAGAGATAAATTTGAAGCAACCATTTGTGTTCTAAATATTTTGTAAGTGAGCTTAATTGACTAATGCAATGGTTTATTTTCCTTCATTCTCTAATTTTGCCATGAGTAGCTAAGTCCCTTTTCTAAGATTACGGAGGAAACCGTGTTATGTATGCTATAATATTTTGAATTATTTTATATTGTAACAATTCTCCATAGCCCTTATATTCTTGCATAAAAAACGATAATAATTAATCTTTATATGTCCTCGTGCTTCATTCTTGATTTATATGTCTATTTTAGAGACCAGCACTTGAGTAAAGAAAATTATTAGTCATTTGAGAATTTTTATTGATTTAAAACATTTATCTTCCGAGGCGTACTTGTATCCTAAATCGTCTTGAGACCTTAGGGAGAATTTATAGAAAAATGTTAAATATTTTAGTATGCATAATTGGTGGAATCTTGACATCCTAGACTCCTTTAATTGAATACAAGAATCATTTTTAGCAATTTTTGTCTAGTAATCTTTTCTTAATTAGTCTTAAAATTGAATCCTTAAAAAAGAGTCAGAGAATAGAACTTTCTACTTACTACTGTAAAAACTGCATCAAGACATGTTTGGTTGCGGAAGTTCGTAAATAAGAATTTCTCAACACAAGTTAGGGTATATAAACAGGTTTGTAAGAGGTATTCTCTGGGATGAGGGTCGGTTCGTGACCTTACCTAGAAAATAGGTTTTTTATGGAAACCTTAAGGGGTAGGTTACTTCCTAGGGTACACAAACCGATGTCCCCAATTATTTTAAAACAATGACTTTTTCAGAGAAAAAAAGAAATCGTTAGAGAGCACAAAATATTTTTCAGTACTGAAATTTTCAACCTTTTTCTATGATATAGATATTCCTTCTTGATTATAAAATATTTTTTAGCTCAATAAACAAATGATTTTAGAGCACAAGAGTATTAATATTCATGAAGGTAAAATCCTTGAATGCTTGTATTTTCTGGAGCCTGGCTCAACAGGAAATTTTAGCAATCTTGTCAGATAGGAATGATCATAGAAATACGTAAAGATTCCAATATGAAAAAGATTATATCTCATCACAGAACGCCAACGGTTACATCAGAACGGCTAGAACCCCTCATCATCTAACGGTTAAAAATTCTAAACCTTATAAATACTCTTCATTTCAATTCCAAGTTCCCACATTCTACACTTCTATACCTCACTCACTCAAAAATCATATTCAAGAATGCTTCCCAGATTTCGTGGTCCTAGATTCACTAGAAGAGGATTTAACTATTTATATTCAAGAATGCTTCCCAGATTTTGTGGTCCTAGATTCACTAGAAGAGGATTTAACTATTTGTAGAGCCCATGTTTTTCAAACAAAGGATCATATCAACGAAGATGAAGTCGCGTCGAAGATAACGTTTTGGGAGAATTTTTTAGAAAGTTCGTCGCAGAAACATGGAACCAGTTTAACCGTGAGGATGCATGATTGTCGTATCGTTTTATTGTAATTAGTCAGAAGGTATCGGAATTCCTAGGTCTACTAGTGCACAATTACAAAAATAAACTGAACGGTGTATCTATAGATGAAGTGGAACTGAGAAAACTAGAGGAGTGGGAAGTATCTCATGGCTGACCTTTCGCCTTCCAAGCTTGTTTCAACATTCTTATAGAGATCAACAGATTCAACCCCTTCGACATCTTAGGAATTCTAGAAAGCAGTTATTAAATGATGATGTTAATTGACGGCTATGTAGTAGTTTCTTTAATCTAATATATTTTCTTTAATCTGATCTAGTTGATTTAATCCAATATAATATCTTTTTATTATAAGAAAGGTTTAAATTAATTATGATAATTAAGGTGCAAATGGGAAGAAATTTTTATTGATTAGATAAACATAACACAACATATATAACACCAAACTAAAACATTTAACAAAATAAAACGATGGTGATTCAATTCGTTCCTACACGCTTTAATCAGTCCACTCTACTAAAAAACACCTTGGACATTTCCAAAAGTGCTTTCTGTATGTGCATTCTTCTGTGGGACTGTAGAAATACATAAAAGTCGTGCAACTGGGATTTGGAAATCCACTGATTCTCTGTGGACAACGTTTCCGTCGCCACAGTGCTCGCAGTGTAATAACTTGTTCTTCAATTTGGCTTTAAGTTTGAAGTTTCTGCACAACGTTGCAAACTTTTCTTCTTCTTCTTCTTCTTCTTCTTTAATCTTTATAGCGTCATCTAGCATATGTGGTTCCTCTAGACAATTAGGATCTTGACATTGCAAATACTTAAGCTTTTCTGGTTATGATTTGATCATCATTCTGATGCGTGAACAGCCTTCCCGTGGACTCAGGATCCTGTGTTCATCTATATACATTCGCGTCGAAACTATAATCCTGGATTCATCATGCTTTATTCGCAATATAAAAAATTCTTTAAGGATGATGAAATGAATGATGATTCTGAAGATGATGAAGAATGAGAAGAAGTAGTAGTAGAAGAAAAAGAAGAGGATGACGACAATGATGATGATGATGATTTTGTTACTAAACAGATTGGTATTGTTTTCTTAGATCTTGATATGAAAGGGAAAAAGTTTTTCGTTTTATACTAGAAACTGTATTGATTGATGAACCACTTTAAATTCTACATTCTTTAAATGGTTTGCTTTTAATGCCATGCTTCGATTTAGACTGAAGTGCACCATTCTGGTTGTGATTCGATTACCATTCTATATTTATGACGAGAAATATGTCTAGTGACTATTTATGGGAATGAGTGTTGCAAAGGTTTGTAGCGTTGTGAAATGAATATATAAGAAACAGAAAGTGCCTAGAACTAAGATTTTCATTCATCAATAATAATGTCAGATATTATACAAAAGTTTTATGGATACTATACCGTAGTAATTCTGGATTGTCCAACGAAGAACTGGTAAGTATATCTTAATACATTTGTTCTCATTGAGCTACTGCAACATAGTTTAATCAAAATCATATTTGGCGTAACTTGTTGTTTACCTGTTTTTCAGAAAAATACGGCTTAGACAAAGTTTATTGAAGAAAACGGAAGAAAGTTTAAGGATTTTGAATGCTATGAACTCTATAAGGTTCATGTCGCTAGAGTTGATATAGTTTGATGTTATTGTTGTCGTTATGAATTCAATTACCATATATGTAATGTTAACAAGTATCACTTAATATAAAACAGAAGTCTAATTTAAGGTCTAAATATTTACATTAATTAATATTACTGCCACTTCTTTTACGAGATATAAACTTAAACAATAATAAGAACTAAACTAACAACTTCAATAAAAATCAAGTACAATCTTTGGCCTCCTGTTTATCTTCATTTGGCGTATCTTCCATTCAACGCGCTCGTGAACTGTTACCCTGTTGTTTTTGAATTTTTTGTTGTTAACTTTCAAAATCGGAGTTTTTCTTTTCCTTTTAGCGGAACATTTTCTTGGATTAACTCTAAAACTTGCACTTCCCTTTTATTATTTTCAATCTTTTTAAAACTTCCACATATCTTAAAAACAGCGGCTTCAAGTTTTGCATCGCAAAAAAGTGTTATAGCCTTTTCAGACATTTCTCTTGACAAATATTAAACACTGAACTAAATTTTTTAAATAGATTAGTAGAGAAAATTCAAGAGAAGTGTTTTGGTGTTATGGAGTGTTAGAAGATAGTGGTAATTTATAGTGGTAAAAATATGACCGTTTTTTACTTTTGAAAAAGTAGTCGTTGGCAGTTGGACTTCGCCCGCCATCGGGTTGTATTCGTCTGCACGGTTTTATGTAACCCGCCAGCGGATTTGCAGCACCCACGCGTATCACGATGATCTGCCCAGTACTTGCACCATAGTGAAAATTACAGTTTGCCCATCCACCTAGCTCATTAAATTTTTAAGTTTAGCAATTCCCATAGGAATTGCCCTAACTAGCTAAGAATTGACAACCACGTAAAAAACCGAAATCCAATCACAATTATTGTGTGATACTTACAGCGTGTTAGTTTTTCAGCTGGTTTGGTGTCTGGATCTGACTCGGCTCTGACACGACACTAGTTAGATGTCGTACCATTAGTTTTTTAGTTTGAATCATATATGATTCACGACCTGACTCAGACCAAATCTCTGATTCAGATCCATTTGAATCAGGGTATAAAATGTTCATTACTCATGGGACAAAGCCATTGACTCGCATATTTTTTGAATCAGTAGAATCAGATCTGACTCGAAAAAAATTGAGTTAGATCCAGATGAGTCAGGCGATTTCAATCAGATCCAGGGGAAAAAATGATACTCCCTCTGTTCCTTTTTAATAGGCTGGTTTTGATTTTTGAGAAAATTAAGGAAATTAAGAGAACTAATCATTGAAAGTGGTCCTCATGACACTTGTGAATAAAAGAAGTGAAATGAAATGGTCCCCATGATATTTATCATCAAAAGAAATATAATGAAATGGTTCACATGACACTTGTCATCAAAAGAAGTTAAGAGAAAGTGATCCCAGAAAACTAAAGTAACATTTGATTTTCCCAATTAGGAAACCAGCCTATTTTTTTGAAACATTTATTTTAGGAAACCAGCATATTAAAAAAAAACGGAGGGAGTATTACTCGTAACTCGGCACATATTTGAATTATTGTGATTAAGAGGCTAATTAGAATCACAATCTCCAACGACCATTACTTCAACAAATTCCATTTTAGTAGTTGAGACTTTAAACATCAAGTTAGGGTCAAATGACTCAAATCCCATCATATACAACCATAACGATTTCCCAATAGCTAAACTTTCTTATGGTGAGAAGACCTCCATGCAGATTTTAGGCACGTATTATGGTAGATGGATGGCTTTTTGGCATTGGATGATTGCATTGTCTAGATTCTAGATTATGTTGCAAAGAAAACAGATTATCACTTAGGAGCAATTTCATTTGTACCTGTGGATTGGAAATTGCAAAGAAACCCATATTTATGAGTATCTGTTCAAACAAATCTAGCTAGACCATGCAAAGATTAAATTCAAGTTGATATTAAAATTTCAGTACCCACGATCACCCTAAATGTCAAAGATCTTCTCATAAAGAACTTAAAGATTGTGAAAACTGCAATTTTCATTTGAATTTATCTATTGATCATGTACTTGCTGGAGTGTGAACTACTCACTCTATTTGCATTATTATTATTACCTCTTTATTTCTACTTTTTTCAATAACAAACATTTCTCACTATCCTAATTATGGAAAATCCATTCCCTCTTTTACTTCTTTCAATTCTTACGGTTTTGGCTAAACAAGCATTTGCTTCTTCTTTGGAAGAAGCTTCAACCATTGTATCAAGCTACGGACAACCTAAAATCAAACTGAACAAAATAGACTATTGTTGGAGAGCCAAACTACTACCAATATGGTCAGCAAATCGTCGTGCCTTAGCTGAATGTGCTGTAGGGTTCGGTAAGGATGCTGTTGGAGGTACACATGGTGCAACATACATTGTAATAGACTCGTCAGATGATCCGATCCATCCGAAACCCGGTACACTTCGATATGGCGCAGTTCAAAAGGAACCCCTGTGGATAATGTTTAACAAGGATATGGTTATAATACTGAAAACTGAACTAATGATAAACAGTTTTAGAACTATAGATGGAAGAGGAGTTAACGTGGAAATTGCTTATGGACCTTGTATTGTTATGCACGATGTAAACAACATAATAATACATGGGATTCGTATTCATGATTGTGTGCCAGGAAAACAAGAAATTGTTCTTAGCTCACCGGGGCATATAGTCCATCGATTACGAGATGGTGATGGAGTTGATATATTTAACTCCTCACATATTTGGATTGATCATTGTTATCTTGCAAGATGTACGGATGGTCTTATTGATCTCATCCATGGATCCACTGCCATTACTATTTCAAACAACTACTTCACTCAGCATGACAAGGTAAGTATAGGCCTTTCCCCTCTTCATACAACAACTTGTAGCTTGCTTACATGATATTAATTTACAAAGGGGAGGATTTTTCCAAAATTCTAAGAATGAGGTAAAGGGTTAAAAATTAGCATTGGAAAGAAACACCGATTAATATCCCTATGGTTCGGAACTAGTGAAATATCTTTATCATATAAATGGTGAACTCATGGTTTTGAACTAGTGGTGTAGTAGCAGTAAGAATTCAGTTTTTTTACTAAAACCAAATTACTCTGGAAAATCTGGCTAAATTTTGCACGAGTGAAAAGTAAGTCCAACAGATTTCTCAAATAGGTGATACAGTATTGTGAAATAGGAATGCAGGTCAGTAGTTTATGCGGATGCCATACTTCCTCTGTATTGACAAAACTCGAATCTTTAGAAGGTAACCAAAAAAGTAAAAAAAAAAAAATCCAATGCTGATATGATTTCGCTACAGTAAACAAGAAAGAGTTTTCATGGGGAGACTCATATAACCCCACTGAATCAATGTGGTCGATTTGTAGGTGATGCTGCTTGCATACAACTACTATTTCAACTTTCAAGGATGCCAAGGATACAGATGTTAACACAACTTATCCTGTGGATACGCTTTTGTAGGTGATGTTACTAGGCCACAACGATCATTTCAAGGGTGACAAGGTTATGAAAGTTACATTAGTCTTCAACCACTTCGGCCCTGGTTTAGTGCAGAGGATGCCAAGGTGATGAGGCTTTCTTTTAACCAAATAGTTGACAGCTAGCTGGTATTCCACAACCCCTGAAACTAAATTGGAATGATGTATTCGTTGCAGAGTAAGAAGGGGGTATGCTCATGTTGCGAATAATAGGTACGATGAGTGGTTGATGTACCCCATTGGTGGGAGTGCAAATCCTACAATCTTTAGCGAAGGGAACTACTTTACTGCATCCAACAATTCCGGCATCAAAGAGGTAAAATTTAAAGAATGAAACCTGTAAAACTTCACATTATTTCTCCACTAATTTACTGCTTCGAATTTTATGTGTCAACTGTTACTCTTATGACAGGTAACGAAGAGAGAGAGTGATAGTGGGTGGAAACAGTGGAAATGGAGGTCATATAACGATGAATTCGAAAATGGAGCTTTTTTTGTTGAATCCAGTTGGGGAAATTGTGCTCCTAACTACACTCAATCTCAAACATTCAAGGTTTATAAAGGATCAATGGTGCCTACTCTAACATCATATGCCGGTCCTCTGAGATGTACAGCTGGATACCGATGTTAAATACTATTAAAAATGATTTTGAGGTCCACCTTTCTAATTTTCTATGGAATTTCTCTTCCTTGTTAAGTAAGGATACCAAAATGTGTGAAATTATGAACACTAACTTTTCTTTTATAAGAACCATAATGTTGTTTGGTTAGCAAACATAATTAATAGGTACTGAAATTCACTAGAAAGAAATTGTACTGCCTATTCTGAAACCAAATAAATCAGTAACTTTCTTTTAATTTTGTTGGAAAAGAAAGATTCAAAAGAGGTACCTGGTTGTGATATGCACAAACACATCTCCAAGACTCTGGCACCAATCTGCCATCATGATTAGCTCATTTCCTATTACACATACACATCTGACATCAGTAGTAAAGTAGGACTAGGCTTTCCCAAGCCTTCCAAACCGTAACCATCATTGATTCTTCTCCGCAACTATGGGGACATCAGCTTTATCAATCTCCAGGGAATCACATACAGGTGGACCTAAATCCCATCATGAAACAATACTATCAAACTGAGTGAAATAATTTTCAGTAAAATCAGGTTACCGCCGAAGATAGAGAAACCAGCCTAAGGCAGCAAACCTTTCTTTCCACAGTTGCTGATGAAAACATAAGTTATATTTTACATTCCATCTAATATAGCAGCTTAGGTTCCCCAATCAGCGAAAATGTAGGTGAGCACCAAAAAAGTGGTTACATATTTTAATATAATATGTAGACAATCAAAATTTGGTTTTTTCCACACCTCCTCTCCAGATCAGTAAACAATCAAAAGTCACTTTTTTGCCATTTCGACCAAAAACAGACTTGTTTAGGCTTGTATTAATTGTTAATTTTCGATAATCTTTCATCAGTTTGCTCAACACTGGTCTAATTGGCAATCATTTTTCAATAAAAACGTTCGACACAACTTTGGGCAGGAGTTTTCCTTATCCTCCCATCTACCATGGCTTTTCTTATCTTAGAAGCATGGTCCCATTTACCTGCTTCTGCATAAATGTTTGATAGCACGACGTATCTCCCACTATGTTGTGGTTGCAACGTAAGCAACCTTCTCCCCACCGAATCTGCCAAATCGACATTCGCATGAACCCTACAGGCACCCAAAAGAGCCCCTAAAACAGTTGCATCGGGCTGAAAAGGCATACTTTTTACAAACTCCTCTGCTTCTGCCAATAAACCTGCTCTTCCCAAAAGATCAACTACACACCCATAGTGTTCCATCCTTGGAATAACCCTAAAATCAGGCAACATAGCCTGATACCATTTTAATCCCAATTCCACGAGCCCGGCTCGAGCGCAAGCTGTAAGAAGAGCAACAAATGTTATCTCATTTGGGTGAAATCCTTCTACTCTCATCTTCTCAAACATACTTAAAGTCTCTTTCTCTCTACCATTACAAGCCAAGGAAGACATTAGTGCATTCCAAGTGCACACTTTTTTATCTGACATTCCATTGAAAACTTCAAAAGCACTGTCCATGCAACCTGTTTTACCATACATAGAAATCAAAGCTGTTCCTAGAAAAGCAGTCAACTCGATCCCATTCTTAACAATGTAACCATGGATCTGCTTTCCTTGATAAAGACATCCACCTCCATCCAAATTCGAACATGAGCAAAGAACAGAAACAAATGTAGCTTCACCAGGACTCACATCACAATCAATCACATCTTCATGCGCCAGCATCTTCTTAAAAAACCACATTGCCTCATTAAAACACTCACATTTTCCAAATCCGTTAATGACACTTGTCCAAGAAAACACGTCACGTTCAGACATCTTTTCAAAGAGTAAAACAGCAGATTCCATTTCACCATTTTTTCCGTAAGCATCAAGCATTGCATTTGTTGTAACCATGCACGGTTCGGGTATTTCTTCGAACACCTTTTGTGCCTCTTGAAGATGTCCAAATTGCGCATAGAAACTGACAAATGAAGCATGAACAAATGGATCAAACAATAACCCACGTTTGATAGCTTGGTTATGAATAGGTCTACCTAAGAATGAAGCAAAAGTGGGTGAAGAGGAAATAGCTTTGATTACAGAAGGAAAAGTGTGATTATTTGGTGGCGCTTGATGAGAAAGCATAGAAGTAAAAAGAAGTAAGGATTTATAAGGATTACCAAAATTAAGATGCGCTCTTATTAAGGTGTTGTAGAGAAGTGTTTTTATCCATTTTGAAGGTTGGGACGAGGGTTTTAAAAACAAGTGACAGCTTGTGATTAGAAGCGAATGAATTTGATTGATTTGTCTTTTTTGCTTGAAGTGCTTTTGGAGAAGATTAAGTAGAAACTCATGTGAATATAACATATATACCAGACTGTAATTAAACAACTCAAATACTTCTGTGAAACAGCAAAAAAGCCGTAAGAATATCATTCATCACAGAAGTGCTAATTCATGACTGCTAACAAGTTCTTCTGTTGTTGCTAACAAGTTTTTCTCTTGCTAATTATTAGCATATGTAATGAGAGTCTGTGAGTCATGTATGAGTTGTGTGAGGTGAGCATGTGATATGCACGTGAGAAGTCTATGAGCGAATAGAGTGTCGAGAGAAGAATGTTCTTTTTATACTCAAGTCCGTCCTGTATTGAATCCATCTTTCTTATTATTCAATTGAATACAAACCGTATTGCAGAGATGTAGATTCTCAAATCTAACATGGTATCAGTACTGAGAAATCAATTTCTCAGGGGTATCGATCCTATCTTCCGCTGACTAAATCTTAAATTCTTTACCAATTTCTTCTGCTGCTGCCATTCTTCATCATCTTCAATTAGGCTTTTTGAAGTTTGATTTCAAGATTCAAGGAGTATGTATGAAGAGTTGTTACTGGTGATTTCTTAGTGCGAATTAGGGTTTGATCCTGATGCTTTACTGCTGCGTCTTCAAACAGAATCAAGCATAATTCTCAGATTTGAAATTCGGTTTAGATCACTTGAGATCTTGGGAATATAGGTTTTCAATTTAGTTTTGAGATGGAACTTGATTTTTCTACCTCAACTGCTTAAATTGAATCAACGTTGGTAATCTCGAATCTCATCTTTTGCTTACTTCAAATTTGATTTTATGTGTCCGATTTCTACATCACTATCTCCACAACATTCAATTTTGTCTTCAAATTCTGTTTTCATCATAATTGGGTTTGAATTTGACCTAGTTCTTTTATCAAATCCTACTAGTACTGATTCCTGAATCTATATGATCTGAGCATGCCTATTTCTCCTACAACAGTTAGCTAGGGAGAAGCTTAATTTTGTTCCATTGTGTAGTGAAGAACAATTCTTCTTAAATTCAATAGAACATTGGGGTACGTGTGTGTGTTGATTGTTTGCTGCACCACTGTGTGCTTAATCTTGCTTCGGTTAGCTCCTCCTCTCAATGTTACTTTGGTACAGTCCTCATAGTAGAGTGGTATGTGAGTGAGCTGGTTTGTGTGCATAATGATGAAACTGAGGATGATGCTCTGGGATTGAATTTGGTGAGGGTACTGGTAGACAGACTGGAGTTCTCTTTGATGAGTCTACATTCAATTCTGATGTAGCCTGGTTTAGTTATCTTTTACTTTCCTATTCGTTAGTTTGTGTGATTGAATAATACAAGGTCCAACTGAGCTCATTCTGTGACCACACCAATAAAATAAGTGAAATAATCGAGTCAAGTTACTCTTTGATACTTGCTTTTGGATTGACATATTGAGTATTGCAGCTGAGAATGGTAATTGGGGTTGGTGCTTTTACATGTTGGAACAGTTGGTTGTTGAATCCGCTTCCTTGAATGTCATCTTCTGAGTGTGTAAGTTCTTGTTGTTGCTCGTGCTGCTGTTACATCTATTTGATGGTGATTGAAGCTAGATCGGGTGCATTATTTCATGGGACGGTGAATCTCTAATTGGGTGTTGACAAATTTTATTACTCTTTGTTATGTGGATGGAGTTGTGTGTTGTTGTTAGTTTATAATACTACATGTCAGAATTGTGCAGCTCCTCTACTGTTGGTTGGCATTGAACTTCAGTTCTGGTCCCTATCTCCCTGCATCAACTATATCTGATCCTGCTAATGATATTCTTGCAACAACTTTAGCTGTGAGAAAAATGTACATGTTGGTATGCTGTTTTTGGTATTTATCTGCAGTAACTACTACTGATATGCTTTATCCACTACTTCTTAAATCTTGCTGGAGGTCATGTTCTTAATGCTGCTCTTTTAGAGTTTATTTTAAAATCTTCGTTGATTGGATAACAGTTGCGATGTCAAGCAGTTCATTACTAATACTTATACATTCGTACTCTTCCTACTTCTACTGCATCACTTACTTTCACAACATCTGGGAGTTCAGCTTGTCAACATTTTTCGATAATTCAGTTGTTCAGGTCAAGTTGTATTTGCATACGGGTACCCGCATCACTTCTTTTGGAGCACATACTACTTTTTCTGCTGGATTTGCTAGAGATCTTGATATGTAATACAAGACCAACCGTGAGCTTATTCTACAATTGCCACTACTACATCAATTACTACTACATCTCCTGTTACAAACATATTTCATCCTGCAATTACTTGTCATGTTATGCCTACTAGGACATTTTCTTGTCGCCAACAGCACTATTCATTGTATTGCTTACAAAGTTCACTTGTTGTTGTTGCGACAACCAATGACTGCGTACTTTCTTTCTCCTACTACACTCACTGCAATGACTACAACAACCTGGTATTATCTTTTCATTCTATGCCTAGATCTCTTCCTTAACATCCATTGCCAACCTGCAAAATTGGTTTCTGCAGTCATTGTTTTATCTTCTAGCATATGTAATGAGAGTTTGTGAGTCCAATCTCAAGTGGTCTTGTTACAGCCCACTAGAGATTGAGGGAGGGTAATAGCATATGTAATGAGAGTTTGTGAGTCATGTATGAGTTGTGTGAGGTGAGCGTGTGATATGCACGTGAGAAGTTTATGAGCAAATAGAGTGTCGAGAGAAGAATGTTCTTTTTATACTCAAGTTTGTCCTGTATTGAATCAATATTTCTTTATATCAATCAATTGATTAAATCGTTGCAATGTAGATATCAGGATTTTCCTGTGTTACTAATGACTTACTTCTGTGATGGTTTTCAGATTGGAAGATGATCCGACGCCAAGTTATTTGACCGTCCTGCCTATACTTCAAACTAGCCGTCCTGACCGTATCGGATGGTATTGGGACAGGAAGGAGTCCAATTTTGCAAGGCTGTTAACGGGGTATCAGGTTATGTAGGGGTGTACCAAGCCAAGGCAAAACCTATTTTGTCCTATATGAAGAAAAAAATTGTCTTATCTTGGTTTTGATATACCCCCACCTAATCTGGTATCCCCTATTAGCAATTTTGTAATTTTGTGCCCGCTTCTTTAAAGAGTGCACAAAACAAAATATTCTTATTGTCTATTCAAACTCACTGCTAATTATTTGTTAAAAATTGAGTCCGGTTAAGTGCACCACAAGTTAACCGGGGTGCACATTCCTTCCCGCTCTATTTGCCGGATACTATCTGGGTTTTGAAAAAAAAAATCATTTTATTATAAAAATTAATGGAAAATTGACGCACAAGTTCTCATGCTTTATTTTTCTCTTTTTAATCTTCTGCTGCTATTCTCAGACTTCCTAGTCTTACTTTCTCTGGCTTGCCTTCCTATAAATCAAAAATGAAAAGAAAACATAAATGGGAATGTTACAATTTTCTTCTTCTTTTGTTATCCGAAATCAAGAATTTTAAAATTAACAACTTGTTCCTATTTTGTTAACTATGATCACTCAAAATGAAATAGAATCAGTTTGTTTTTGTTTACCGATCTACCAAGATTTTAGATGAGATTCTCAAACATAAAAACAAAAGAGAAGAGGACATTGAAAACGGGAGAAGATTACAATTTCATTACAAATACAAATAACCCCGGTAAATAAAAAAGAAGTGAACAAAATCTAAAGCTGACAAGAGGTCCTCAGAATGGTGATTAATGCTATGATTGTAGTTGAATTGGGTAAATTTAGGCTTGCTTACCATTGTCAAATCTCTTCCATGGTTCTATGGATGGGATAAATTGATTTGTTATAATACTAGGTTAAGGTCTTTTAACTTCTTCTATGTTTTACATTTTGATGATCCTCATTACTGTTAAAATATCTTCTAGTAATCTACTAAATCAAAAGAGAGAGTAGAACTCAGTTAAAGGAAGAGAGAGAGATAGGGTATATAAGCGATGATAGAGACTCCTGGAATTTGGTGAAGTTTTGGAATAATTTTCTGTAAAAGATAATACGGAAAAAATACATAACACCGTTTTTCAATTAACCACTCCTCGTGTACAGAATGTGCACCCTGGTTAAAACAGGATGCACAAAGTCGGACTCTTAAAAATGATTTTAATTTTTACTTTAATTCAGATATAATCTATAAAAGGAAATAATATATGTCTATCCTAGAATAAAATGATTTGTTTTTGCTCGGTCAAATAGAATGATTTGAAAACAGGAAATTGGTTTGAAAGGATTAAAATGTTCATGGTTCTTGTTTTCCATCTGAAACTCACGTTTACATTATGATATTTATCAAGATAATATTAACGGAATGTAATTTTTAATATATGAAGCTTTATGATCTTTAATGGAATTTTATTAGATGGTCCATATTAAGCCAATATTAATTGTATTCAATCAATCAGATTTCTGTTTTCGATCTCTGCCGGAACTTTTTCTTCATAAAATAATCAAGATGAAGATGTTTATGCTTAAAAAACTCCAACGATTAATACACTACTACATCAATCTTATTCCCTAGTAGTACTATAAAATAGAAACCTCATAAAGAAAAGTTGTATTTACGATTCAATTATTCAAAATTAAAAGAGATTTCAATCAGTATTAGACCGATGAGAAATCAACAAAAAGAACATAATCGAATCAGGGTTCAGAAGATATCATACAACTACCTACCGTAATTATCAGTTACTTGTTTTGAAATCGTTATATTTTAGGATATAAGATACCATTTACCTTTTTAAAATTTATTTTTCATTAAAAATTAATCAAAAAACGAATTTAATAAATAGTTGACGGTTTAATTAGAACAGCCAATAGGAATAATTTGTTTTATGCACACTCTTTAAAGGAGTGTGCACAAAATTGGGCTCGACGGGAAGGGGTATTTAGCATATTTCATGCATATTATGGGAACTACCAAAAAAATTAATCAGCACGTCAGGTGGCCTGCCAAACTAGCCCGTAGCACTATGTAAAAATTGTGGTGAGATATAGATGTTATCGGGCAGTAAAAAATATATTGCTAGCGGTAGACTTTTGATTGCTGCCACTGGAGATTTCGCCGCTTGATCTGATTCTGACGTTAACGACTTTTTCTCCCTTATTTCGGTCTTATATATACGCGCCCTACTCCATCAATTTACTCACACCTAATCTTTACATAAATTTTACGCTATTTACTTATATCTTTTATCTTTATCCTCAATTTACTTACTTTTAGTTTCATAATCGATGGCATATTCTGATGAAGAGATATAAATATCATATGGATAGGTTAAATCACAACAAGAAAGGCATGTTCGAATATTGCGACAACTGGATGGTGTAGCAGGTGAAGATAGAGAACCAATGAACACTATGATGCTCATGCGTTCGGGAAACATACCTAGACCTCCAGAGCCAAAAAAAAAGTATTCACAAAAAGATAGACGTATCGAGCGAGAGATGAGTTCCACCAGAAGTTGATGCACGATTATTTTCTTCCCGATTCCGTCTACTCTGATGAAAATTTTCAACATCGGTTCTGCATGCCCGAGCACTTGGTGATAAATATTATTAATAAGCTTTGTCAGGTATATCTTCAATTTAATTATCAGTTTGATGCACTGAATATTAAACATCTTGTACAAAAAGTTAATTCAACGCTAAGAATTCTAGGTTATGGGAGACCTTTGGATTTGAATGATGATTACCTTCGTATAGGAAAATTATTTTTTTTACAAGTATCTTTCATTGTTTTGCGAAACGATGATTAATCATTTTAGTCCAACATATTTACGAAAACCAACCGAGGAAGATTTTAGGGAAAAATTATAGCAAAACCAAGATATAGGATTCCAAGGAATGATAAGTAATCTTGATTGTATGTATTGGGTATGGACTGGATACCCTATCTATTAGGTTGGTCAATATAACGGTCATTACCTAAAACTAACTGTTATCCTTGAAGTTGCTGCTTCTTATGATTGTTAGATATGACACGCTTTTTTTTGGTTTTCGGGTTCATAAAAGGGCATTAACATTTTCCACGATTCGTTTCCGTTTGAAAACTTAAGGTATTAAATATTTTTCCAAATACATTTACAATCAACATTCATCAATACATTCACAAATAAAATAATCTATCAAAAAAGTCAAGATTATTTCAACCTTATCGCCAGCTCTCAAGCGGTAAATTGGGTCGCTCATACCGGTATTTTAACGGTAAAAAATGGATTTAAGGAAGGATGAAGCGGAAGTTCGCTATTATTTTTTTTCATATCGTGGTTTAAGTGATCGTGAAATGCACTAGACTATGCACAACATGGTAATACCGTAAACTCGACATAATAAGGATTTGACTAACCATGATGATGTAGAGTTGAGGCCTGATATTTGACCAAAAACAACGATATCTGCAAGGAATTATGCGCAAATGACTAGTTACATTCAGAACTAAAATCTGTATGACAGGTTAAGTGTGTTAGAGCATTTCCCAGTTGAGCCCACCAAGCGTTGGTATGTGATAGACACATTTTTGTGTCTAATTTGATCTCAATACTATATATTGTTGGCACTCGATTTTGTACTAATTTTGTTATTTTATGTATTTGTAGGTATTTTTTGGAAATAAACATTTTTGGAAAATTCTGCTCGAAAAGTTGATTTTGTCACCCGAAGGACAAGTGTTATTCGGACTCTCGCTTTTGGATAAGGGGTAACCTAATTACTAAGGGGCACCCCCAGGTCACCCCCAAGGCATCTGCTATTCGCACCCCAGTCCAGGATAAGGGGCACCTTCTTCAACAATTTGAAAACTGAAAATTGGCGGGAAAATGTTCACAGTTCAGGAGAATTTTCGATCGAAGAAATGAAGTAGTTGTAGGTCGATTCAATGGCTGAATTTTGGCAGAAAGATGTGATTTAGCCTAAGGAAGATATTTTGGGTGTCGAATTTGATCGGAATTGGCTGGAAATATCGATTTGATTCTCGAGCTCAAAACAGAGCTACACGGAGTGAACACGACCTGTACACGGTGTTTTGTGTGTTTTGGTTGTGCATGGAAGTGTTTTGGAGGAGTTGGATGACTTATGAGGCATGTATAAGGCTTACTAGAGCGTGCAGGATCGAAGTTTACGTGTGAAATTCTAAATCTGGTAAGAAAATATTCAAAAATAATGTTATTCACTGCCGAGTAAAGACGAATTATTTGGAGTTATGGCGAGGGATTTCAGCGTGTCTTTGAGTATAAATATGATATTTGGGTCTACTAGAATGGTTGTCGAGAGTTTGGGGAGGTTTGGAGGCGAGCAGAGAGGCGCAGGAGGAGTTGCAGAGAAGTTACCTGTTGCTGCTGCTGCTGCTGCCATTAACACGCCTGAAGAACACGAAGAACGGACCAGCCAGAGCAGTCGTTCTTCAACATTTTGGCGCCGCTGCCGGGGATTTGTGCTTAGGTAGAATTTTTTTTTTAGGTTTATTATTTTTTTTATAATTGTTTGTTCCTTTTTACGTTTCTTTTTGTCTTTATTTTGCAGGTTCAAAGTTAAAACTAAGGATTTGGAGAGGAAAAATCTTAAAGCGAAAAGCGAAAAGAGAAGAAAAAAAGGACAATTTTAGGATTTATTTTTTATTTTTTTTAGAGTGTGTGAGGAAAACTGTAATTTTTTTTTTATTATTTATTTTGGACTTTGGACTTTAAACAATTGGACTTTATTTTTTTTTAACCCTACGGAAGGGTATTATTATTAAAAAAAAAAAAAAAAAAATTATTATATAAACTGTGTGCAGGGAAGGACGACGATTACTATATCGTCTCGGCCCCTCGGGTTTGCACACGGCATAGGAGTCGTGGCCCGAGTCGACGACAACGGTTCATCCCCCGTCTGGTACGGGAGGTAAGTCCATCGAAACACTCGTGAATCTCCTGTAAGCGAGTTACTGTATTCCTTAAGGTGATTCATTGATTGAGGACGAATTTGGACTGTTTTTAAATTCCTAGTAAAGGGCAAGGCCTGGCCAATACAAGATAAGGGTTCGGATTTCATCACCGCTCCCTTCTTGCCCGCCTTAGGAAAACGAAACCTAACGCGAACCCAAGCTTAAAATTTGGAATAGAACGAGACCGATAGGGTAACGAGCTTAATAGGAAACTCGTTCGAAAAATATTGGTTGCTCTTTAAGCACACTCCAAAGTTCATGATGGTTTCTGTGGGTTGAATGCGTGACTGCGCCGCCTTGTGATAGCGGTGAGGCCTTGGGTATCAAAGCTCCACTGAGCTTCCCTCGCCTCAATTCAACTTACTTTGACTCGGATTGATTCCAGAGGGGTTTGCTCAAATTGCAACGAATTCCCTTTCGAAAGATAGAAGCTGGTCTAGAAACAATCTAAGTGGAGCCATCATGCTTTTTGTTTGCTAGAAATCTTTAGGTTTGCTTTGGTGGAGTCGAGTCGGCCTTGTTTGTGATTGTATAGAATCCCTCTGTAGTTTATATTTCTTCGGTGATGAATCATTTTGAGGAGACGCCACCTGCGATGACATTGCGAGAATATATGTCTAGAAATTCTCGTTATCAAGAGACGTCTTCGGAAATGACTCTTGGTGAATATATGCGTGGGCAGCGATATATGGATACTCCAACTTTTATTGAGGAATCACCTCTAACGATCTATGAGAAATATTATAAACATAGACCATGTAGTTTGGAACAAAGATTGAGAATTCTTGAATTTCAAAAATTGTATCATGATGATGAGGATAGTGATGATGAAGAATCTGAAATATGTGGGAATAGTGATCAGGAATTTGTTACCCCAGTTGAGCCTTATAATGATTATATTATTTCTGGTTCAGATCCTAATAATTTTAAAAATTATTCACCTATTCAAAAGGACGAGGATTTGACTAGAGATACCCCCGTCTCAGACGATGTAGTATGTCCTGTTTACGAAACCGATGATGGTTTAGAGGAACCAGTTTATCTTGAGATCGAGTCAAACGATTTAGAAACAATAGTCTTAGATGAACTCGTAGAGATTAGCGAGGATGAACCTGACTTAGAAAAATCAATTGCCGACCTAGAAATTAGGGAGGTTATGACCAGTCTATCTAGAGACGCCGAAAACTCTAAGTTTGGGGGTGAGTATCATTCTCCATGTGCTTTAACTCTTAGTAAGGTCCCTCACTTGGGACTTGACATCAATGCCTCAACCATCTTACAAGATTATCTTCATAATCGTTTTCCAGAACCTAATGATATCCAACAAGAGTCTCAAATGTTAGAAACCCATCCTCTGGTTGATGTGGTTAACCCAGGCAATAATACCAAGATTGATTTTGTTTTCCCACCAAATAGTTTTCTTCCAACTGTGGGAACGTTTATATTCCAAATGTGTCGAATATTAAGTTGTGAGACTAAACCTAAATGCCTTAGGAAATTAGAATCGATACATTTGCTTAAGAATGACCACTATTCTCACTGTGGTCAATTTTGTAAGTCATATCTGATTGACTTAGATGATCCGCAATTATTTAGGTTATTACTTTGTGATTCCAAGTTCTTATTTGAGTTTTTCCAGACTCTAGGACCTAATAATTTGGATCCAACCTATGAAGAAACGCAGCCAATGAAAATATTCTATTTAGACCCTTTCATAGAGCCTGAACCTGAACCACAATTAGCGATAGTTTTTAGGAAACTAGGTAAGGGCATGCTTTTCTTGTCCTTTCTTGGTTCATGTAGTTTCCTTTGTCAGCTCTTTTTGGTTTTAAGACCCACAGTTATTCCGGCTACTTTTATACGGTTCGAGTTGACTAAACCTTTCCTACGTCTGGCTGAAGACTTTAAACTTAGCACTTCTTGGGAGGTAACCCAATATCTGCGACATGGTAATATCCTTCCTTATCTCTTTCTCTTGCTTAAGTGGTAACAGTTTCTCCTTGTTCATGCTTTTAGTTTCATCTTTAGAACATTGAGGACAATGTTAGATTTAAGTTTGGGGGTATGGGAGAAACTTTTTAGTTGCAATAAATAAACTCCAGAGCCTAGAAATTTATGCGTATTAAGGATAGCACTAACCAATCTAAGTGGATGGAAACATTTTTGTTTTAGGAGTTGAGGAACCAATCTGACTAGATGGAAACATCTATAGAGTCTATTCATAAAAGCACAGAGCTCAGGTGTTAGAAATAACATGATAGTTTCGCCATATCTTGTCGAGTCCTTTTCACTTTCTATTTTTAGTTTTCTTTTGTTTCAAGTGATTTGGTGGGGCACACGATTCAAGTTGTTACCTTTGCTAGGGTGAAATAGAGTGACTGAGTTACCTTTTCAAAAAAAAAAAAAAAAAAAAAAAAGACCGGACCAGTTAGACCAATCGGAATAAGTATTAACACTTGGATAGCAATATGTGTGTGTTCTCCCTGTTTCCGTCGCCTAAGCAAGCGTGGAATGCAGGACCCGTGGGAACTATCGTGTAATCTGCTGACAAGAAGCATGCTTGGATCAAAAGATCTATTCATGCCGTTAAGTTTAAAAAAAAAAAAATGGTTATTGTTATGTGTAGTCAACTGCTGGTTCCCTTGTATTTGCCAGTTTGTTGATCTAGATTTAAGTTATTGACCACTGGTTCCCTTGTATATGCCAGTGTGTTAATATTAGTCAGACCGGTATCTCAGTCATTTAGGTTAGGTTCACTTGGCAGAGGCCTTCAGACAGATATGGGAAACACCGTTCACTTTTCAACCATCTACATTTTTCTTTCCATCTTCTTAATCTTTTCATGTGATTAGTCTGACTCCGAGTATGATGTCCATCGTGAAACTATCTTAGTAGAGCTCTGTCACTTATATGAATTTTAGTATGCTTGAGTGCAAACTCGTGTACAGCAATTGGAATTTCGCATCAGGGTTCTTCCTCTTAAAGTCAATAATTGTATGCCAACCAAGGAGGTTCTTTAGTGCTTTCCAAGGTTCTGCGTAGATAGCTGGGTCTGGAGTATTGGTTTTTTGTGGTACACCTCTGATAAACCCACCCGAGATTAACTCGGTCACTTTTCAAGAATAAATTTTGCTCGAGGACTAGCAAATAATAAGTTTGGGGGTATTTGATAGACACATTTTTGTGTCCAATTTGTCTCAATACTATATATTGTTGGCACTCGATTTTGTACTAATTTTGTTATTTTATGTATTTGTAGGTATTTTTTGGAAATAAATTTTTGAAAATTCGGCTCGAAAAGTTGATTTTGGCACCCGGAGGACAAGTGTTATTCGGACTCCCAAGTTTGGATAAGGGGTAACCTAATTACTAAGGGGCACCCCCAGGTCACCCCCAAGGCATCTGCTATTCGCATCGCACCCCAGTCCAGGATAAGGGGCACCTTCTTCAACAATTTGAAAACTGAAAATTGGCGGGAAAATGTTCACAGTTCAGGAGAATTTTCGATCGAAGAAATGAAGTAGTTGTAGGTCGATTCAATGGCTGAATTTTGGCAGAAAGATGTGATTTAGCCTATGGAAGATAGTTTGGGTGTCGAATTTGATCGGAATTGGCTGGAAATATCGATTTGATTCTCGAGCTCAAAACAGAGCTACACGGAGTGAACACGACCTGTACACGGTGTTTTGTGTGTTTTGGTTGTGCATGGAAGTGTTTTGGAGGAGTTGGATGACTTATGAGGCATGTATAAGGCTTACTAGAGCGTGCAGGATCGAAGTTTACGTGTGAAATTCTAAATCTGGTAAGAAAATATTCAAAAATAATGTTATTCACTGCCGAGTAAAGACGAATTATTTGGAGTTATGGCGAGGGATTTCAGCGTGTCTTTGAGTATAAATATGATCTTTGGGTCTACTAAATGGTGTCGAGAGTTTGGGGAGGTTTGGAGGCGAGCAGAGAGGCGCAGGAGGAGTTGCAGAGAAGTTACCTGCTGCTGCCATTAACACGCCTGAAGAACACGAAGAACGGACCTGCCAGAGCAGTCGTTCTTCAACAGTGACAGACAGCGGCTCGTGGGTCGTAGTGTGGGTCTTAAAACGCTACAACACAGTTTATCTTTTTATCGTTCTTCCTTTTGTAACGGTGAACAGCCTTTGCAACAGTTATTTCTGTTGCAATTTTTCTGTTCACTTGTTTTACTCCCTTTAATCAACTTTTTGAGCTTAATACATGTATGATTAATATGAGGAGCTAAACCCCAACACTGGGGTGATGGAGGAAGCCTTATTTCACACTTGGGTAATTATATTTAATTCTTCTCATGACTTTTGCACTAATTTTAATTGAAATTATGATTTGAAAAAATTAGTTGTCATTTGATTTGATGCGGCATGCTTAGCTTAGATGATTTGATGCCTCATGCATAACATTTACATCTAATATTTGGAGAATTTATCTTGGCAAAATAAGAGTCAATATATTTTATATATTTACTGAGCTATAATTGTTAAAAGAATCATTATTTGAACCTTAAGAAATGAATTCGGTGGAATCCTAAACCCCAGTACCTCTTGCACCATTGTTAATATTTTTGTGTATATAATTTTTATAAATCTAAAAATCCTTCACCTTCATAAGTCCGAGTTTGAACGATACCCCTTACCACTACAACTACAACCCACATTAAATCTTTAATCAGTATGTCAAACTTGGTTGTCATATTTTAGCTCCAAAACTCGAAGATGATTGATTAGATTACTAAACTCAACTTCGTTAGGTTAGACTAAGAACATAAGAAATATTGAGACAAGCTCGTGTTACAAGAACTCGAAGATGTGTCGGCATCAACATACACATCATATTTTTCTTCGAGGTTAGTAATACAAGCTTGACTTGTTTTCATTTCTATTTACGTTTCTTTCTAGTTGTTAGATTGAAAACATAACATAAGAAGTATTGGTAACTTGATATTTCTATTGTGATCAAACTGTCAAGGAAGTATATACTAGTTGTTTCATACAACTTTAGTATATTGGATTACGAAGTATAGCGTTTATCTTTTGAACGTCGTAAATGTGACATAACACTAACTTTGTAATTCGCTACTAGTTAATATGTTGAACTTTGAGTTGATTTCATGCATAGAAAAATATGTTTATCTACATGAGTTTAAGAAAGTAGAATTGCCAAACTTGTTCCGTAATTGAAATGAACAAAATTATCTATTTTAGAACCGATCCCTTACTATGATCTATACTAGGACCCCTCTCATGGATCTATAGTATGACCGATCCGTTATTTGGGGATCTATAGTAGAACTGATCCCTAATGATAACCATTTAAACGTTTTTCTCGATCCGGCTATAATCTTAGGGTTTTGTTAGCTGTCGAAACCTGAGTTTGGTAATTATGGAAAATTCACAAGATTTTGATATAATATTTTGAACATGTGCTAAACTCTTATTACTTAATGTTCAAGTATTTTTCTTTATACTCCAGGTGAGATCTCAAACCGAAATATTCCATAATATCTTCTTTGATATTCGTTTTTATATATTTTTAATTTTTCAGTAATTAAAGCATATCTTTGTATATTATATTAGTAAAGTATACTTGTATGTTTAGTTAATATTTGGTTTTCATCCATGAGTAATTTTGGAATATTAGTTGGACAACAGTTGGAATATTTACAAAATCGAAAATTGGTATTTATTGCATATCTTGTAGTATTTTAGGATATGGTAATTTCTTGGTTTCCAAACTACCAAGGTGATTATAAATAGTGAAGTTTTTTGTTCTTAAAAACTATCCTGCGACACACGTACTTCATTTTGTAATTTGTGTGAGGTAAGCCGACTAGCGGTATTCTCGTAATACTCATTGGAGATGAAAGTATCATAATTAGGTGAAATCTCTTACGTCCGCTTCGTTTAAAGTCTTCTTTGGCACCAAGTGGCGTCTAGTAATATCGTTGGTGGGAAATTAGAATCGTATTGTTATTTAGTTTTCGATTATTGATTTGATTGACTAACGATATAATTAAACTTTGATATCACCTAGTTTGTTTATTATGTGATACTTCTCTTCTGATACAAGGTAACTCGAACTAGATAAAGGATATTGACGATTTCAGATCTGATATTTGATTCAATATCTGAAGATAAGACATGTGAACATTCATTGTTAACAGACTCTGTTCTGTGCGTGATCGATCATTAGGAAATCAAGTTGTTTGTGCAGGTACTTTGAAGATTGAACATTTGAACATTTTGTTATTGGTATCCTGATATTTGTGCTTATACTTTGTGCACACTTGATTGACTGAGATCCGACATGCTCGTTTATCTTGATAGATCTTTTATAGCTTGTGGTGTAGATCGATAATCTATCACTTGGTGTTTCTCTTTAAGACCTGAATTTGATAGAATGTGAACTAAAATTGATTATCTTTGATAGTCTTTAGATAACTGATACAAAGGAGTTTATATTGATTAAACGGAAGAACCTTTGTAACTCAACTTATCCCTCATTAACTTGTTTCTCTGGGAGATTGATAGAGCGGTTACTGAAAAATGTTAGTCCTTTACTGTTTCGGAATACGATCCAAAGGAGTTGAATGTTAGAAGTCCTCACAGTACGTGGAGAAACATAAGATAGTGGACTTTATCTTAGGATTCACTAGCATAGACCATATTGGTAGTAAGCGCAGGATTACTAAAGGAACTGAGTAAGTTGGAATTAGTTCAAAACCGGACTAAGTCCCAAGGTTTTTGTTCATCTGCGGTTTCCTTGTTAACAAAATATTTTGTGTAATTTTACTTTACTTTCTGCATTATAATTATTGTGTTAGTTATAATAAAGTAAACGCACTAGTATGTCAATCCAACACTTGGGGTTGATGCTAGTAGATTGGTTCGGAGCGCCGAAACCTATTTTATACACCTAGTGTTACCTTGTTTAAAAGTAATCTCCTTGACATTGCTTGTCTATATTAGATTACACAAGGTGTGTCTTACATAGGTGGATATCGAAAAGATTACTGTGTACTTGGTACCTTCTGTTAGAGCATAGCGCGGTTGAACCTACCAAGCGTTGGTATGTCAAGTTTGGTTGTCATATTTTAGTGAATCAAAACTCATTTAAAGAGTCGCTTGATTATTTACTAGAGTCAACTTCGTATAGGTTAGCTAGAAAGTTACTAGGATATGAGACTTACAAGTATTACATGAAGACTTGAAGAATGTGAAAAAGTAAAGAGCTACATCGACGACATCATCCTTCCTCTTGAGGTTAGTAATATTTGACTTGAAATGTTTCATTCCTAACATATCTTTCAAGTCGTGCATATTGAAAACATAACTGTGAAACTGTGAATGATTATACTCTAGTTAGACATAGTATTAAAGAATTACAATACATAGTATGACGTCTATCTTTTGAACTTCGTATATAAGACATCGACATAATCGTATGGATGCTATTGTGATTATGTATGGGTATGGGTGAAGATTTCGTCCTAGGAAACAATGTTTTACATTTGTTTAAAGGAAGTACAATTCATAAACTTGTTTTGTGAATCGAAAGGTAAATAGCTAGGGTTATTGATATTGTTATTCATTGCAAATCTTTGGATTACTAATATGTGTGTTTAGTATAACCACTCATAACTTATTTATGTATATTGGTAAAACTACTCACAATGCCTGATTTTTGTATTGGTATGACTTTTATTGGTGAAACTGATCTTAAGTAATCACCTGAGATGGTATGATCGATATATTGTAATTGGTATGATCAACTCTAGACATTGGGGAAACGATCCTAGTAAGAGGTGCAACCGATCACAAGTATGTGGAATCGATCCTTGTAATAGGTACAACAAGCTTAGTAATTGGTAACCGATCCTATGACTTGTGCAACCGATTTCAAGTAAATACCATAATTATGTGGTAACCGATCCTAGTACCTAGTCAACCAATTTTTGTAAAGCTAGTATGACTGATCCTAGTACCCACATGGAGGTAGAACCGAAGCCTTGTGTTTTGGTAGAACCGTGAAACCCATTAATGGTGATTTGATAGGATAATCAATCACATAGTTCTTGGAATTCAGATGAACCAATTCTAAACTTGTTTGGAAGTGTGGAAAATCGGTTCCAAGATTGTAAATATGAAAAAGGATTTACAAAGTAAATATGTCGACATACTTTGAACATGTGAAGTAATTCTTATCTTTTATTGTTCAAAGATATTCCTTAATAACTAAAGGAGAATCCCGGATCGAAATAAATTGAGAATCTTGTAATTAAGGTTTTTAGTTTTATATGCTTTTAATTTCCAACAATTAAATGCATATCTTTAGAAAATAAAAATTAGTAATGTGCATTTCTAATTGGAGATTTTCTACTGAGATTCGGTCAATATTTGGACAGTGCATTTCCAGGAATTACGAAAACCGTTTTTGCCTTTATTGCATATCTTTGAGAATATTCGGTTTTGGAAATTTCTTGGTGTACAAACTTCCTTGGTCTATAAATATTGAAGTATGCATTTCGAGCAAACTAATCCTCAGAGCCAGCAAAACTACCTAGTGTGTTGTTATTGGTGAAGTCGTCTATTCGGAGAGAAAAGTACCCTAATTAGGCGAAATCTCTTACGACCGCTCGTTTTAAAGACTTCTTTGGGATCGGGAAGCTCTACGAGTACCGTTAGTGGGAAATTAGATAATTGCAGTTTATTATTAGTTTTCGATTGATTTAATTGACTAACGGTTGTTGAACTTTGATTGCACCTAGTTTGTTTATGCTTGAGAATCTCCTGTTCTGATATAAGATTCACTCAAACTAGATCGAAGTATCGACGGGGATCTTTAGAATTGTTTGAAGATCTAAAGACGTCTTGTGATAATCCATTGTTAACAGACTCCGCTCTGTGTGTGATTGATCACAAGAGATTCAAGTTGTTTGTGTGCAGGTGTTTATTGAAGATCTAAGAAGATTTGAAGACAAAGAAGATTTCTTATTTGAGTTCATAATCTTCGGTGTGCACAAAACTTGATCGGTTGGGGATCCAAATATAATCGATTTATCTTTGTGATAACCTTGATTGATTAGTTGAGCGGATCGGCATCAATACAATTCTTTGTGATTCAAAGTATTGATTGCATATTCTAAACAATTACTTTGGTAGTTGTTAACTAGATATATCTAAGAACCTGACAAATGAGTTTATTGGGATAAACGGAAGAGCCTTTTGTCAAAATCATATCACGTTGTTTGAAAAGAATTGTTACCGAACAGATTTGTTGTTCCTTTACTATTTAGAATACGAACCAAAGGAATTGTTCCAAGTGCGTGACTTATTATAAGTTGGAGGCGTATGGATACTGAGGGAACTAGGTGAACTATAGGTTTAGTTGATTGGTCTCAACTATACGAAGTTGGTTTATATTTTGTATAGTGGCTTAATTCTAAGAGTATTCAATTCTGGACAAGGTCCCAGGGTTTTTCTACATTTGCGGTTTCCTCGTTAACAAAATCTTGTTGTATATTTTACTTTTCTATTTCCGCAATTATAATTGTTTTATTATGATTAGAAGTAAAATGCACAGAATTTAATTCATATTTACTTGATAGCAATCCTGTTGTGTTTGGTTAAGTCTGAACCTATTATCAAGTAATCATACTTCATTGTTGTATTGTCTCAATCTTGTATCCATTGTCAATCACACAAGTTATCTTGTTGTCGTATTGTCTCGATCTCGTATCCATAGACGATCACACGAAGTGTGTATCGATTAGTTGTATTGTCTCGACTCAGTTCATAGACAATCACTTTCGGAGAAAGGACTTATAGGTGGAAAAGTTTTAGATTGAGGTATATTTGGGTACCCTCGTCATTTCACCTTCATCATTTCAAAGTGAAGATTTGAAAGTGGATTTTTGGGCCGAGTATGGAAGATTAGGCGGGCGTTATTTTTAAGTTTTGTTTGACTATAATTTGTTTGAAGTTTGTTAGTTTATTCAATATTAATTTTTTAAGAATATCCAGTTGTCACTTAGCAGTTTTCAGTCGATCAAGCAACAAACACTTTATTGCCAACGACTAGTTTATCCCAATGTCTTTCAATGAATCTGTATATACCTACCCATCACCATTTCAGAATCATACCTTAAAAAAAAAATCTACTCTCGCTTTAATTTTCCAAAATATGGTTAATCCAAACTTTAATCTAGATGGAAATTTATTTCTTTGCAAAAACTATGTAATATACTTTTTGAAGAGGGGTAAAGAACGGTGCCAAAATGGTTTAGCCAGTCCAAGTTATTGGGGTAAATTCATGAAACCTTCTACGATGACATATCTAACTGTAACAACTGGGATCGTGCAATATTGTTCTATCGATTTTTCTCAATAAGAAAACGAGTTGAAAACTTGTATCTTTAGTTCGGATTATAAGTTGATATAGACTTAGGGGTGAAACCTATGATGAAATTATTCTGCGACCTTGAGAGGAATAACGAAAACAAAAAATAAAGAATTTTGAAATATGAAGCTGATTTCTATATCCTCAAAGAGTTTCCCATCACCCGTATGGGATTTTAATACGATATAATGATGGTAATGTGATTTTATAATTAAGCAAAACTTATAATAGTGGATTAGTTAAAATTAAGAAAAAGTTATCATTTGAAATTCAAATCAAGTAGAATGGAGTCAGATTTTAAATTTTAATTTAATAATCAATCATCATTAATTAAAAAGTTCTATTTCATCATTTTCATCATCTTCATCATCACCAATTGGGTTGTTAGATGTCGGTTTTTGTTCCATCTCTCTTTGTAGATTATGAAAAGCCAGTTTCCATACATATTTGTATTGGTCTTTCATCAGTGTATTGTCCGAAAATGCCTATCATGGTCGTAGATAAATTTTTCTTGAAAACGTCGACTTTTTTTCAACTTCTTATTTTGAAATTTCTGGTAAATCGATCTTTGCTTCTAGACGATCTTGTAATGTTCTACAAACTCCCCAATGTTAAAATCTTCAGAGCTTGGTCCTTCTTGAGCTAATTTTCTCGCCAGTCGTGCATTGTTTCTCCCTGGAAATTATCTCTTATTAGCATCATTGATATTTAAGTTGGAATTTGGGTTTGTTGTGGTATCTGGTGAAGAAAAAGGATTTCTTAAATTTAGTGGAGATGCATTTGTATTTTTTGTTTGTGAGTTGAAGTAAAAGAAGTGTATGGTAATTTGTCAGGAACTTCTTGATTATTTTATAAAAACTTTAGATTACATTTTGGTAACACTTTTAAATTTGGTAACAACTTTAAAATGCGAAAAAATTTATGTGTTTGTGTTGCCAATTCGCATAACACTTTCTTTCGAATCAGAATCAACATCACCACTCTCTTGGATTCGAGCGGCTTGCATTATTGCAGCAACATAATAGGTTATCTCTATTGATTACAACGAATCACCCTGACAACCTAGTTGAGAAATGACGAGGGTACCAAGTACACCATAATCTTTTCAATGTCAACCTATATGATTGATAGCTTGGGTAATCTAAATCCAGAGATTGTGTAAGGATTCGCAAGCTCGCCAATGCTATTAGACCGGTCAAGACACGATTTAACCACTAATGAATCGATTAAATAAATATGAACATAACATACTAGTAATTAATCAAACAATAATCTAGATATAAAACTGGTACTGTTAGAGCACTGCTCGGTCGAACTCGCAAGCGTTTCTATCTCAAGCTTTTTTGTCAAGTTTAGTTACCAAAACTATAAGTCTTGATTTCTAGTCTACTTATAGCTAAGTCTCGGATTAGGATCGTAAGTTTAGTTGAGCTTTATACTCCACGGCTTTCATCGAATGAAGACGAAGAACTAATCAAGGGAACTTGTGGAACTTCATCAACAAAAGGTATGTGGAGACTTGAACTTATCTATCACTCAAAAGTCTATCTATTCTATCTCCTATTTTGAGACAAAAGTCGTATTTCTATATAGACTTCAATTATACACATTTGCTATTTCGAGCTGAGTTTAACTCACTTATCTATTTCTCGAAATATGTGTTGGTAAGCTTTCGTTTTAACCAAGTTTATCTTTACTCTTGATGAAAGTCATATTGATTATTTCAATAACTTGAAAACCGCTTTGATGCTAATAGTTTTTGGATAACAACTATTGTCATCCTCTAAGAAACTTTCAATGATTGAAATGAGAGTTTAGAACAAGTAACCATGTTTGGATATAAACATAGTGTGTATTCACATTTGTGTAAAATCCAAAATCGGGAACCTAAGTATGTGTACTGGTTGGTTGTTGGAAGTCCGTTGGCGGAAGTTTGGGTTCCGTGAATTTGTGCTGGAATTTGGAAGTGTGAATTGGTATGCGTACCCGTACGCATACTAGCGTAACCAAACTCGGTCCGGCTACTTAGGTATGCGTACCCGTTTGCATACTTAAGTAGGTTACTTTCTTAAATCGGTTTGTTCATGAACTAAAACATTTATATAATAAGGAATGCAATCTTTTGCAAACTGTGGCTATGATGTTCATAAATTGATTCGAGTGAATCAAAATCGATTTTTCTTCAATTGTATCTTGTATATTTCTATGAGATCTAAGCAATTGAACAACTCTCTAACTAGTTCCATTTGAGTCATTTGAACTAGTTATGCTAAAGATGAATAAGGTTGATATGAGAGTTCTCATATGGCTAACCATTGGTTAACTATTGTTGAACCGACTAAGTGTACACGTTTAGGTACGATTACTCAAACCTAAATGAAGGTACATTTCATTTGTGTAAAACAAGATAAGTTCGATCTAACGGTTGAAAGATATTAGCTTGAATCTAATGAGATTTTTATCTAACGGTAAATATTGAATGCTTTGTTACCAAGGTAACTTAGATTGCAAACCCTGATTTGAAATCTATATAAAGGAGAACTCTAGCAACTGGGAAACCTAATCCCCACACCTGCTGTGTGATACTAGTTGCATAAGCTAGAGTCGATTCTCCTTTAACCTTAGGTTTTTCACGAAACCTTGTAGGTTAACGACTTAAAGACTTCATTAGGATTGTGAAGCCAGACCCAACTATTTTCTCTGTAGTTGCATGTTCTGTTCTTGTTGTTTTCTATTGTGATTGAGTACTATCTTCTTTAAGATTTGCTAAAGATTTTATCTCTGATGGGCAAGATTGAAAAGTAGTCACAAACACCTTTGTCTCATCGTTTGTGATTCCACAATATCTTGTTTGTTAATCGATTAAGATTATTGTGAGGTGATTGATAATACTAGGCAGTTCTTCGGGAATTTAAGTCTGGTTTATCAATTGGTTCATGTTCACCTTGATTTATCAAAAGACGGAACAAAAACTCGTAGGTATATCTGTGAGATACATATTTATCTATTCAATAGACTTTTCTGTGTGATACAAATTTGCTTATCAAGTCTTCGACTTTGGGTCATGAAAACTCTTAGTTGTGGGTGAGATCAGCTAAGGGAATCAAGTGCGCAAAATCCGGCGTGGTTCTTGAGGCGTAAGGAATGCAACTGTACCTTGATCAGTATGAGATTGATTAGGGCTCAACTACATTCCAGTCCGAAGTTAAATTGGAGTAGGCTAGTGTCTGTAGCGGCTTAATATAGTGTGGTGTTCAAATATGGACTAGGTCCGGGGGTTTTTCTGCATTTGTGGTTTCCTCGTTAACAAAACTTCTGGTATTTGTGTTATTGCTTTTCCGCATTATATTTTGTTATATAATTGAAATATCACATGTTGTGAGTTGAATCGAACAATTGGTAAATCCAACCTTTGGTTGTTGATTGAAATTGATTGATCCTTGAACATTGGTCTTTGGTACCGTTCAAGTTATTTCTCTTGTATTCAATCAGGCTCGCAAATTCCTATTTGTTTGATTCCAGATTGAATTGAGCAATTGAGATATAACTCTTTGATATACTTTTTCTTAAGATTGAGTCTGACTGTCTAGTTGATTCTCTTGAAAGTATATTGGAGTTAGTCCATACAGATTGTTAAGCGAAATATTGGGTGAGGTTGTTAGACCCCCGCTTTTTCAATTGGTATCAGAGAAGGCAAACACGTTAAAGACCTCATAAGTCTGTGTTTGTAGCAATGTGACTCTATGGATAGTAAAATCTCATTAAATGCTTCACCAGGATGTAACTCAGGTCTTAGAGAATGTTCTGAAGAACTGGTTATTCTCCAGAAGAAGTTGGATGAACAAATCCGGATCAATTCTGATCTTATTGCAGAAATTGCAATGCTTAAGGATTTGAAGTCTGTCAAAGTTCCTTCAATGGATTGAATAAATCCTTTAATTCTTCTCTGAAGAATTGTCGCAAGTCAGGGGATATGCGAGGTTTAGGCTTTGAGAAACCCGGTGCGACTCAGAACTACTCAGATGAGTTTAAAGATGTTGGTTCATGTATGTTCTGTGATTCTCATAAACATTTTCGACATACATTTACATCCTTCAAGAAAAGGTTAAAGGTTGCAAGTAATCTTCATAAGAAATTTGAACAACTGTTACCTCTCTAAAAGGATGTACAAATCTAACAAGAAACCCCAAACGGGAAAGTAGTGTTAGTATGGGAGCTTTTGCTCTAAAAGCAACATTACCCTTTCAATGGTTCTTTGATATTGGATGTAGCCGACATATGACGGGAGATATTTCATGGTTTATGAGTTCAAATGACTTTGAAGGAGGCCCTGTGACATTTGGAGATGGGATTTGTTGCCACATAAGCAAAAAGGGGACGATCAAACTTCCGGCGTTCTTAAAATCCCTGATGTTGTATATGTTAAAGGTATGACTGCAAACCTTCTTTCTGTTAGTCAAATTTGTGACAAAGGCCATAAAGTTGTCTTCAATGCGAATGGATGTGACATTGTAGACAAAACTGGGAAGGTAATTTTTCAGGGTACTCGTGATAAAAATAACTGTTATCTCATTGATACTCAGTTTAGTAATTGTTGCAATTTGACTAAAGTGGAATCTACACATCTTTGGCATGAGCGTTTTGGTCACATCAATTATCGCCTTCTAACTAAGATCATTAACAAAGAACTTGTTAGAGGCGTTCCCAAAATCAATGCAAAGATTGATGGTGTCTGTGGTGCCTGTCAAAAGGGTAAACAAACGAAAGTTCACCATAAATCATCTCGAGATATTCTCACTAAAGCTCCACTTGATTTAATTCATATGGATCTCTTCGTTCCTATTCAACATCTTACGGTTGCTGGAAAGAAGTATGCTTTAGTTATGGTAGATGACTACACCAGATTCACATGGGTGGCATTTTTAGCTCATAAGAATGAAACTCTTGATGAATTCGAGATTATTGTTAATAGAATCCAGAATGAACAGGGTCGCAAACTAAAGAAAATTAGAAACGACCGTGGAACTGAATTCAAAGACACCAAAGTGTTTGAATTTTGTGACAAACTGGGAATTATTCAACAATACTCACCACTCATTACTTCTCAAGCCAATGGAGTTGCAGAAATAAAGAACAAAAACATTCAGGAAATGGCCAGGGTAATGGTCCATAACAAAAACTTACCTTTAAGGTTTTGGGGAGAAGCTGTCTTCACAACATGTTATTTGATCAACCGTGTCTATCTATGGTCAAAACCCCTAAACACTCGGTATGAGTTGTGGTACGGTGGAAAACCCAACTTACATTATCTCATAGTGTTTGGAAGTAAGTGTTACATTCTAAAAGATCGAGAACAAAGAGGGAAATTTGATACTAAAAGCTATGAAGGTATTTTTCTTGGCTATGCGTCTGACAGTCGTGGTTTTCGAGTATTTAATCTCAGGTTCCAAGTTATGATGGAATCATCAAATGTTATTATTGATGATTTGAACAATTTTCGTTATGATAACTCACCTGCTGAATTTCCTCCTACGGAGACAATTGAGAAAGTCAAAGAAATACCTGAATCAGTAGAAGTTGTTCCAACTGTTACTGATCCTGAAGTTTATAGTGATGAGGAGAAAAGTCTTAGTCAGGCAATTTCTGTTGAACAAGAACGTGCTCCTCCTCGGCATCTGTGGGTTCAAAGGAATCATGATACTAACAGTATTATTGGGGGGGAAAGATTCTACCTTTAAGATAAGAGGACATCTTCAAAATATTTGCAATTTTGGTTGTTATCTGTCTCATGTAGAACCGAACACTATTGAAGCTCTTAGTGATCCCTCTTGGGTGAATGTTATGCATGAAGAATTAATTCAATTTGAAAGACAAGATGTATGGGAGGTCGTACCTTGTCCCCCCTCCCCCCCCCCCCCCCCCCAATGTCAATATTGTTGGTACAAAATGGATATTCAAGAACAAGTCTGATGAATTTGGCACCATTATTAGAAACAAAGCCAGACTTGTCGCTCAGGGATATTCACAAATTAAAGGTATCGACTTTGACGAAACCTTTGCTCCTGTGGCACGCCTTGAGTCCATTCTCCTTTTATTAGCTCATGCTTGTTTTCTGAAGGTTAAGCTGTTTCAAATGGACATAAAATCCGCGTTCCTAAACGGAAATTTAAAGGATGAGGTCTATGTTGCTCAATCGAAGGGTTTTCTGATTTCCCATATCATATCCTTAAGCTCAAAAAGGCATTATATGGGTTAAAACAAGCACCCCGTGCCTGGTTCGAAAAACTAACCACATCTCTTCTTAGGAAAGGTTTTTCAAGATGTGGAGCTGATAAAACTTTGTTTACCAAATGGAGTGGGAAAGATGTAGTCATTGCTCAAGTATATGTAGATGATATCATCTACGGTTCAACTTCTGAGAAACTTGCAAAAGATTTTCAAGTCTCACTTGGCAAGGAATTTGAAATGAGCAATGTTGGTGAATTAAAATTCTTTTTGGGATTAAGAATTCAACAACACAAGGATGAAATTTACTTATCTCAAGAAAAATATGCTAGGGATCTTGTTACAAGGTTCGGTCTTGATAAGTCAACTCCAAAACTGACTCATATGCCCACTTTTGGTAAACTACATCGAGATGAGAAAGGTGTAAATGTAGATCAAAAACTTTACCGGTCTATTATTGGAAGTCTTTTATATCTCACAGCTACTAGACCTGATATTGCTTTTAGTGTTGGTTGATGTGCCAGGTTTCAGGCCAATCCAAAGGAATCTCATCTTGCAGCTGCAAAAAGGATCATACGATACATTAATCACACTATCGGGTATGGTCTATCCTATACTTTTGATACTAACACTGATCTTACTGCCTATTCTGATGCAGATTGGGCAGGGTGTATAGAAGACAGAAAGAGTACCTCAGGAGGATATTACTATGTTGGGTTGAATCTTGTGGCATGGCATAGCAAGAAACAAAGCTCACAATATCAATGAAAAAGCAAGGTCGCTCTTGTTGTTCCTTTTGGAATGACATTTTATGGGGGAGAGTTCTTAATTGAACTTGTGTTTAATTACCAAATCTTTGTGGGGAGTGATGCTGTGGAATATTATAGGGGTTATCTTGTATCTTTATAAACTCCTTGATGAATGCATTTAGTTTCGGCTATATGATTGCATCTAAACAAGTTGATATGTGCTTCTCTTTTAGTCATGAAGTGTCTCTATGGAAATTTCATTAGGATCCCACCAATTTTCGTACCTTTGCCAATTTTATTGACAAAAGGGGGGAGAATTAATATGTAGTTCACACTATAAATACATATGGTTTACGGATCATTATGTAAGGGGGAGTGGTTTTCATGTGAGATGAAGTATTGACTAAGGGGGAGTGATACATATCACCATAGTATTGTTGTTGAAGTTGTGATGCAATTGAACTTTGATGTTGTGTAATAATACTATGACACTGTATAGAAATGATTGAGAGCTACTGTTTTCTCATTGTTATAGCTACGAATCTTCAACAATGATGATGCTGAGTTGAACACATTATGAATCTTTGGAGTACTTGGAAGTGACGAAGATTTCGAGTAATGTTGAAGAACCAAGGAGATCAAGCATTTGGATGAGAAGCTACAAAGTTTATTTATTCTGAATTCTATATGTATTGATAGTTTTGTCACTAAAATTAACAAAGGTGGGGATTGTTAGAGCACTTCTCGGTCAAACTCGCAAGCGTTGCTATCTCAAGCTTGTTTATCAAGTTTAGTTGCCAAAACTATAAGTCTTGATTTCTAGTCTACTTATAGCTAAGTCTCGGATTAGGATAGTAAGTGTAGTTGAGCTTTAGACTCCACGATGTTCATCGAATGTAGACGAAGAACTACTCAAGGGAACAACTTTGGAACTTCATCAACAAAAGGTATGTGGATACTTGAACTTATCTATCACTCAAAATTCTTTCTCCTATTTTGAGACAAAAGTCGTATTGTTATATAGACTTCAATTATACACATTTGATATTTCGAGTTGAGTTTAATTCACTTATCTATTTCTCGAAATATGTGTTGGTAAGCTATCGCTTTAACCAAGTTTATCTTTACTCTTGACGAAAGTCATATTGATTATTTCAATAACTTGAAAATCGCTTTGATGCTAATAGTTTGTGGATAACAACTATTGTCATCCTCTAAGAAAGTTTCAATGATTGAAATGAGAGTTTATAACAAGTAGCCATGTTTGGATATAAACATAGTGTGTATTCACATTTGTGTAAAATCCAAAACCGGGAACCTAAGTATGCGTACCCGTAAGCGCACTGGTTGGTTGTTGGATGTCCGGAACCTAGGTATGCGTACCCGTACGCGTATTGGCGGAAGTTTGGGTTCCGTGAATTTTTGCTGGAGTTTGGAACTGTGAATTGGTATGCGTACCCGTACGCGTACTGGCGTAACCAAACTCGGTCCGGCTACTTAGGTATGCGTACGCTTTTGCATACTTAAGTAGGTTACTTTCTAAAACCGGTTTGTTCATGAACTAAAACATTTATATAATAAGGAATGCAATCTTTTGCAAACTGTGGCTATGATGTTCATGAATGGATTCGAGTGAATCAAAATTGATTTTGCTTCAATTGTATCTTGTATACTTCTATGAGATCTAAGCAATTGAAAAACTCTAACTAGTTTCATTTGAGTCACTTGAACTAGTTATGGTAATGATGAATAAGCTTGATATGAAAGTGCTCATTTGGCTAACCATTGGTTAACTATTGTTGAACCGACTAAGTGTACACGTTTAGGTACGGTTAATCAAACCTAAATGAAGGTACATTTCATTTGTGTATAACAAGCTAAGTTCGATCTAACGGTTGAATGATATTAGCTTGAATCTAATCAGGTTTTCATCTAACGGCGAATATTAAATATTTTGTTACCAAGGTAACTTAGATTGCAAACCCTGGTTTGAAATCTATGTAAATGAGAACTCTAGTAACTGGGAAACCTAATCCGCACACCTGCTGTGTGATACTAGTTGCATAAGCTAGAGTCGATTCTCCTTTAACCTTAAGTTTTTCACGAAGCCCTGTAGGTTAACGACTTAAAGACTTCATTGGGATTGTGAAGCCAGACACAACTATTTTCTTTGTATTTGCGTGTTCTGATGTTGTTGTTTTCTATTGTGATTGAGTACTATCTTCTTTAAGATTTGCTCGAGATTTTATCTCCGATAGGAAAGATTTAAAAATAGTCACAAACTCATTCGTCTCATCGTTTGTGATTCCACATTATCTTGTTTCGTTAATCGGTTAAGATTATTGTGAGGTGATTGATAATACTAGGCTGTTCTTCGGGAATATTAGTCCGGGTTATCAATTGGTTCTTGTTCATCTTGATTTATCAAAAGACGGAACAAAAACTCGTAGGTATTTCTGTGGGAGATAGATTTATCTATTCAATAGACTTTTCTATGTGATACAGATTTGTTTATCAAGTCTTCGACCTTGGGTCGTAGCAACTCTTAGTTTTGGGTAAGATCAGCTAATGGAATCAAGTGCGCAGAATCCGGCGTGGTTCTTCAGGCGTAAGGAATGCAACTGTACCTTGATCAATGTGAAATTGATTAGGGCTCAACTACATTCCAGTCTGAAGTTAACTTGGAGTAGGCTAGTGTCTGCAGCGGCTTAATACAATGTGGTGTTCAAATCTGTACTAGGTCCCGGGGTTTTTCTGCATTTGCGGTTTCCTCGTTAACAAAACTTCTGGTGTCTGTGTTATTTCTTTTCCGCATTATATTTTGTTATATAATTGAAATATCATAGGTTGTGCGTTGAATCGATCAATTGGTAAATCCAACCTTTGGTTGTTGATTCAAATTGATTGATCCTTGAACATTGGTCTTTGGTACCGTTCAAGTTATTTCTCTTGTATTCAATCAGGCTTGCAAATTCCTATTTGTTTGATTGCGGATTGAATTGAGAAATTGAGATATAACTCTTTGATATACGTTTTCTTAAGATTGAGTCTGACTGTCTAGTTGATTCTCTTGAAAGTATATTGGAGTTAGTCCATACTGATTGCTAAGCGAAATATTGGGTGAGGTTGTTAGACCCCCGCTTTCCAGGTACCATTGGATAGATCTCGAAAAGCTACGCGGGATGGATTACTAGAATGCGCAAATCAGATATTGGACGAGAAAAATATTGTTAGAGCATAACTCGGTTGAACTCACCAAACGTTGGTATGTCAAGTTTGATTGTCATATTTTGAACAGACGAGGGTACCCAAATATACCTCAATCTAAAACTTTTCCACCTATAAGTCCTTTCTCCGAAAGTGATTGTCTATGGACTGAGTCGAGACAATACAACTAATCGGTTCACACCTCGTGTGATCGTCTATGGATACGAGATCGAGACAATACAACAACAAGATAACTTGTGTGATTGACTATGGATACAAGATCGAGACAATACAACAACGAAGTATGTTTACTTGATAATAGGTTCGGACTTAACCAAACACAACAGGATTGCTATCAAGTAAATAGGAATTAACGTTTGTGTATTTTACTTATAATTATAATAAAACAATTATAATTGCGGAAATAGAAAAGTAAAAGGCACAGCAAGATTTTGTTAACGAAGAAACCGCAAATGCAGAAAAACCCTTGGACATTGTCCAGAATTGAATACTCTTAGGATTAAGCCGCTATACAAAATCTAAACCAACTTCGTATAGTTGAGACCAAGCAACTAAACCTATAGTTCACCTAGTTCCATCTGTATTCCTGCACCTCCAACTTGTAATAAGTCACGCACTTGGAACAATTCCTTTGGTTCGTATTCCAAACAGTAAAGGAACAACAAACTTGTTCGGTAACAACTCTTTTCAAACAAGTGATATGAGTTTGAAAAAAGGCTCTTCCATTTATCCCAATAAACTCCTTTGTCAGGTTCTTAGATTTATCTCAATACAACTACCAAAGTAATTGTTTAGATTTTGCAATCAATACTTTTTTGTCACAAAGATAATATATTGATGCCGATCTTCTCAACTAATCAATTAAGGTTATCACAAAGATAAACCGATTATAGTTGGATTCCCAGCCGATCAAGTTTTGTGCACACCAAAGATTATGAACCCAAATCAGAAATCTTTTTCGTCTTTAAATCTTCTTAGATCTTTAATAAACACCTGCACACAATAACCTTGAATCTCTTGTGATCAATCACACACAGAACGGAGTCTGTTAACAATGGATTATCACAAGACGTCTTTAGATCTACAAACAGTCTAAAGATCCCCGTCAAAACTTCGATCTAGTTTGAGTGAATCTTATATCAGAAGAGAAGATTTTCAATCATAAACAAACTAGGTGCAGTCAAAGTTCAACCACCGTTAGTCAATCAAATCAATCCAAAACTAATAATAAACTGCAATTATCTAGTTTCCCACCAACGGTACTCCTAGAGCTTCACAATCCCAAAGAAGTCTTTAAAACGAGCGGTCGTAAGAGATTTCTCCTAATTAAGGTACTTTCCTCTCCGAATAGGCGGCTCCACCAGTAACAACACAACTAGGTAGTTTTGCTGGCTCTGAGGATTAGTTTGCTTGAAATGCAAACTTCAATATTTATAGACCAAGGAAGTTTGGACACCTAGGAATTTCCAAAACCGAAAATATTCCCGAGATATGCAATATATTTCCAAATTCGGTTTTCATAATTCCTGGAAATGCTCTGTCCAAATAATGACTGAAATCTCAGTAGAAAATCACCAATTAGTAAATGCACATTACCAATTTTATTTTCTAAAAATATGCATTTTAATTGTTGAAAATTAAAAGCATATAAAACTAAAAACCTTAATTAAAAGATTCTCAATTTATTTCGGTCCGGGATTCTTTCCTTTAGCTATTAAGGAATATCTTTGAACAATAAAAGATAAGAGTTACTACACATGCTCAAAGTATGTCGACATCTTTAATTTGTAAACCCTTTTTCATATTTACAATCTTGGAACCGATTTGCCACACTTCCAAACGAGTTTAGAATTGGTTCATCTGATTTCCAAGAACTATGTGATTTATCAAAAACATTCAATCATCATTCATGGGTTTAACGGTTCTACCAAAACAAGTTTCGGTTCTACCTCCATGTGGGTACTAGGATCGGTCATATTAGTTACCAAAAGTTGGTTGACTAGGTACTAGGATCGGGTACCACATATATATTATATAAACTTGTATTCGGTCACACCAATTACTAAAACTTGTTAACCTACTATAAGGATCGATTACACATCTTTTGATTAGTCCCAACCAAGTTCTAGGATCGGTCACCCAATGACTAGGAATGATCACACCAATTACAAATATCGATCATACCATCTCAGGTGATTACTTAAGATCGGTTTCACTAATAAAAGTCATACCAATACAAAAGTCTGGCCTTGTGAATAGTTTTACCAATATACATAAACAAGTTATGAGCGGTTATACTAAACATACATATTAGTAATCCAAATATTTGCAATGAATAACAATACCAATAAGCCTAGTGATTTCCCCTTCGATTCACAAAACAAGTTTATGAATTTACTTCCTTTAAACGAATGAAAAACATTGTTTTCTAGGACGAAATATTCACCCATACCCATACACATAATCACAATAGCATTCATACGATTATGTCGATGTCTTATATACGAAGTTCAAAAGATAGACGTTATACTTCGTATTGCAATTCCTTAATACTATGTATAACTAGAGTATAATCATTCACAGCTTCGCAGTTATGTTTTAATTATGCACGACTTGAAAGATATGTTAGGAATGAAATAGTTCAAGTCAAATATTACTAACCTCAAGTGGAAGGATGATGTCTTCGTTGTAGCTCTTAACTTCTTCACATTCTTCAAGTCTTCACGTAATACTTGTAAGTCTCATATCCTAGTACCTTTCTAGCTAACGTGTACGAAGTTGACTCTAGTAAATAATCAAGCGAATCTTTAAATGAGTTTTGATTCACTAAAATATGACAACCAAACTTGACATACCAACGCTTGGTGGGTTCAACTGAGCTATGATCTAACATATTTTAGTATCAAAACTCATCTAGAGTCGCTTGATTAAATATTAGAGTCAACTTTATTTAGGTTAGACTAGAAAGTCTAGGAATGTTGAGACGTACAAGTATTACTTCAAAGACCCGAAGAATGAGAAGAAGTACCGACTGCAACGAGGACATCATCCTTCCACTTGAGGTTAGTAATACTAACTTGACTTGTTTTCATTCCTAATGTATCTTTCAAGTCGTATTACATTGAAAACATAACATGTGAAACTGTATATATACTAAAGTTTTGGTATCAGAGCCATTTAAAAGGGGAGATAAAGTGCTAAATATTAGTCGCAGTGAGCTCGTAAAATAAAACCTCTTTAAAAAATTAGAGCATTGATTCCTGTTGACCGTTTACAGCTTTATAAACCCTAATTATGGCTAGCTTTGTCAGATCGTTTTCAAAGAAAAATAGTTTGAAAAATAAAATAACCCTTAATTCAGAAGAGGTCATAATGCATGACATTCAATAACAATTACAAAATTGGAATATTCCTAAAGTTCCAGTTAATGAAGTATATAAGAAAGGATCTTTTCAATTCAGAAGCGATTACGCAATTAAAACTGTAGAAAAGACCATATCTATAATTGATTCGAATGATAATTTTGAGCTTTTCTCTCCTAGAATGATAGAAGATCATAAACAAAAAAGATTTAATTATCTTCATATAGGCTTAATCCAAATAGTCGTAAAACCATTGACAAGGACAGGATTAAATAATTTTGTACTCTTATGTGTCAGGGATTGTAGACACAATAAATTCACTGATTCATTATTAGGAATTATTGAGTCCACCTTATGTGAAGGTCCAATTTATTTTAATTGTTTCCCAAATTTTTCAGTGTCTCTGTCTGATCCAGGACTCCTTAAAACTCTAACTTTAAATGTTAGAACTCAGGGGTTTGATATGGTCGCAGGGTCGCAGAACTTAGCCGTTGTGTATAGAATATATTATAAGGTTATGAATACCTTATGTACTAATGCTCAAGTTTATGACACAAAAGGTCAGACTACTCTTTTTCATACCAATATTGGTAAAGCCCATACAGTTATTCCCAGAACCATAAAGTGGGATCAGGTTACCCTCCCTGAAAAGTGGACTTTACAGGTAGAAGTTCCAGCAAAGCCTTGCCAAAACCAAAATCTCCAACAAATAATTGAATATGAAGATGGAGATGTGGAAATACAGTTTACATCTTTCAGGAAAACTAGGCTTAAGATATCAGAAGGCGAGGGAAGTGCACCAAGGCCATCTGTAGCATCTTCTTCTTATACAGATCCTATTCATAATTTTATAAATGACCCAAATGATATTATTATAGAAGGAGTTAAACAAACCGCGCATCAGGTTAATAAACCTTATTATAAAGTAGAAACGCCAAAATCTACGGTTAGAAATATTCCTGAACAAGTAGAACCGACATTCTCCGATCTAGAATTTGAGATAAATGTGATCCAAAAACCATCATTGGATTTACAAGAACTTCGAAAAGAGTATCATAGTTTAGAAAATACAAATAAAAGGGCTTGGTTTGAATCCAAATTTATTTCTAATAGAAGAACAAGAATATATAAAACTTATGCTCTATACTTAAGTCATAATAAAAATCCAAACCCATTTTTCACCTGGTTTGAAGATTTTACCAAAACTTACAATTTAAATAAATATAAGAGATCGCTTAATATGTTGGAAACCCAGTTTCAATCTTATACGACAAAATATGGAAATGTTATTCAGTCAATCCATCCACCAGAAGTAGTCCTTGATATCAAAGGTGCTATAGCAGCCCCATACAAATTAGAACATAAGGGAACTTATTCAGTAGCTAACCCTAAAGATATTGGTCAGTTAATACAACAAAATAACTACACCAATTTATATTTACATTCAATAGGAAAACAAACGACAAGAATTGAAGGCTTGTTAAACAAGGATAAAATCCAACATATACAACCTAATGAGCTTAAACTTAATCAGGCACCATCTAGTGGATTATTATTTAAACCAAACCCAATAATAGATCCAAATGTCTTCAGGTTGTCCAACCCAGATAATAGCTTTGTAGATGCACTAGTAGAAAAGCTAGGAAAATTAAGCTTATCTGCTTCAGGCCCATCTAAAGCATCCAAACAATCAAAAGAAGGAATAAATGTTCTGTCCAAACACGAAGAATACAATGATATAGATATAGAAGAACTGGAAGAAATTTTTCATTCATCAAATTCTGGTAATATTAACAACAATTCTGATGACATTAATAAAATATCTTTTGGAAAAAATAAATATACACCGACAGTTCCTACTAGAAATTATTACCCTAGACCAACACCGGTAGATTTACAACTGGAAGAGGATTATAATTGGAATCAGACTTCGTTTGATGGAAGATCCATAGTTGAGTGGAACATAGATGGTATGACAGAATACCAAATAGTAAATATCATAAGACAAATGTCGATGTATGCTTCTGCTTCTAGACTCATTAAAAACCCAGAAAAACAAATTGCTGAATCCATAGTTACTAGCTTTACTGGCCAACTTAAAGGATGGTGGGATTTCCATATGTCCGACCAGGAAAAATATAGCATTTATATGGCAAAGAAACCAATCAAGCTAGAAGATGGTACTGAATACTCTCAGGAAGATATTGTTAGTACCCTACTTTATACTATTGGCCTGCACTTTGTAGGAAGTAATAGCCAACAAATGGAAAGATCTAGGGAATTACTTATTAATCTTAAATGTCCTACCCTCTCTCATTATAGATGGTACAAGGATGTATTCTTCTCAAAATTGTTTAGCAGAGAAGATTGTTCCTCTAATTCTGATTTTTGGAAAGAGAAATTCGTCTCAGGATTACCCCCTCTGTTTGCTGAAAGGGTTAGAAATAGACTAAAATCAAAAAATATTCAACAACGTATTGAGTATGGCGAATATACTTTTGGCCAACTATCTTCCGAAATTTTATGTGAAGGTTTAGCTTTATGCTCAGACATAAAGCTACATAGACAAATACAAAAGAATAAATTATCTAACAAGCAAGAGTTAGGTGATTTTTGTGAGCAATTTGGATACACTAATACACCATCCGCGTTATTATCTAGGAAGAAAGGTACTCGACCACCTTCCCATAACAATCCTAAGACTACTAGATATCCTAATAGGTATCCATTGAAATCTAAACGACCCAATTTTAGGAAAAACAACAATAAGACACAACAATTAAATAAAAATACTAATAAGTCACTTCCGGTCTGTTACAAGTGTGGAAAAATTGGGCATTATAGTAATAAGTGTCGTACAAAACAAAAAATAAATGAGCTTAATCTAGACGAAGGTGTCAAACGTCAATTAGAACAAGTCCTCTTAATGGACTCCGATCTATCTGAAGAGGATGAATCATCCTCCTCAGAAAATGATTCAGGGAAAATTTCAGGATTGGAGGATGATGAATGTACAAATGGTTGTTCTTGTAAAAATTGTTTTCATAAACAAATATCTAGTCTAGGAATTAATGTCCTCACCAATGAAGAAAATTTTATATTAGAGTTAATTGATAAAATTGAAAATCTAGAATCAAAGCGAATAGCTTTAGAAAAATATATTGAAGTAGCTAAAAGAGCACCAAAACAAGAGAAAATCGAAACTTCTTACAAACCTTATAGTTTTAAGGAAATAATGGCAAGAGTAGAAATCATCACATTAAAAAAGAACCATCAGTCAATGATCTTAGGGCAGAAGTTAATCAGGTTAAAGAAGAATTAAGAAGTCTTAAGCAAAGAGTCCAGATATTGGAACTTCATAAACCAGTAGACTGTGAGTATGACTCACAAGAAGAAAACTCTTTGATGAAATTTTACAAAACTACCAGGCTCATATTACTACACATATAGATAAACCAGAATCACCTACTAATAACCAGGATATCGAAAACATGCAATTCATTAATATATAGATAAAGTAATCACTCAAAAGTGGTACACCTTAGTCACCCTAATCATAGGAAAAGAATACCGTTTTGAAACTATGGCACTCATAGATTCGGGTGCAGATCTAAACTGCTTAAATGAAGGATTAGTTCCCACAAAGTATTTTAGCAAAACAACCCAAGTTCTTAATACTGCAGATGGAAACAAATTGATAATTAATTACAAATTATCTGATGCTGCGGTGTGTAATAATGGTATTTGTCTAGCGACACCATTTATCATGGTAAAGAATTTATCTCAATCCTGCATATTAGGGACTCCATTCTTGAATATGTTATACCCGTTAAGTATTAACAATACGGGCATTGAAGCCCTCATTCAGGGACATAAAATATTATTTGAATTTGTCTCTGAACCTAGGCAAAAATTTATTAACCAGGTTCAAGAAAAAATCAAGCACAAAGAAAAATTTTTTGTTCTTCTTAAAAGAGGAGATTCAATATAAGCAAATAGAAGAGAAACTAATTGCCCAAAACTCCAAAAACAAATCAATGATTTTAATGATCTTCTAGTGAAAGAAGTTTGTGCTGAAATCCCAAATGCATTCTGGGAAAGAAAACAACATATAGTAGAATTACCTTATGAACCAGATTTTTCTGAAAAAATGATTCCAACAAAAGCCAGACCAATTCAAATGAACAATAGATTATTAGAAATATGTAAATCTGAAATTCAAGATTTACTAGATAAAGGTTTGATTAGAAAAAGTTACTCTCCTTGGAGTTGTCCTGCATTTTATGTAGAAAAAGCAGCTGAATTAGAAAGAGGAGTTCCGAGATTAGTCATCAACTATAAGGCTTTGATTAAAGCATTAAGATGGATTAGGTATCCAATTCCTAATAAAAAAGATCTTTTAGATAGATTACATAATGCTGTCATATTTTCAAAATTTGACTTAAAGTCAGGATATTGGCAAATTCAAATCGCAGAAAAAGACAAGTATAAAACTGCATTTACGGTTCCCTTTGGACATTATGAATGGAATGTTATGCCATTTGGTTTAAAAAATGCTCCATCAGAATTTCAACATATTATGAATAACATATTTAATTCTTATTCAACTTTTACAATTGTATACATTGATGATGTATTAATATATTCTGAATCAATTGAGCAACATTTTAAACACTTATCAATATTCCTCAAAATAGTAAAACAGGTTGGATTAGTGGTATCTGCAAAAAAGATGAAAATATTTCAAACCCAGGTTAGATTCCTTGGTCACAATATTAATAAAGGTACTATAATACCTATAGAACGGGCTATATCCTTTGCTGATAAATTTGCTGATGAAATCAAGGATAAAAAACAATTACAAAGATTCTTAGGAAGCTTAAATTATATAGCAGATTTTTATTTAGTTAAGGATAGCAAACCTCTATATGCAAGATTACGGAAAAACCCTGCTAATTGGAGCAGTGAGCATACAACTGCTGTTATAAAAATCAAAGCTAAAGCTAAAGAATTGCCATGCCTAACTATAGCGAATCCAACAGCCTACAAAATAGTTGAGACTGATGCTTCAGATGTCGGATATGGAGGAATCCTTAAAAAAAAGGATTCATAATAAAGAGCAATTAGTAAGATATACCTCAGGTGTATGGAAATCGGCACAACAAAATTACTCAACCATTAAAAAATAAATATTGGCAATAATTCATTGTGTTACTGAATTTGAAAGTGATTTGTTAAACCAGGAATTTCTTATTAGAGTGGATTGTCAGGCAACTAAGGAAGTATTGGTAAAGGATGTTAAAAATTTAACCTCTCGACAAATTTTTGCAAGATGGCAAGCCATTTTATCAGCGTTTGATTTCAAAATTGAATATATAAAAGGTGAAACTAATTCTCTACCTGATTTCTTGACTCGTGAATTTTTGCAGGGGAAGCATGGACTGCCAGATAACTAGGGGAAAGGCTCCTCAATTTTCTTACCCATCTCCTAATAAAAGGAACAAAAGTAATCCTATTATGATTAAAGGAAACCCAAATAAGGGAAAACAATATTCTTCTTCAGAAGAAAAGTCGGCATTTATAATGTCCACATCAATACCGCTTTTAGCGGTAGAAACAGAACATGCTAACAGAGATCCTGCAGAAGTTGCAAGCATGTACTTAAAAGAGCATATTTTACCACATTATGGTAAAACTAGAGAGTTTTATGAAACAATACTCATAGAGACAGGATCTATCCTTTTAACACATAACACGGCCAACAGTAATGGTAATGGTCCTCCTGCGTTCTCCAAGCTTGTTACTCTTAAGGTATTGTCATACCGAGATTGGGGAATGAACCCTCATGGGTTAAAAAAATTCAATGATCACCCCCATATCAAACCGAGATCATATTCTTATACTGATTATATTAAAGCATGGACACATATTTTTTGCTATCAAACTCAGAGATTCTCTCATTCCTGGTATATTGGTTTTAAACTCAATACAATCAAAGAGCTACCAAATTGGTTCAGAGCATGGCTAAGTAGCTGGGGGCCATGCCCGGAGATTTTACCTGCATATATTGTAGATATGTTAAATAAGTTTATCAAGTCTAATAGCCAATCTTATGATATAAGAAGATTAATGCAGTGGTTCTTTATACTGTATGAAATCCCATGGATTCTAAGATGGAATTATTCGATTCCACAAGATAATGATCCTGATTGGGATTATATCCCTTATTTAGAAAGGCAATTATATATCAAATGGTGGGATAGATATAATGCAGCACATCTACAACCATCTACATTTAACATGCAGTTTGTTGCAGCTCAGCTTATGGTATCGGCATCAACCATCTCAATGCCGATGGAATTCTCAACCCACATACTCGCACTAAAGCATAGGCACGGGGACTTGTCAAAGGAAGAATTTAAGAAGCATATTTTGGAGGTACTTGATAACGAAGATTTGGGTTCCCAACCGTCCTCGTCAAAAACCTTTGAGGAAGAAGAGATAAAATCGGAAAATACAGAAGACCTAAATGCAAATGGTGATGATTTCTTTGGAATGATTTAGGGTTTAAATGGTTCGAAGAAGATAGGAAAATTCTAATTATTTTCCGGCAAAAAAAAAATAAAAAAAATTGGTCATCTTTTCATCAACAGGAAGCAGGATCGACTCCACTATTCATCAAGGACACGTATTTGCTTCAAAATAGTAAAAGTGAAAAGGTTTAATATTTTCCAAAAAAGAAAAAAGGTAAATCTTATCTAAGATTTCCACCTTAGATATGTCTTCCACTTGCATACCACTTATAGGTTGTTGTAATTATAGATAGGATTCTCAAAAAAGAAAATCTTATCTCTTTTGTTTCTTGCAAACTTTACCCTATATAAATACCCGTTAAGGGAAAGGGCAAGTTTTTAGTTCTCAAGAGTCATTGTCTATAAGTTTGAGAGTGAAAGTTTCTGAGTGTTTCCTGCTTTGAGAGTGATAGTTTGTGAGTGTTTTCATGTTCTAAGTGTGAGTTTGAAGTTGTTTGGTGTGTTATCTATTAAGAAATAAAAGACTACTTTGTAAGTATCTCTACCCGTTATCTATGTTTTAAATTTCTTTTAATTATGTATATTCTGTTTTGAAGTTATATATATATATATATTCTGTTTCAATATAAATATTATATAAAACCTGGGAACGTTTATATATATATACTGTAGTGATTGGACTTGGTCATATCATTATGATCAAAGTGTCAAGGAATCTATTGAATTACGAAGTCTACACGCTTATCTTTTGGAACTTCGTAAATACGACATCAACATAATCTTTGTATTAGTTACTTAATTATGTGTAAGCTATAGGTGTTGATTTCATCCTAGGAAACAATGTTTTATAACATTTGTTTAAATTAAGGAATTACATATACGAACTTGTTTCGTAATCGAAATGAAACCATGATTGGTCTGGTTCTTTTTTGAATGAATAATACAAGATGACAAGGTAGAACCTGTATTAACTTATGTTTAGAATAGAGGTATAACCGGTCATAGCCTATAGTGTGTAGCAAGTTGTAATCGATCACAAGCTACTTTGTGGAGCAAGGTGTAACCGGTCACAAGCTACATTGGGGAGTTAGTTGTAATCGGTCACAAGCTACTTCTGGAAGCAAGGTGTAACCGATCACAAGCTAACTAAGGATGTAAGGTGTAGCCGATCAAAAGCTAAATTGGGAATTAAGGTGTAACCGATCACAAGATACCTTTGAGAAGCATGGTGTAACCGGACACAACCTACTTTTAGAAGCATGGTGTAACCGGTTACAACCTAGTTTGGTAAGCATGGTATAACCGGTCACAACTTACATTGTGAGTCATGGTACAACCGATCCCAAGGAGCAAAACTGAGTTTCCAATATTCACATATCTCTTTATGTTCTGTGTGATCTTGGAATTAGTGTTTGCTGAGAGAAACTTCTAGATGTCAACATCATTTGAACATGTACATAACTCTTGTCATTAATTTTTCAATGATATTCCTTGATGCTCAATGAGATCCCATATCGAAATATTGAAAAACATTTAATTATTATTTCTACAATATGTGTTTTAATTTCCAGTAATTAAAGCATATCCTCTTGAAAATATTATTAATTAATATGTCACACTAATAATAGAATTTTTCTATGAGAGATTTCGGAAATATGGTTTGGCATTTAAGTGGAAATAGTGAAAAAGCGGGGGTCTAACAACACCACCCAATAATTCGATTAGCAATCTGTATGGACAAACTCCGAAATACTTTGATAGAGAATCAACTAGACAGTCAGACTCAATCTAGATTAAAGTATCTCAAGGAGTCAATATCTCTCACTTGTTTTGATTTACTCAATCTAAAAAAATAGCGAGTCTTTAATCAAACACAAGGAATAACTTGGACGGTACCAAAGACCAATATCCAAGGATCAATCAATATCAATCACCAACCAAAGGTTGGATTTCCATTTGATGATCTTTAACGCACAACCTGTATTATTTTAATTATATAAAAAATATAATGCGGAAAAGAAATAACACAGACACCAGAAGTTTTGTTAACGAGGAAACCGCAAATGCAGAAAAACCCCGGTACCTAGTCCAGATTGAATACACACTGTATTAAGCCGCTACAGACACTAGGCTACTCCAATCTAACTTCGGACTGGACTATAGTTGAACCCCAATCAGTCTCCCACTAATTCAAGGTACAGTTGTACTCCTACGCCTATGATACCAGTAGGATATTGCGCACTTGATTCCCTTAGATGATCTCACCCACAATTAAGAGTTGCTGCAACCCAAAATCGCAGACTTGATAATACACAAATCTGTCTCACACAGAAAAGTCTATCAAAGGATAAATCTGTCTCCCACAGAAAAACCCTAGGTTTTGTTCCGTCTTAGATATAAAATCAAGGTGAACATGAACCAATTGATAATCCGGTCTTATATTCCCGAAGAACAGTCTAGATTAATCAATCACCTCTCAACAATCCTTCTTGACTACACAAGCGGTTTGTCGAGGAATCACAAACAGTGATACGAAGATGTTTGTGACTTCTTTATCTTGCCTATCGGAGAACTCTCACGATCTGAATCCAATCAAAGATTGTACTCGTACGATAGAAGATGCAAGATCATATCACACAACTATGATAAAAATAGTATAGGTCTGGATTCACAATCCCAATGAAGTTTTTAAGTCGTTAACCTGGTTCTAGAGAAGAAAACCAAAGGCTAAAGGAGAATCGACTCTAGCGAGCGCACTAGTATCACACAGACGTGTGGGGATTAGTTTTTCCCAATGCTAGATGTCTCCTTTATATAGTCTTCAAATCAGGTTTTTGCCATAGTTACAAAGCAATCCATATTCACCGTTAGATGAAAACCTGATTTAGATTCAAGCTAATATTTCTCAACCGTTAGATCGAAAACTTAGCTTGTCACACACACTTGGGTAGATGTTTACTGGGTTTGTGAAAACCATACCCAAATGTGTACGTGTATGTTGGTTCAACATAGTAACCCAAAAGGTTAACCATATGAGCATTTCATATTCACCTAGTTCTTCTTCACCATAACTAGTTCAATTGACTCAAATGAACTAGTTAGAGAGTTGTTCAATTGCTAAGAGATCTTATGTAACTACACAAGACACAATTGAAACAAAGATGATTCGATTCGATGAATCAGCTCATGAACTTTATATCCACGGTTTGCATAAAGCATTCCTTAGTAAATTAAGTTTCATGTTCAGGGCACATCTTTATCATAACCACTTAAGCTCACAAACAAGTTCGCGGACTTAAGGCAACCGACAGAGTTATCCAAACTCAGCAGAAAATCTCGGCAAAGTGACTTCCGCCAGTTCGCGGACTAGGTTCGCCGACTAAACACGCAAACGAGTTTTTGGAAAATCCCAGCAGAAATTCTCGGTAAGAGAACTTCCGTCAGTTCGCGGACTAAGTTCGCGGACTGGGTTCGCGGACTTGGCAAAGCCAATTCCTCCGGTTTCTCTCAATCAACAAAGTTCGAAAACTTTGGATTAAGGAACACATGGTTATGTAATCTAAACTCTCATTCCAATCATTGAGACATTCTCAGAGGACGTTATATAGACGTTATTCACAGACCGTTTCACGTCAGAGCAATTCTCAAAGTAATTGAAACTTTTCATGACTTTCGTCACTAGGTGAAGATAAACTTGATCAAAGCGAAATGCTTTACCAACACTCGATTTCGAGAAAAACATAAGTAGTGAATACTCAGCTCGAAATTCAAATGTGTATGATCCAGTCTATATAGCATACGACTTTTTTTCTCATAAGAAGTAGGAGATAGAACAGATAGACTTTTGAGTGATAGATAAGTTCAAGTCTCCGCATACCTTTTTGTTGATGAAGTTCCACGGTTCCTTGAGTATATCTTCGTCGTTGTATAATGAATCTCCATGAAGTCCTTGAGCTTAGTTACACTTTTCTATCCTAGTCCGAGTCTTAGCTATAATAGGATAGAAATCAAGATTCATAGTTTTGATCACTAACATTGACAAACATGCTTGATATAGCAACGCATGCGAGGTTGACCGAGCTATGCTCTAACAATCTCCCCCTTTGTCAATTTTAGTGACAAAACTACTAATACATATGGAATACAAAAAAGAGAAACTTTAGTGGCTCCTATTTCATAGTCTAATCTTCAACGTTCCCTGAAATCTTCGTCATTCCAAGTACTCCAATGATCCCAAAGGTTGTAAGTTTAGCACCACCGTTGTTGAAGATCCGTAGCTATAACAATGAGAGAAATCGATATTCTCGATCATTATTATACAGTGTCATAGTATCATTATGTAACATCAAAGTCCAATTGCATCACGACTTTAACAACAATACTATGGTGATATGTATCACTCCCCCTTAGTCAATACTCCATCTCGATCTTGAAAACCACTCCCCCTTACACAATGATCCGAAAACCATATGTATTTGTAGTGTGAACTACATTATTTCTCCCCCTTTTTGTCAATAAAATTGGCAAAGGTAAAAGAACAGGATCATAATGAAATTTCCACAAGAGACATTTCATAGACTAAAAGAAAAATACATACCAACTTAATTTAGATGCAATCATAAATCCTAAGCTAAATGCATTCATCAAGGAGTTTTAAGATACAAGATAACCCCTATAAAATTCCACGCCGCACACCCCGCAAGATATTACCATTAAGCACAAGTTCAAAAGAGCTCTCTCCCATTTGATGTCATTCCCGAAAGAACAACAAGAGCGACCTTAATTTCGAAAGAAAAGAAGGATTTTTTAATTAGACACCAAAAACCATGGAAATGATTTTCTATATCCAAAACTAAATCAAATTAATCACAAGTAAACCCATGATTAATTTAATCGGAATACCCAACTAAATCAAACCACAAAAGTTATCAATTTAATTGATTGTGCTCAAAATAAAAAAACTCACGGAGCTACGACTAATATAACCACACGGAGATGACTACCTTAATCGTTCAAATACTCAACATAAGGAAAACCTTACGGAATATACGACTACATCAACCAATAGAACATGATTAGTATATCCGTTCATATACTCAACACAAGAACTTGTGGAATATATGAAAAACTCAACTAGATTAATTACAAGAGAACCTATAATTAATTTAATTGGAATACACAACCAAACTAATCACCGAAGCAATCAATTTAATTGTCAAAAGATTTTGCTCGACAAAAGAAGACTTTCAGAGCAAATAACTAAATAACCAATCAAGATGATTAATTTAGTTCAAGAATGCTCAACATATAGCATTTCATGGAACAACCAACAAGGCCAATATTAATCGACATAGTTGTAAGGTGCTCAACATAAGATACACAATGAAGCCTTCACGGTAAAACATAACAAAATGGATCAATGAAGATCAATACCGTGGATAACATACAAGGATCTATTCTATTTTCCATCACTATATGCATAACGACATAATAGACTTTATCCTTGTCAAACAAAAGATTTCATCCTGTTTTCCATCAAATAAATGACTGCATAGGCATAACTTTTGTAATTGTCAAAAGTCCATTCGTCCTTTCATCAATACGAATATCAATTTATGAACGACTTTACTTTTGACACAATATGGGACCTTTAAGTTCACAGACGCAAACAATACATATCCCATAAAAATATTGCAATACTTCAAAACATATTAATACTGCAATCATATCATCCTCGAAATATTTTTAGAATTTAAAAACCAATAAACCTAAAAAATAACATAGGAAGATGAAAACATAAATAGCTACGTGTAGTCACAATCTTCGCTATTCAAAGCGCTAGTTATTCTTCCAACTAATCCAAAAGAAGACATACTAGGTATCTGAAAATATCTTCAGTTTTCCTTGATAATTTCATACCTATGAAATGGTCCATCAAAGTATGAGTCACTGATATCCTTGATCCTGTTGACTGTAGACACACCATGTTCATAAGTTAGAACATTAACTTTCCGATCAACAGTGCGACCATAATGACGAGCCTTTGCACAATCAAGGATAATTTTCTTCTGATTTCTGATCAAGATATTCTGAGTACCAAGGATTTTCGCATGTCCATCAATAAGCTGCTTTATCTGCAATTGAAGGTTAGTCAGTTCGTTCTTAACTTCATTCTGAACATGAAACAAATCCTTGACAGATTCTCCAATCCAAGAGTTATACTCTTTTCTTTCAAGCATGTTCTTCAGTATAAATTCTTGACCAGAATCACATCCTTTGAGATCATCCTCAACCATAGGGTTAACTTCATAGAGCTCCTTTCTGAAGAAAAAATGAAACATGCATAAGAGTTATATATGTTTGTGAATGCACTGGCTAGAAACCCTAGAGTTCCTTGAGGAGATGCGGACGTTCGTGGGCCGACCAAAAGACAAATGGCCCTAAGAGGAAATATTGCACACTGTGCAGCTTTCAAAGATTCTCCATCACAAAAGGTCATAGTGACAAAAGAAAAGGAAACTAGAGAAGAGCATTACATCAAAAGATATAAAAGCTAGAGAAAAATAGCACAATACTTGAGCATCTCTCAAATCATTATCCTTGTATCTCTCAAGTTAGACACAAGAATAGAACATTCTGCTGTTAGGTAGCAGAGGGAGACATAGTCTCACCATAGGTTCTGAGAGAGTAGCTGTAATTTCCTCCAGGATATCTTATCTCAGCATTTCTTGTCCTTTCACTGCAGCTTCCAGGAAAAAGGGTGCGTCTCGCAATCCTTCTGGGAATCACTGGTGAGAAACCTTTCTGATAACAAAGTCTAGGACCTCTAGAAATAGGTTCTAAGGGATTTTCCGAAATTGGTCTCCACACACTAGACTTAGATTTACCAGATTTGTTCTTATGAGCACATGGCATGCTTTCATTGGTAGCCCAAGAATTTACAAATGTCTTGTAATGATTTCTAGGAGAGAGATCATTTTTATAAGATGCCTGGTTTCCTGTGAAAGGACCTTCACTGTAGCAGTCGTCCGACTATTTACTCCATTGACAGTAGAAAGAAGCAATTTGTGAAGTTCAGAAACACGTTTCTTTCTGGTAAAACAATGGATAGCATAGTGATTTCCTTTTCCACGGAAGGTACATATTCGTGGAGGAGAAGCAACAACTGGTACTTGTTTAAACTTCATAGCCACCGGAGAAGATTGTAAGTTACGAAAACTTTTATTGACACAATCTTCATCTGAAGAAAATTTCATTTTGTACAGTAACTCATGAGAATTAGTTTGTGCAGAAGAATTTTTCTTAAAAACAGAGTTTTCCTTTTCTAAGGAATTGCACTGTCCATGGGCTATGACAAGTGATGCTTCAAGTTTCTTTTTCTCAACACGAAGTCTATCAAGATCAGATGAATGCGTCTTGATCAAACATTTTTTTCTAATTGATCCTTCTCTAACCAGCTTTTCAAGATCACAAATCTTTTCACGTTGTATATTGTTTTCTTGAAGAAGTTTATCAATTTCCTTAGAGAATGACCCTATAATGTTATAGAGTACCTGTTCACGATCAATAGACTTTTCAAATTCATCAATGAGCTGTACATGATCCTTGAGATGAACAAACTCTGTAGAATTTTTTGAAATTCTGGTGAGCTCCTTTTCAGCCTTTGCCATTATGTCCAATGTCTCATTGGAGGGAGAATGACCAACACAGGACGGGACAATCTTATTACCTCGGGATTCTGAAGAATCATCTAAGGAGTGACCCTTTGAGGTATTTCCGAGACACTTTAGAAAGTTGACAGCTTTAGGAGGCATTTTTGGTATGTGTATGAGATTCTATCCACAGACTCAGATTGCCACAAACACAGACTTATAAGGTCTTTAACGTGTTTGCCTGCTCTGATACCAATTCATAAAGCGGGGGTCTAACAACACCACCCAATAATTCGATTAGCAATCTGTATGGACAAACTCCGAAATACTTTGCTAGAGAATCAACTAGACATTCAGACTCAATCTAGATTAAAGTATCTCAAGGAGTCAATATCTCTCACTTGTTTTGATTTACTCAAGCTAAAACAATAGCGAGTCTTTAATCAAATACAAGGAATAACTTGGACGGTACCAAAGACCAATGTCCAAGGATCAATCAATATCAATCACCAACCAAAGGTTGGATTTCCAATTGATGATCTTTAACGCACAACCTGTATTGTTTAAATTATATAAAAAATATAATGCGGAAAAGAAATAACACAGACACCAGAATTTTTGTTAACGAGGAAACCGCAAATCCAGAAAAACCCCTGGACCTAGTCCAGATTGAATACACATTGTATTAAGCCGCTACAGACACTAGCCTACTCCAAGCTAACTTCGCACTGGACTATAGTTGAACCCCAATCAGTCTCCCAATAATTCAAGGTACAGTTCTACTCCTACGCCTTTTTGTCTAATAGATAGACTTTTGAGTGATAGATAAGTTCAAGTCTCCACATACCTTTTTGTTGATGAAGTTCCACGGTTCCTTGAGTACATCTTCGTCGTTGTATGATGAATCGCCATGAAGTCCTTGAGCTCAACTACACTTTTCTATTCTAGTCTGAGACTTAGCTATAATAGGCTAGAAATCAAGACTCATAGTTTTGATCATTAACATTGACAAACATGCTTGATATAGAAACGCATGTGAGGTTGACCGAGCTATGCTCTAAAAAATAGAAAAACCGAAATTGGGTACTTTAATGTTAATATCTTGAGAATATATTCGGTTTTGGAATTTCCTTGTTGTCTAAACAACCTTGGTTTATAAATACTTGAGTTTGCATTTCTTGCAAACTATCCTAAGAGCCATGCAAATTTCATTTTGTTGATTTTGGTGGAGCCGACTATCAGGAGAGGAAAGTACCCTAATTAGGCAAAATCTCTTATGACCGCTCGTTTAAAGACTTTTGTGGGATCAAGAATCTCTACGAGTACCATTGGTGGAAAACGAGATAATTGCACTGTTATTTTAGTTTTCGATGATTGATTCGATTGACTAACGGTTGTTGAAACTTTGATTGCACCTAGTTTGTTTATTCTTGAGAACCTTCTTTCTGATATAAGGCTCACTCAAACTAGATAAAGTATTGTTGATACATGAAAATAATTAACCCATGGATACGTGTCCCCTTAACTAACCGAGGGTCTCTTCTAGAGAGGAGGAACTAAGGGACTAAGCCTAACCCATTTAGATGGGATAGTTGTAGTCCATCTAAGGCTATATTAAGGGAGAATGGGCCTTGATCTAAGAAAGGCCCCTTAGGGTTTAGTATTAACTTAAGGAAAGGGAAATGGTAGTTTAGTAATATGTTGATCTTATGGGAACTTATCCATAAGAGGATCACTATAAAAGGGAAAGAGGGTACACTTCTTGGCATCATTATTAATTTCCCATTACTTCCATAACCATATCTTCTTCTTGGGAGTACTTTCTGTGATCAGGGTTAGTTCCTCCTATCCACATTTTACCCCATCAACATTACGACCACAGTGGGAGGTTCTTAGCTTCTTTTCCAGCATGATACTCCCAAGTGCGATCCTGGAGGTACCAGCAGGTGGCACACAACTTAATCCGGACCATGTCACAGTAGAAGAAGTGTAAAGTGATGAAAAGATACATTTCCAAGCGGTAGTCACTACGCCTATTGTACAAGGTGCAGGAGGATCCCAGGGTGCTGGAGCATCTAAAAGAAAAGGATAGAGTGCTAAAGATAAGACTACAGTTGAAGCAAGCGAGCGATAAATGTCTAAGATGCAGGAGGAATTAGATGCATCTATCAAGAGACATCAGAAATTGCGCGGACTCTTAAAGCGAGCGAGGGAGCAAGACGCGGAAACGCCAAGAGTAGTCAGCGGTAGGAATGCAATCCCGTGCATGACAGAGGATGTGATTGCAAAATATCTAGAGGATAATTATCGAGTGACAAAGCATGATGCCTATGATTCGCTGGAATCACCATACCCAGCGGAAGTCGCTGACTATTTATACCCGGAAGATTATACATCCCCAAAGTTCAAAACATATGGAGGAAAGGGAAACGCGAGAGAGCATATAAGTCGCTTCATGTCATATATGAATGCTTACGCTCAAGACGAGAGTTTGTGCATGCGGGAATTCCCGAAATCTCTGACCGATAATGCCTTTTCTTGGTATGATAATCTTAAACCCGGAAGCATCAGTTCGTGGCCCGCCATGGTCCAACTCTTCTTAAAGAAGTTCTATTCCGCTCAAAGGAGGGTCACAGCGATATACTTGGGAAGATGTACTCAGCGGGTAGGAGAAGAGATCGGAAAATATATCACTCGCTTTCGAGATTTTACACTAGAATGTCACGAAGTCATCCCTGAAGAGAGACTGGTGGAAATCTGCATCCGAGTGATGGACACCATCTTCCGACTGAACTTGATGAATTTCAAATTCCAGACCTTCGTGGAAGTCGAAGAGGCCGCAGCTCGGATATCATACTGTGCGGATGTTATGAACTCAGGGAAAAGTGAACACAATTGGCAATTACATTCCGTTAACGCTGCATCCAACGACCAGGGAAACGATAGAAGAAAGGGTGGAGCCGTTTACCGAGGAGGATAGTACGGCAGGAGAGAGGGAAGAGCAGACGGAGGAAGATCGAACCCGCCGCCACCACTGCCGTGTAGTAGGGAGCAGATAATAGGACTTCTAGAACAATGGGTGGCTAACAAAGAGGAGACTTTGCCGCCCGTAGTTACAGAACCTACCGCGACAGACAAGATGCACGAACGATACTGCCATTACCACAGGAGGGTCCATCATCCGACTGTGGAATGTTTCTCTTTTCGCTACAGTAGTGCAGAGAAAACGAGCAAGATGAGATTTAGAAATAGGAGAAAAAGGCATCCAAAAGGACCCGCTCCCTCAACACCAAGTCATGATGATTTCCCACGAACCTATAGAAGGAGAAACCTGGAGACCATGGGAAGACGCGGAAGAAGAAGAAGCGTGTGAAGCATCTGAAACAACCATTTTTTTCAGACACAAATGGAGTCGCCAGAAAATTCTCCCAAACCGTTTTGGCCCAGCAATTCTTCGACTCTTTTGGCTTCAGTGAAGACCAAGTCCGCGAGGCATCCAAAGCTATCACAACAATCGCATCCGGGAAGGTATACAAGCCGATGCCTAAGGAAGCTATCACTTTCACTGACGAAGATATATGCTATCCAGAGGAACACCTCCGACCCTTATACCTCACAGCTCATATTAACAAGCATACGGCGGAGCGTCCCTCAACATGATCTCCCTGCACACGTTGGAATCCTTAGGAGTGTCAAGAGCGTCAATAAAAATGCGCGCAACGACTGTGAGAGGATTTGGAGGACAGACTCAGAGGCAATGGGAATAGGACATCTGATGATGAATATCAGACCTATTAGAGTGCTCACTCCCTTCTACGTGCTCGATGATGATACCACATTTCATGTCCTACTAGGGTGAGGATGGCTTCTGATCCACAAGGTAGTAGCGTCTACATACCACTAGTGTGTCAAGACTAATATTGGAGGGAAACAATTCCGGATCCCAGCTACAAGTTATCCATTTGGTCCGGAGGAGGCTTACATGGCAGACGCAGTTTTCTACACACAACCGGTCACGGATCAAGGAGAGCAGTTGGAGCGTTTCACCACCCTCCCCAAGTGGGAAGAGTTCCAACCTGAGGCACAAACAAAAAGGAAGGCTAAATCGGTCTTTATTCCATCTTGGATGGGATCTGTCGCGGGAAATAAGAGAGTTGTAGTCGAAACAAAGAATAGTCAATTTAAACGCTTCTCCCGACCGGAGGGTGGACATGTTTACCGCTTATAGAAATTAGCCGGGGAAGCTTCCAATCGACAACATGACTGCGCTATGTCATCAGCGGACGAGGAAATAGCGGAAGCGACCCCAGTGATTGAAGATTTGCAGGAAAGGGTAGAGCCGTTAATCTCGGAGGAAGAGATGATAAAAGGCTTACCTGAAGAAACGACGAGACTCGAACCGACCCTCGACGGATTAGAAGAATTAAACCTTGGCATGGGAGGTGAACCTCGCTGCGTACGTATCAGCAAGCACCTGGAAGGAGAAGAAAGGTCACGACTGATTAGCCTGCTCCGCGAGTATCGAGACGTGTTTGCATTTACACATGAAGAAATGCCGGGTCTCGGTAGAAGTTTGATCGCGCACAATCTCAATGTCTCGCCCGAGTATCAGCCTGTTAAACAGCGGAGGCGCAACTTTCCGGAAAAGATACAGTTGGCGATCAAGGAAGAGGTAGAGAAATTGTTGAAGGCTAATTTCATTAAGCCAATCCAGCACCCTATGTGGTTAGCTAACATTGTACTAGTAGAAAAGAAGAACATCAAGGTTCGGTGTTGCGTCGATTATTGAGATTTGAATCGGGAGTGCCCTAAAGATGACTTTCCAGTACCAAAAATCGACTTAACATTAAATAACACATGCGGATATGATATGTTTTCCTTCATGGACGGATTCAACGGATACAACCAAATTAAGATGTCCGCAGAAGATGCGCAAAAGACAGCCTTCCAGACCCCATATGGGAATTTCTACTACACGGTAATGCCATTCGGGTTGAAAAACGCGGGTGCAACCTACCAACGGGCGATGGTGGATATCTTCCACGACATGATGCACCAAATCATGGAAGTTTATATAGATGACGTGGTGTTAAAATCTCGGGCACGAAAGGATCACCTCAGCCACTTAAGGCATGTTTTTAACAGATGTAAAAAGTATCACTTAAATATGAATCGCTCAAATGTGCCTTTGGAGTTACCTCCGGAAAGTTTCTAGGGTTTGTTGTTACCAACAAAGGGATACAAATCGATCCGGATAAGGTCGAAGCAATAACTACTATGAGGTCGCCCGCAAATGTGAAAGAGTTGCATACTTTCATCGGCAGAGTGTCTTATGTCCGAAGGTTCATCCCAGGGTTAGCACAACTTCTACGTGCATTCACACCACTATTGGAGAAGAACAAACAGTTCCAGTGGGGAGATGATCAAGAACATGCCTTCCAGAAGCTTAAAGAATGCTTAATCAGCGCACGGGTCCTGAGACCTCCCGTCAAAGGCGAGCCCATCTATTTGTACACTGCATTCACTAATATGGCAATCAGAGCATTGTTAGATCAAGACCTCGGCAATGACCAACTATGCCCAATTCACTATATCAGTAGAGGGTTTAGAGATGCGGAGTTCCGATATTCGAAGGCGGAGTAAGCATGCTTAACGCTTATCTATGCCACACAAAAGTTACGATCGTATCTGCTCGCTCATGAAACCATAGTGATGGCAACAACTAATCTGATCGCTTACCTGGCAACCAAACCAGTGTTATCCGGCAGAATATCCCGCTGGCTATTACAACTGTCGGAGTTTGAGCTAAAATACCAGCGGTCGAAAGGAGTACGTGGCAAGCATTCGCATATTTATTAGCTGCATTTCCAGGTATGGATATGACGGAAATAAGCGATGAGATACCCAGAGAGGTTGTGGAAGTCCAAGAGGAAGAGCGTTGGACAATGTTTTTTGACGGGTCGTCATATGGCTCTTATGGAGGAGCGGGGATAGTATCTGAGACACCCAAGAAAGAGTTGTTATCATTCGCTTTTAAACTAGACTTCGAATGTAGTAATAATGTGGCAGAGTACGAGGCGTTAATTCTTGGATTACGAATGGCCGAGGAACTCAATCCAAGAGCAATCAACATCAAGGGAGACTCAAAGCTAGTCACAAACCAGATATCGGGTGACTTCCAGGTAAAAGAGGCGTATTTAGCTCCATACCGAGCGGAAGCTCATGAACTAATAGCGAGAAGAGGAAGCACCGTGGTCGAGCACACTGGAAGATCTACCAATAAGCATGCGGATGCATTGGCTACCTTAGCAGCCAAGCTACAGTTGAACGAAGCCGACGAAGGCACCATAGCGGTAAAAAGAAGGGTGTTGCCCAGCACTTGGAAGGAAGATGCAGCATTCGAATTAAAGGACGATTGGAGAACGGCATGCATCGAAGATTTGACTAGAGTGGCGGACGATCAGTTATTTCCCATCAAAGTGTTGAAGCAATTCGTTGTAATCCGAGGAGCATTATACTATCGAACATCCGGAGGTGCTTTAGCACGATAAGTGGGAAAGCCAGAAGCGCAGGAAATACTGAATCGCGTCCATGAAGAATCATGCGGACAGACTGGAGGAATCCCGTTGTACCGGCGGCTACAAAGGATGGGAGTGTACTGGCCAAATATGGCAGTCCAAGCAGCGGTAATCCAAGATAAATGTGAAGATTTTCAAGCACCCACAGCAGACGGAATTATGTAGTGCGGAGATAGAGGACTGGAGACAACCTTACATAGACTTCATCCAGTACGAGCGCCTACCGCCAAATAGAAAAGAAGCGTTGAAAATTCAAAGGAAATCCGGAAGATTCTTCATAAGTGAAGGCATCTTTTATAGGAATAGCTTCGGGGACAAGATATTACGTTTCCTGTCGCAAGAAGAGGCGGAGATAGTTATGACTACAACTCATGATGTCGAGCACCAAGTAATGAGAAAGCTCTTCCTGCAGTTGCACGAAGGGGATATTATTGGCCCACGATGGAGTTTGATACAGCCGAACATGTGAAAAAGTGCCAGCAATTCCAAAGTCACGGATCGTTAATCTGCGCCCCGCGTAACCTACTGCATAGTGTCGTCACCCCATGGCCCTTGCATAGCTGGGGACTTGATATTCTTGGGCCGATAAGACCAACTTCATCCGGGCGTCACAAGTATATCATCACCGCAACCGAATATTCTACCAAGTGGGTTGAAGCTATTCCGCTTCGAGACTATTCAGGCGCCACGATCGCTGCATTTATCAAAGAACACATCATTTATCGATTCGGCGCACCCATGGTTATACGTTCGGATAATGGTACCTCTTTTGTTAATCAAACTATCATGGATTTGCTGAACCAATACGGGATCAAGTTCCACACTTCGACTGTCTACCACCCTTATGGGAACGGGCAGGCTGAAGCAACTAACAAAACAGTGTTGAGGATACTGAGCCGGAAAGTATACGATCATCACAGGAGCTGGCACGAGCAGCTACCCCTTGCACTTTGGGCATACCGCATCTCTAGGAGAAGTTCAACTGGTGCCTCCCCTTATTCCTTGGTGTACGGAGAAGATGCAATACTGTCATCATAAATTGCAATATCATCCGCGCGCGTGGCTATGGCCAGCCTTACCACCCCGGACGAGGTCAGCCGTTTTGCTCATCTAGATACCTTAGAAGAACGACGAGCCAAGGCTGAACGTTTCGCAGACAAGTATAGGCAACAGACGGCAAGGTATTACAACCAGAAAGTAAAAGAACGAGTCTTCAGCATAAATGACGTAGTAATGAAAATCGCACCACATGTCCAGCGCAATGAAAAGGCAGGAAAATTTGCTGCAAACTGAAAAGGCCCCTATATGATTAGGAAAGCAGCAGAAGGCGGATATTACTATCTGAAGAGAATGAATGGCTCACGTATCAATACCCCTATCAACGGTAAATGGCTTAAAACTTATTACGCTTAAGTAACCTGAAGTACGCCGGATGGCTAAGAAATAATAAAACAATTATCTTATGTTATACTTTGAGTCATATTAAACCCTCGCGTACGATCCGATAGGGCGCGCCAATAGCCCAAGAAAGGGTTAGGCTCCGTGCATGGCTTAAATGAAGTGCACCAATATCCCAAGAAAGGGCTAGGCTCCGTGCATGGGTTAGATGAAGTGCACCAATAGTCCAAGAAAGGGATAGGCTCCGTGCATGGCTTCAATGAAGTGCACCAATAATCCAAAAAAGGATTAGGCTCCGTGCATGTCTTAGATGAAGTGCACGAATAGTCCAAGAAAGGGCTAGGCTCCGTGCATGGCTTAAATGAAGTGCACCAATAGCCCAAGAAAGGGCTAGGATCCGTGCATGGCTTAGATGAAGTGCACCAATAGTCCAAAAAAGGGCTAGGCTCCATGCAGGAATTCAATGAAGTACACCAATATCCCAAGAAAGGGCTAGGCTCCGTGCATGGCTTAGATGAAGTGCACTAATTGTCCCAAAAAGGACTAAGCTCGGTGCGTGGCTCAATGAAGCGCACCAATAGTCCCAGAAAGGACTAGGATCCATGCATGGCTTAATGAAGTGCACCAGCAATCCCCGAAAGGGATAGAACCTCACGTACAATCAGAAAAGGTACGCTGACAGCCCCAAAAGAAACTAGATGCAATATAAGATACAACGACATACACAAATAATTCTGGAAAAGGATAAACCCCCGCGCGGGTAGTAAAGTACGCCACAAGCCAACCGAGCATTGCGCGTAGAATTCAATAAGGCCGTACAAGATATCATAAGCGCCATACAAATATTGGTAAAACATTTCATAAAAAGAACATTTCTAAAAGAAACTCTGCACACACGTTACACAAAAGGAGAAACATAAATACATGCCCGACAAGATATATAATAATTCTAGGGCAAAACCCACTAAGACAAAATAGTTGAGGATAGGATTGAGATTGAGCGCCTCAACCTCCCATGCGCAACAGCCAAGTCGATTTCCCTACGCTCCATTTGGAGACGAGCATCAGCAAACGCTTCAGAAGCCTCATCCGAAGCCATTATATTTTCTATCGAAGGATTGGTCCGACTAACACTCAGTCGATCTATGTAAAGATCCATCACGAGTAAGTAATGTGTTTGACTAACCTCAAAATGCTCTTCATGTTCACGAACAAGTCGGGCATTACCAGTGACAGTAGCTTGCAACAATTCAATCTTTTGCCTATTAAGAAACAAACATAAAACACTTACTGATGCTTCCATTAATACTAATCCCTTTTATCAGAGAATACTAAGATTATATAGACTAAAAAAAAGGTGTGGGGGGGGAGAACTTTTAATTTGATTCAGTTATGAGCATGCGGCAACATGTAGATTGAATTGTTGAATCCATACGAGTACGCAAAGCTCTCAACTCACTCTCTAGGACTAGCAGCGGTGCCAATTCCACCTGTTTATCTGAGGGATGCACCAAGACGCGTATCACGCACAAAGACAAGGCATAACCGTGCATACGACGACTTGGTAGATGAAAAGAGGGCACATCATAGTCCATGATAACCTGATCAATATCTATGATCATCAGATTTATCTCTCCCAGCAGTCGATCAGCCTCATCGCGGACGGAGACAACATCGTCCAATGCACTCTGAATCCTGAAAGAAACTGGACCGGACACTTGAGTCTTCCGAGCTGTTGAAAATATTTTGTACTGCTTGTCGAACTAAGCGCGTGCCTTGGTACGACTCGCCAGTCTTCTCTCTCTGATAAGATCTATTTCGGCTCTCACGAGCCGCAAGCGACTTGACTCGGACCCTCCCATGTAAGGGATACCAATGACGACACGGATGCCAAAGATAGCACATAACCATGTAAGCGATCAGCCATATAGAAACCACTAAGCATAAACAATGAACAAAGTGCAAATTGGAAAATTTCACACCAACACAAATAGTCTATTTATAGGAAATACGTACACCAAGGCATTTACTACTTCACAACTACCATTGTAACTCAAAAAAAAATAAAAAAATCACAGTAATATATTGAGCGCCAAACAAACTTCGGTAAGAGCCATCTCAATAGATCTACAACTGCGATCCGCCTCAACACATCGAAAATGAGTAACCATACGTTGCTCATGACAATAACCACGATATTGTAGAAGGGTTAAGTCAGGAAGGACGCCCTCACTCTGGATCTTCCTCACCAAATGATCCGCAGCAGATAGTCGTTCATGCCAGTTTGAATTCTCGGTGCCGAACGTATCTCGAGTAAGACACATCACTCGGAAAAGACGATCTAGATATTCCATTTCAAGAACTAACCTCACATGATTAGCCATAAAAAAAAGGAGAAAAGGCAGAAGACTGAAGAAATATATATTGTGGTTAACAAAATAACATTTGGTATATATATAATCAAGATCACGCAACACCCAATACAATTGTTTTACGATTCCCTAAAAAAAAAACCTAGTAGCGGTATATCTAAGAACGCTGAGCTATAAGCGAGCGGTAGTAGGAAATGTCCTCTTCCAAATCCTGCATCATCAATTGTGCCTCACCATACTGAGTATTAGAAACGGCATATGCACTACGCACCTCTCCTAATACTTGATGAATCTCATGCATAGCCTCACCAGAAGCACAGTCCTTTCGATCCATCTCTGGCGTCTCTTTATGCTCTTCATACGCTTTGCGAGCCTTATCTAGGGCAATCAATCGATGAGTCTGCAGCATCCCGACCTCATCTTTTAAAATCAATAAATGCGCCAGCTCCACTTTCATGTTGGTAGGACGAATAAGAGCAGAAACAGCACATAAAGTCAAAGCACACCCGTGAAGATTTGGTCATGTCTGTTGAGTAATAAAGGCCCGGCAATCAGCTATCGCTTGCTCAATGTCAGTTGTCATAATTATCGCTTCCTAAAACAACCCCGCTCTGCTTTGTTCCGAGCGAGTATAGTATCATCCAGCACGCGTCGTATAGACAAAATCAAGGGTCCGGGCGCTTGGGACATTTGAGCCATGGAGTATGTGTCGTGTTGATCCTCAAATCGCGCGCGAGTTGCCACACTACTCACCATTCTAACCTCTCTAAGCATTTCCACCTCAGCTTTTACTAACAACAAGCGAGCCAACTCGCAATCCTTCTCATGAGGGACAACCAATGTTGGCACAGGGGCCAAAACCAAGGTATAACCATGAAGACGATGATCCATCCGCTGTAGAAAACAAAAAAAACACACACACTTCTGCAAAATATAACCAACAACCTAGAAACAAGATGAGATAACCTTGAAAAATATTAGGGCAGTTTCACTCATCCCTATTTATAGAAACATATAGTAGTACTGTATTAATTACCACCTAATCATAATAATAAATGCAAATAAAACGTTTGGAGAAAGAAAACAAACCAACCAAGTCTTTAGTTTGACCAAAATAAAACAAAAGAAAGCATTGTTCAAAATCATTATCAGAAAATATCCAGGGAAACCAGCTCGGCCCTCTTCTTGGTCAGGCGCCCATTGATCTCCTCAGCAGCATCCCGAGCAATCTTCAAATCCTTGGTAGCTCGACCCACATCTGCCATCAACTGATCATACGCTTCCTTCCTAGTATTGGCAACACCAAAAAAACGCTGGTGCTCTCGCTCCAGTTCCTCTATCTCACGAGGAAGTGTGGTCCGCGCACTGTGACTCGCCTTTGCCAGGTCCAATAGATTCTTAAGACAATGGATGGGGAATCAGAGGGCCAGATAGGTTTGAATGATAGCATCCCATTTCTTCAGCATGGCCGGATCGATAGGAATTTCATCCGCCAGGGAGAGACCCTCCGCTATGACAAGAAAATCTTCATTAGACACGATCAGAGAGTTGATAGGCATTTCTTCATGAACACACATATGGCCGAACTTCTCTATTATGCGACGGTAGTTAGCTTCTTTAGAAGAAGGGACCCAAAATCCGTGTACCAACACATGATTACTATCCACGCCAGCTTCCGCAGCGGAAATAGTACGAGGATACAAGAATTTTCCTCTGGGATGGCCATCATCTCGGCATCCGCGTCCACGCTATGAGAAATCTTCAGAGCAGGCTTGGAAGGCCTTTGCCGCTTACCATTAGCACTCCCCGATCCGCTACCTTTGACTTGCTGGCTTGAGCCGTCTCCTTTAGCCTGAGCGCCGTCTCGTTTTCCCATATCCTGAAAACAAGGAAAACAGACAAAAAAAAATAATATACTCCAACACAGAAAGGAAAATAGGATCTAAAGGGCATAGTATATACCGGATCGGAAGGAAGAGAAGGATTGGTAGGAGAATGGACCGATCAACGAGAGGAAGAAGAGGAGCTAGAAACAGCTGGCTCAGAATGATCTGATGAAAGAAGGAAGCAAAAAGAAAAGAAGATAAAATAATCTTGTCAAAAGGGGATACGAGAAAGGAAGATGTATATATAGACTATCAAACGCATTTAATAATATCTTGACTGACACGTGTCGATGTTTAAACCTAACAAACAGGAACATAGTACACTCACGGGACTTAGAAGGGGAATAACTTTGGCTCTTGATACTGCCTTTAAGACCGCTGTCTTCCTGACAATAATCATGCACGGAATGATCCGACTCAGACTGGTCCTACGCGCCTAACATATCTGAAGGAGTATGAAGAGGATGGTCAGGGTCTTGAACAGTTTTTACAATCAAAGGGCGCGTAGATTGAATAACCATACAAGGAAAAACTACTTCAGGACCAGTCTGACTGACTGATTGACCAAGTTGACGTTCCACGCGCTCGATAAAGGTGCTCGCGGAGGATGACCCCATTTTTGGAGCCTGCGGGGAAAATGAAGGGAAAACATTAGTAGTACGAATGGAAGGTAATCTCCGAATGGGCAGCACACCAGTTTCTCGTTTCATCTTCTTAGCCAGCCGATCAGCCCTCCACTCGTTAAGAGGCATATTGATATACTCTTCGAAAAGAAGCCCTTGGGCTTGCAACCAATAGGCGGGGAATGCTAGAACAACGTTGTAAACCGATATAAAGAGACTAAGTACAAATTTATAGGAAAGGGATGAAATATGAGGAAAGTGCAAATACCTTAACAGGAAGAGACGCGGTTGAAGGAATAGTTAAAGGCTTTGACGGACGAATGCGTTTCCTTTTCTTGGAACCAGAAGGAGGTAGGGCACTACCTTTCCCATCCTCTTGAGAAGACTCGTCTCCTGGAAGGGGATCCCAGTTGGTAACAGGCGCTTGAAGAGGACGACCTTTGTTACTAGAAGACAACTTGTACTTCTTGGCGATCTCAGCATTTAGCTTCATACGACCTAAAGCTTGCATATCTCTAAATTCTTGATCAGAAAATTTTGGAGGAGCGTATGGCTCCTTAATGAGAAGGTTTAGCACACTGCGATTGACGCCATCACGATATCCGAGCCACTCGACGGTAACACCGACCGAGCGATTGGGCTGAGGTTGATATAAGTCAAAATAACATTGGCGGTCACTCATTCGGAGACCAATCTTGAAAACAAAACGGTCAAAGCTCTTCCGGACTTCTATGTCTTCTTCTGTTGAGGAAAGAAGGGGATAACATAAGAGACTCCTTGATCAAATCCTAACTGACGGGACGCGCGAACAGTATTGTATGTCTCAGATGAAAACCTCCCATCGTAGAAACCAGGAAGGCGCCCAGGTAAAGTAGAAATAATGATGTCGAAGTCGTTGGCAGAAGGTGTTTCCGAAGAAGTAATCCTCCGCTAATATTGAATAACGAAGTTATAATGAAGAGGACCAGCACGACCATCCTGATAGGTGATTGAAGTCAGCGCCCTTATCCATGAAGTCCTTGAGTTTCTCTTTTGGAAGGAAACCCTTCTTATGGTAAAGAGCCATCTGGGGATTAGATTTGGGTATTGTCACAAGACGCTTAGAACCATCCTTTTTGGTGACTTCTTTTTGACAAAAGAGAACGAGAGGATTCAGTTGAGGAGGCCTGCATTTCGGAAAATGTCCCAAACCCACGCTGGGATGAAATTGGCAGGGAGGAAAGTCTCAACCTCATGGGATCCGTCCACATGACAAACATCACACACCAATAAATCCAAATGGTGATATAGACCGCCCAAAAACATAGGGGCAAGCGGAAACGCCACACCGCGAGACATTAACACAGCTATAGGGATCAACTCGTCCTTAATAATATCTCGTGGACTATACTCGAACACATCGTGACACAACCAAAAGAGGAAAAAAGCCGCCAACTCTGCCCTGTCCATCTCTCCCTCTCGAGGAGGAACACCTTCACGAGGGCCCGAGAGTAAAGGGGCCCAATACTTAATCCAACAAGAAAAGGAGGCGCGACGTTCCCCGGATTTGGGCTTTTGATCATTCTTCACTTCTTTCACATCATCAGGCTCTTCAGCGACAGACGATTTTGCTCGACCAGCTTTTATGGCGGACGCCATGAGTTTTGAAGAAGACGAAACATTAGCAGGAGAATCGCGAGAAGCCGACGTAGTAGCTGTTCCCTTCCCTTTATCCACCGGACCTTCCACCTCACTCGGAGCCTCAGCCTTAATCTCTTCCGGTAATAAGTACGTTATAGAATTTGTTTTAGCTTTGAGCAAGTGATCACGAAGCTCCTTATCGCTATCATTCAAAGATTTGTTTAAACAACAACTATCGAAGACCGTGTATCCGTGAACGGGTAGACCAGTAAGTGCCACTACATCCTCTAAGATAGGAGTCGCTTCACCCCAAGAGAATAGGAATGTGTGCGGATCGACTCCCCAACACGCACATAAGCGATTTATGCTATCAAAGTCTCGCCGTACGTACCTGAATCGGGAAGCTTCCAGAGCCATTTCTATACCCAAAGAACGAATAATCCTCACATTTTCAGGGTTCAAGCGAATGTAATCTTTCCACGGTCCCCATGACGTGTGAGACTCAGCAGATGAATGATGATTGATCGAAGGAAAAACATAATCCCCTCGATGAACTGCCAAACGGGGAGTACTTTCGAAGGAAGGTATGATAGGCGCTTCTGCTTGAGAATGAATAAGCCAGATCGCGGACCCGGGCGGAGGATAAGGATGAGGATTTAGCATACGGGCGATCCAGATATCATCACCGGGAAAAAGAGTAGTGCCATCATCCGCGGATGGTGGTCGTATCTTATCTCTGAGTTGGGGATTACTCCTAAACTCCTCAAGTGTGTATGATCCCGGCCGCGGGGGTGAGTCGCTAGACATGATTAGTAAAATAAGATAAGGAGAGAGAAAAGGGAGGCAGTAAAAGATGGAGACTCGAAAGCGAGGTCTCCTCTATTTATAAGAAAGTAAAATAAAGACTAGTTATTGAACAGACCAGTAACCGTGGCACTTCAAGAGTCGTGGTTTAGAAACCATCCACAACTCTCTGATTGTAGCCGTCATTAAAGGGACAATTACTAAGTGGGCTAATAACCAAAGCATCCCAAGGATCACGATCTGAAGATTGCTCATTTGGAATCCGTTGCGTCAACATATGGCTGTTGACACGGTCTTTGACCGGTGAAACAGTCAGGGACTAATGTTGTTGCATGAAAATAATTAACCCATGGATAAGTGGCCCCTTAACTAACCGAGGGTATCTTCTATAGAGGAGGAACTAATGGACTAGTCCTAACCCATTGAGATGGGATAGTTCTAGTCCATCTAAGGCTATATTAAGGGAGAATGGTCCTTGATCTAAGAAAGGCCCTTTAGGGTTTAGTATTAACTTAAGGAAAGGGAAATAGTAGTTTAGTAATATGTTGATCTTATGGGAACTTATCCATAAGAGGACCATTATAAAAGGGAAAGAGGGTACACTTCTTGGAATCATCATTAATTCCCCATTACTTCCATAATCATATCTTCTCCTTGGGAGTACTTTCTGTGATCAGGGCTAGTTCCTCCTATCCATTTTTTACCCCATCAACAAGTATCAACGGGATATATAGAACCATTTTAGGATCTAAAGACATCCTGTGATAATCCATTGTTAACAGACTTTGTTCAGTGTGTGATTGATCACAAGAGGATTCAAGTTGTATTGTGCAGGTTATTTAAGGAAATAGAAGATTTGAAGACGGAGAAGAGTTTCTTATTAGTTTTCGTATCTTGTGGATTTAGTGCACAAACCTTGATCGGATGGGATCCAACTAGAATCGTGTTTATCTTTGATAGACTTGATTGTCTAGTTGTGTAATATCGGCGTCGCTCTATAGTTACTCTTTGAATTCTATTGATTGATTGTGAATCTAGATATTAGGTATTTCGGTAATTAAAGTTTAGATTGATCTAACCAGCCAAAGGAGTTTATTAGTTTAAACAGAAGATCCTTTGTCAACAACTCAACAGTATCTTTTAGCAAAGATTGATTAGAGTGGTTATCAAACAGATTCTTCCTTTGTTGTTTGGAATACGATGCAAAGGACTTGATATTCACGTGCGTAACTCTAGAAGTCGAAGGCGCAGGTATTAGATTTTGTATAGCGTCTTAATTCTGAGAGTATTCAAAACTGGACTAGGTACCGGGGTTTTTATGAATTTACGGTTTCCTCGTTAAAAAAATCTTGTTGTGTCATTTACTTTATTTCCGCATTATAATTGTTATTATAATCCGTTAGAGCATGGCTCGGTTGAACCCACCAAGCGTTTGTATATTAAGTTTGGTTGTCATATTTTAGTGAATCAAAACTCATGTAAGAGTCGCTTGATTATGTACTAGAGACAACTTCGTTTAGGTTAGACTAGAAAGTCTAGGAATGTTGAGACATACAAGTATTACTCGAATACCTGAAGAACGTGAAGAAGTAACGAGCTACAACGACGACATCATCCTTCCTCTTAAGGTTAGTAATATTGACTTGAACTATTTCATTCCTAATGTATCTTTCAAGTCGTGCTATATTGAAAACATAACTGCGAAGCTGTGTATATTTATATTACTCTGGTAGTGAGACATGATCATATGATCATAGTATTAGGGAATTAGACTACGAAGTATAAAACTTATCTTTTGAACTTCGTAGATATGACATCGAAATAATCTTATGAATGCTGTTATGATTATGTGAATGGGTAAAGGTGAAGATTTCATCCTAGGAAACAATGTTTTACATTTGTTGAAAGGAAGTACATTCATGAACTTGTTTTATGAATCGAAAGGGAAATCGCTAGGCTTATTGGTACGACTATTCATTGCAAATATTTGGATTACCAATATGTGTGAGATGGTAGAACTGATCGTAACTTTGTTATGTATCTTGGTACAACTAATCACAATGCCTGACTTATGATTTGGTATGACTATTTTTGCTTATTTAGTGTAACTGATCCTAAGTAATCACCTGAGATGGTATGATCGATATTTGTAATTGGTGTGACAGATCCTAGTAATTGGTGTGACCGATCACAGAGAGTTGTGTAATCGATCCTTGTAATTAGTATAACCGGTCCTAGTAATTGGTGTAACCGATCCTGGTAATTGGTGTGTAACCGATCCTAGTGACTGGTGTGACCGATCACAAGCAATACCATGTGTATATGGTAACCGGTTGTAAAGACCCTCAATCTCGTCAATGCTATTAGACTAGTCAAGAGACGATTTAGCCGCTAAGGACTCGATTAATTTAACATGCACGTTAATTAATAGAAATTAATCTAACAACGATTTAGATACGAAACTAGTATCACTAGATAGATCTCGAAAATTTAGGCGGAATGGACTACTCGAACGTGTCACTTGATAAACACGTAAGTGCTACGTTTTATACCCATATTTATATTAGTTAGGACTCGATATTTCGTCTAATGACACTATCTTAGTGCTTTTGTAGAAATTACGAGAAAATCCATTCACCGGGAAAGAAAATGGCTAAAATCAGAGCTTTTGGGGGGTCTGCGACATATAACACCCATTATAGCACGGCACCATATAGAAGCAGCACTCAATCAATTGTTGGATGTCAACAGGCACGTGAGTTCCACTGGAGGCTAAAGAAAACATTTCATTTGTTGCCGCATGTGTACCAGTTGGAGTTAAGAGACGGTGGGATGTGGCTACTCATTCACCACATCTCGTCTCTCATATCAAAACAGAATTTCCGACGACAAACAGGTATTGAGGGTTCTGCATGGTTCAGTTGAAGGCGATGTGTGGTTGATTGTTGAATGAAGATGCATGGGATAAATCAGTTGAGAAGAAACAAAGATCTTGAATGGAAGAAGATCGCAGTAAAATCTTGGAACGAAACTGGTGGTGATGTAGTATTCGAATGGTGATGATCTGAACTGGATTCTGCCAAGAGGCAGCGAGAAGAACAGATTGAATCTGCTGGCAGTGGTGGTGTTGTACTTGATTGGCATGGGTTTGGTTGGTTGATGATATAGATTCTCCGTTTCGATTGAGAATTAAAATGGCAGCAAACAAATGCATTGGACGTGACTGAGATGTTTTTCATGGGTTTGTGCTGGAGTGGAGTATGGGAGTTTGCCGTTAACTAATTGGATTTGATGCAGAGATTGTAAGAAAAAGAAAGTCTCCAGCTCAGTATCCATCTCAGGTTACAGCTCAGACAGTTAGCTTAGTCAGTTAGTTACAGTTGTTATTTCTAAACCTGTAATATTGAGACAGCTGTACTGTGTCAGCTCATTCATAGTTGTATTTACTTTCTTTAAGTATCACTCCTTCTCTGTATTTCTTCTTTAATAGATTCAATACAATAAATCATTGTTCCCATATGGTATCAGATACCAAGAGTGGAATTTCAACTTCCAACACTAAAATCTGATTAAATCGATCCTTACAACCTTGTTCTTGAGCAATCATGCCTAGAACCACCTGTAGATGGTGGATTTTCGATAAAGGCTAAAATTGTAAACTCATAATTATACGAAGCTCTGATTCAGCAATCGGACGCGAGTATTGAGACACGGCTCTCTCATCGAATCCTCAACGGAGAGTACTTTCTCTCAGAGTACATGTAGATATGTAGTCTCACGACTGGAAAACGGCATATCTCATGAATACTGAATACTTTCAGTGATTATTTCTATATACCATCACGAGATGGACGGATCCTAGACAGCTTACTCTGCTAGTATAGAGCGATAACGTCTTCAGGAACAAACAACAAGTTTACCCTGACTATATAAAGGATATGACTTACCGGCAAGCTCGTATCAGGATAATTAATGCTCCTAGACAGCATGCTCTGCTAGTATAGAGCCACAAAATTAATTATTCCTAATTACAATCGCTCTTATTCCATGGTCGAATCCACGACTGGTTCCATGGAATGACAATAACAATTGTTTTGATTCTATGATCGAATCTACAACTTGATCTCATAGAATAGCAATAACTATATTATCTCATTACTCCGATTTCATGATCGAATCCACAACTGGTCTCATAAATGGTAATAGATAAACCTTAATTACTCTGATTCTATGGTCGAATCTACGATCCCATGGAATGGTAATGCTCACTTTATTATTCTAAATCCGCAGTCGAATCCTCAGCTGATCCTATGAATTAATAATAAACATCTTATTACTCAGTTTTATGAATTATTCTCCATTGAATTCCACAATTAGTAATAAATAATCAACCGGGCGTCTGAGCTACCTCTAAGTAAGCCCCGATTCAAATGGTGAAGGTGTATTCAACGATGATACACTAACAGTCACCGCACGAACGAGTATTTCAAAAATACAACGAAACGATGAACCTATGCAAAATAGAGAAGAAAATAATAAATAATTAAAAATATTGACCAGGTTGTTGGGAGCACGGACACACGACCGACCGACCGTGTCGTGGTCAATCCCACGCCAGTTTATATTTTTAATGCATTTTTATTATTTTTCCATGATTTGATGAAAATCCTCTCATTTTATCAAATATCCTTCGTCTCGAGGAAACTCCTCGGTTTCATGGTACTTCCATAAATCCATAAAAATAATATAAAATTAAGGAAAGGAGTGTGGGGCATTGGCCAACCGGCCATGCCTTGGTCCCAACCGGCCCCACACCCACGGTTTTTTATTATTTTATTATTATTATTATTTCTCTAATTTCATGAAAAAACTCATTGATTTCATGGTATTTTTGCACAAATCATCAAATAATAATAAAATAATATAAATTATGAAAACTTGTGGGACCGGGCCTTGGACGGTCGGCCATGCCCTAGACGGTCCCACACGCCCCTTTATTTTATTATTAGTTTTCCTTGAATTCATCAAATTCCTTGATTTCATGTTATTTCTCTCAAATTAGGAAAAATTCCCTCAAATCATCAAAAATACCTAAAAAATATTAAAAAATTGTGAAAACTCGTGGGACCGGGCCCAAGCCGGCCGTCCGGCCATGCCTCCACAGTCCCACACGCCCTTGTTTTTATATTTTTTGCTTCCTTGAACTCATGAAAACTCCTTCAGTTCATGGAAAATCCCTAAATTCATCAAATTTCTCAAAATTCATGAATTTTTCATAAAATCATTACAAAATTAGGAAAACTTGTGGGACCAGGCCCTGGCCGGTCAGTCATGCCTTCCACGGTCCCACACGCCCTTGTTTTATTATTTTAATATCTTTTGCTTCCTTGAACTCATGAAAACTCCTTCAATTCATGGAAACTCCCAAAATTCATCAAATTTCTCAAAATTCATGAATTTTTCATAAAATCATCAAAATATTATAAAATTAAGGAAAAGGCACCACGGGACCGTGGTCACGACCGGCCGACCATTCCTTGACCACGGCGGTCCCACGCCCCCTCATTCCTTATTTTATAATTATTTTTCATCATCTCATGGTGTTTTCCTCAGTTTCGTCGAAACCCTAATTTTGGCATATTTTCTTGAATGGATGCTCAATTGCACGCCAGAAAATATCAAAATTCTTAGGACTGAGACGCGGACGCCTTGGGGACACGAGCACGCTATCTTGACCAACCAATATTGGCTCTTTGGCTCACGGAAGCCGGTCCCATCAATTTTCACAGTTTTATCCTAATTTGCACAATTGCTCGTATTAGGTCCAAAACTCTCCCAAACACTTTGGATTTTCATGAAGTGATCGTCAGGAGGTCACGGGACAATCCAGGGCCGGTTTCATGACTCCATGGTCGGTCCCTCGCCTCGTCATAATTAATTAGGTTTTCTCACCTAAGGCTCAGACGAGCATTTTTGAATAAATGATTAAACCATCCTTTAATCATTCTTCCACCAACAAATCGTCAACTCTTCAGGAGTTCTTCGTATTTGTTGACGTGAGCATATGGGAACTACATGGTTGATCCATGGTCCCATGTAGTCGCTCCCTCCTTCGTCCCATGGTTGAAATTCTGACGAACCATGAATTGATCATCAATTGATCAAATTAGGGTTTCTGAATCCAAGGATCATCATTCAAGATTCCAACCTTAATAATTTTACGAAGACCTCATGATCATTAATTTTATTAATTATGCTCGGTTCAACGACCAGTATTCTAATTAATATTTTGGTATGCTGCCAATAATCCATCAGATGAGCAACACTTTCTCAGACGATCAAATATTCAACAATTCATCACATGAGAAACACTTGATCAGATGATAAATATTTGCTCAAACCAAGGAATATTGGTTCAACAATCAATATTCAACGATCCATCGAATGAGAAATACTTGCTCACTTCATCATAAGAACTATACCTCTGTCTCATGACATGTTCAATTCATGAGTTTCAGAACATCATGTTCAACTCAACAACTACATGGACTCATCGTCCCATCAAACCACAAAGTCATCAATTGACTAACAAACCACGGGACGTCAATCGTGTCACTTGGGGGGATATTACTTAGGGTTTTGGTCTGGCGGTCTACGGCACGTGTGTTCAAACACACGATGGAATGTGAGAAAGTCATGCAATCAGTTGAAGGAATTCACAAGGTAGTGGGTGGAAAATCGACCAAGTCTCCACACGTTGAGCAACTGGTTTCAAACACGATCTCCACTTCCCCACTCCTTGATTCCATTAACTGTCACACTTCATGGAATCATGGTGTCTACAATTCCAGCAATATAAATAAGTCTCTGAATCATGATTGAATCATCATCATCGGTATCATTAATCTCACGTCTCATCGACAACACGAGATCACCAACTCATCAAGTGAGCAACTACTCTCAATTGAGCAATTTCAAACATTGAGAGCTTATTATATTCAGAATTCACACACCCACAATCTTTGATTACCATTGATTCCACACATTTCCCAGCTTCCCTCCTATAGATCAACCCATCCTCTCTTGTGACCGAATTTACTCTGGAACGGTCATTGTCTTGATTTAGGCCGAAGTACTACAGATTGATCTCTCGAATCCAAAGCACCCCCTTTGCAGAGGTGCATCTGTGTGAGGTTTAACATTTCGCTCGGTTTGAGGAGTCTCCTCCGTACGGTCGTCTCCTCAATTCCTTAAAAACCAGCAAATCGTTTTTCCCCATCTACAGATTGGCGACCACAGTGGGAGATCATTCTCTCGGTTGCAATCTCACAATTTCACAAGATGGTTGATCTCAGGTCGGGTTCAGTTACAAATCCTAACACAAACCGTGCTAGCACTAGCAACAACAACAATCAGAATATCCCGGAGACAATTCCGACCTCCAACAGTGATGGTGGTGACACTACTCCTCCTCACGCCGAAGGTCATCCACTGACCGGACGACACCCTGAAGAAGTCAGAGGAGATCCACCTCCTACCATTGCTAATCTTATCAAAGCGCATGAGACTCTTGCAAAGAACCAGACTGACATGGCTGCTACACAGAAGGAGCTGTGTAATTATCTCAAAACTCTTACTGACAAGATACCAGAGAAGACTCGAGATAAGGGAAAGGAGAAGGAGAAATCCTCGGACGACGGTCCTTAAGTAATTCCAATCCATACAGTAGAAGATGACGAAGTCCACAAAACTGTTGCAGATAACTCATCAGCGAAGGGATCACCGAATTTCATCACTCGCGAGGATCTGGAGCACCTCTTAGAGAACCATGGAAAAGGCAAGACATCGCATGACCATCGTCATCAAACTTATCCTGCCGCCACACAGAGGATTTCACTCCCCAAAGGTTACGTTTCTCCAACTTTCACCTTGTATGATGGAACTGGCAATGCTCAGGAACATGTCTCTCGTTCTCTCGAAGCCTTGGGAGAACATGAACATAATCATGTCGTCCGTCTCAAGGAATTCTCAAAATCTCTGAAAGGCAGGGCATACACCTGGTATAACAGCATCACACCAGGTACCATCAACGATTGGGGAGAAATGGTTAACGCATTTTACAGGAAATACTTCTTCGTGTCAGAACAAGTCACCCTCTCCGACCTTGGAAGAATGTCTCAAAGGGTCAGTGAAAATCCCAATGATTATGTGAAAAGGTTCAGAGTCCAAGCCCTGGATTGTCATGACCCAAATGTCACGGAGCAAAAACTGGTGGACTTGTGCATCAATGGTATGCTCCCGGTCTACAGGGCTTTGCTAGAAAACCTTCGATTTTAGACTTTCTCAGAGCTTCACGAAGTTGCGAAGAGGTCGGCTAGAGCTGTCAAACGGGAAAGCTAGGGTCAACCCGGCCCTATCTTGACAAGCCACGGACGGGTTAGGGTCAACCCTAGCCCTAGTAATGTTCGTGTACAAGCCCAAAACTCCAACCCTAGCCCTAGACGGGTTGGATCTGACGGGTTGCGGGTTGGCTGGTAAATTTGACTTTATTAATTTTGTGCTAAAAATATGAATACTGAAAACAGATTACAGATTCCACAATACAACTAAAACATGATTGAAATGAACCAAACCAAAGTTGTGGAGTGGAATACATATAGACATAGTTACATACATATATAAAAACAAAAAAAAATACAAACTTCCACTTTTACTGCCTACCAGTTTACCACAGTATCACCTACTAAAAGTCTAAAACACTTCATCACTACACTAGTGAAGAGGAGACCATAATAACAACCAATTCCTGCACAAAAAGTATCATATTCATTAATAAGGAATTAAGGATATAGGATAGGTCCAGGATTGTGATTCATATAAGAATCCTCAAAGTGACAGTAACTATTATCTATGTTTGTCCTTTTATATACAAAAGTGGACAAACTGAAGTACTGAACCAAAGCTACCGTCTACAGTCTACTGAACTAAATTTAAAATCTTGAATCACAACCTAAACCCTCATATGCAGTCACATATACAATATATATCGTTAGTGTCTCCCTTCATATTTATACAAAAAATAGGAGACAGTGATAATATCATATGGAAGTCCAAAATATTTCCTAAATCAGTGCCCAAAAAATGTTCTTTTTCCATGTATCTTTGTAATTTTGTGTCTAGAAGTGTATCACTTCAAGATGCTCCAGTATGAATCTGTAATTTCCATCAAAAAGTATATCAAACAAAAGGATGTGTTAATGTAAATAAATAGAATTTTCATAATTACCCGCTTTATATCGCTGAAGTACAGATACTAATTAGACGCATAAGAACTTACTGCCTCATTGTTGTTTGCTGGCTCAAATGCCAATACATCCTCACTAATATCATTATCTTTCACTTCCTCAACATCAGTTGATGCAGCTCCTACATATAATTGAAAATAAGTAATTATCAATCTCATATATATTGTTAAATAGACTTACAACTAATTTTAAATATTACTCAAGACACTTAGCCTCTTATAGTCTTACCGATTCCATATATCCAATCACGAGTTGTTATCAATGCCTCGACACTTTCAGGTGATAAGGAGCTGCGATATCTGTCAAGTACCCTTCCCCCAAGGCTAAATGAAGATTCCGAAGCAACAGTTGAAATAGGAATTGATAAAATATCGGTTGCCATTCTTGTAAGATTAGGGTATCGTAGTTCTTGGCTTCTCCAATACTTCAAGATGTCAAAATCAGTTGACATTGATCCTGATGACTCACTTAGATATTGTTCTAGTTCTGACTTGTCAGATTATTGACCACCATTTTTTTTTGCCGCGGCAAATTCCTGCATTAAAAAACTTCAACAATTAACTACCAGTTCTATATGGACAGTTATAGAAATGTTCAAGCAGTTAAAACTTAAAGAAATATCACCTGCATAAAAGCACTTCCATTGCGTCCAGAATTCCCACCATTTACAGTACCCGAATTCTGAGTTTCATTGGTTGTCGAACCTCTTAAAGTTGACGCCGTATGATACTCTTTATAGAGTGCCTCCATCCTTTTTCTAATAATATCAACTTCCTTCTTCATTTCACGCTCAACAGGATACACCTTTTCTAAAGTAAACTCTACAAATTCAAACTTCAATCGAGGGTCTAAAACGACTGCCATTGCTAATATTGGACTCAATTTTTTCCAATACTTGGAAAAGATTTCTTGCATTTTCTTCGCCATGTTTCTGATGAACTCAATGTCATTAGTTGTCTCTTGATCTAATAATACTTTAATCTGAAAAACCCCATCAAAATAAAAATTAGAAGTAGGATACTTGTTTCCAGAGAATAGAGTCGTGAGGTCATAAAAGACCTTGAGAAACTTCGTGACCACTTTGATTTTCTCCCATTCTTCCCCATTAGGAGACTCTGCATAGTCAGGGTCCACCAACCTCAAATGAGTGAAGACTTTTTCATACGAAATACAACTTTGCAACATAAGATAAGTAGAATTCCATCTTGTCTTAACATCTTGTCGAACACCCATCTTTACTGACATTCCTAAATCGCTGACAGTATCCAAGAAATTTTGTTTTCTTCTTTGTGAACCTTTAAGGTACTTCACTGCTAACCTTATCTTGATTACTGCTGGATCAATCTCTGTCAGTCCATCTCTTACAATAAGATTTATTATGTGAGCACAACACCTTATATGAAAGTTTCTTTTCCCAGTATCCGACATAACATTCCTTGCAATGAATCGACTCTTCATTATCTTAACACATGAAGTATTTGATGCAGCGTTATCCAAAGTGATGCTGGTTACTTTTCCTTCAATTCCCCAATCATTTAACATCAGAAATAACTTATCTGAAAGTGCTTGACCAGTATGGGGTGGTGGCAGTGGAGAAAAATTTAAAAGAAACTTCTGCAATACCCAATCTTGATCAACAAAGTGTACTGTTAAACTTATGTATCCAGTGGTGTTGACGGAGGTCCACATGTATGATGTTAGACATATTTTACCTGGAGCACATTGTAATTTCTTGCGAATAACTTCTTTTTGGAACTTATACATTTTAAGAATATCAGACCTTGTAGTATTCCTTGATATGGTTTCAACATCGACATTCAGATAACTACATAACTACATAACTCCCTAAATTAAGTCCATTCTACACAATTAAAGGGGAGATTTTTACCAATAATTAGTCTTGCAACTAAATCCCGAAACTTTGATTGATCTATTTTGCATGCACGAGTAGCCAGTTCTCCATTATTTGTAGATAACAAAAGTTGCCCCACATCTTGCATCTTCAGTCTAGGGCACTTCTTTAAATGCCTTGACATAGTTGATGTTCCTCCTTTCTGACTGTCATAAGCATATTCCTTCCTACAATGCTTGCACGTAGCCTTTTCTTTACCATCTTTGTCTCGTGACCAATCAAAATCATTCCATACTTTTGATGTAAATTTCCTTTTCTTTGAAGCATGCTCTTGACTTGTCATCGACTCTACTACTGTGATATCCTCTTCACTCATGACATCGTCATGGTCTTCTTCAACTGACATTTTAGGAAGCTACATAAAGAATTCAAAAATCAAAATTAGTAAGCCTTGAGCTACATAATAGGGGACTAGAGCTGTCAATAATTAAAATCCCAACAAGTACACATCCCAAACTGGCAAAGGCAAAGCCAACAAAAGTATGCTTTTTTACACTTTCATGTAAGCCAAAATAAGACACGTGCTTTCTGATTCTGACATGCTGCATATGGAGTTCATTTCCATTTTCAGAATCAGTAAACCTTTGTAATTCAAATAAATATTCACAAGCATAACGTAAGCAAGCTATGCATTATTAATTTATTATAGATTGACATTAAGAGATAGATTGACATTAAGAGACATGAGTTAACAATAAATGACACAAATTCGTGAAAAGGGGATTGGGGTTCTAAGAATCATTTCCACAAACACCTAACAATACTTAAAACAAGTTATGCATTAAAAACTTAGAACTACTCACCTAGATTAGGAAAGTAGAAGTAAAATCATCGGCCAATTTTTCCTATTCTTCTTCAACGGTAGTCTAAAGAAAGCCCTAACCCCTGAAAATCAAACAGATAGTTAGAAAATTTTTTTAAAAAAAAAGATCATTAAAGTTAAACTTAAAGATCAAAATCTAATCTATAACTTAGAAGTGAAAAAACAACCTAAAGGATAAAACTTGATTAGTTGATTACGAGTAAAGCCCTAACCCTAACCCCTGAAAATCAAACAGAATAACAGATAGTTAGAAAATTAAAAAAAAAAGATCATTATAGTTAAACAGTAAACTTAAAAATCAAAGATTCAAAATCTAATCTAGAACTCAGAATAGTTTTAAGTTAGAAAAAGAGACGAACTCACGAACACGAATACGAAATACCTCTGCAGCTCTGCTCTGCCTCCACCCTCCAGTCCAGATCTAAAACTTAAGAGCAGTTTTCTGATTTCTCTCTCTTTGGAAAACTTAGATAAGAATGAGAAGTACCCGGTTACCTGGGTAGCAGGTAAAATACTACCGATACCTCTGATTCTAGGTTACTATCATAATTTAACGGGTTGGCTGGTAACCCGCGGGTTAGACCTAGCCCGGCTTGTTTTCTATTAGGGTCGGATATAACAGACCTAGCCCGGCCCGTTTAGGAAACAAGCCCAGTCGAGCCGGGTTGAAACAAGCCGGGCTAGGGTCAACCCGCGGGCCGGGTTACTAATTGACATCTCTAAGGTCGGCAACCACTGCACCCGCTCTTTTGGAAAGAGAAAATTCTAAAAAGACTGAAGATTCAAAAGACACTCGAGGAAGCAGGCGTCTGATCAACAAGCAGTATAACCTGCAACCTTCAACAAATGTTGTCGCGGAAGGGAGTAAGCGAAAAGCATAACCACAACACAAGCAGACTTCCTTTACCCCTTCAATGACACACAAGAAGGAGAATTCGAAAATCCCTCCTCATCATACGGAAGATCCAGAAGCACCTGATTTTCCCTGTTCAATGGAAGAAGTTAATGAACTACTCGATGCCTGGATTCAAGACGGCGCAATCAAATTGCCTTATGTCAAGAAGGAACCAACTGAAGAGACCATGGAAAATCCTCGGTATTGTCGCTTCCATAGATACGTCAGCCATCCCACGAGTGATTGCAAAATTTTGAAGCGCATATTCAAAGAAAAGGTCGAATCAGGAGAGCTCAACCTGGGGACTGAGGGGGTGCACAAAAAACCCCTCCCGGTCAGAACTTTTACCATCTCCGAATCTCTTGTCAAGGAAACGGTCCAATCTCTGATCGAACGTGTATGCGAGTTTTTGTATCTTTCGAAAGCTCAAAGGAAAGACATGTTTGCTGCACTGAACCACATCGTGTCCGGAAGACGTCCGCTGATCCAAGAGACTACCACCGAACCTTCAGCCACCGACACAGAAATGTATGACTGGGGACTTCTCACCACAATGCACATTAAAGGAAATGAGTTCAAGAGGGCGTTCATCGATGTTGGTACCGCCGTCAACATCATCCCTTTGAAAACTCTCAGAGCTGCTGGTATTGCTCGACGGGAAGCCACCCACGCTCCCATATCAATCAGGGACCACGAAGGAATCTCCAGAAACCCATACGGCTTCATCACTCTCAAAGTTACGGAAAGATTGCTCTGCACTGAGGCCAAGTTTTTCATAATCGGGAAGACCCTGGATACGACATGATCCTTGGGAAAACTTGGATTCATGCTGAAAGGACAACGATGCCTTCAACACATCCTGTCATCGATAAGGATTCCGAGACGGAAGACGAAGCAGAGGACGCACTACCGTTTGAGCATCTGGAAGAAGTAAAACCTCTGATGGGTCTTACGCAGGAACTTGGAGATAATCCGCACACCTTTTTCAGAAGGTTTCGAGCTCAGGAAAGTCTTATTCCTCCTCTTGCTCCAATATTACCAATGTTCAAATACGCTACTATGGTCCAGGGACTTCTCCCCATGAATAATTTAGCAGTCATCACCAACTACGAGTGGGTAACTTCACCTCAGCAATATTACACTCAATGGTTGGGTTCAGAACTTCTTCAAATCGGTAACTCCATCGAGAGGTTTATTGCTGAAGACTTGGAGAAGCATGATCAACACTATGCTGGATACTCTCTTCCGCGCGAGTGTCCATATGGGCCACAATCGTGGAATTCCATCAAACAGGGAATTCCGAATCAGTGAAAGATGTTCAAGGCACGATCGACCAAGCCCAACAAGTTTCACAAAGGGGACCTGGTTCTCAAAGCAATTCAGCGCGGTTTTCATTATACAAGGAACTCCAATTGGGAAGGACCATTCATGGTCGTTGAGTCCGTGGCCGGAGGATACTACAAATTGACCAACATAGATGGCAGAACCCTACTAGTAATTCACGAAAATTGGCTCAAGGCGTTTATCTGAAATTATTGAATATTTAAGGTATTGGGCGTTTGAAGCACTCATGGCGTTGGAATTTAACATTTAGTATTTTCTTTCATTTGTATTTCAATTCCTCCAAAACATTTGCAATACTTGCAATCAGTATTTGAATTCAGCAATTTATCAAAATTCAGTTCATATTTCGTAAAAGAAAATCTCTATCAAATCTACAAGAAAATCCTTAACCATCAGTCAATCCAAAACCATCTAAATATCAAAACCCAAGTATAAACCTCACATCTCTCAGAAGTTCAGAAGTTTAAGAGATCAGCAAGAAAAGGCTTTTGCTCATTAGCATCCTTCAAGATTTGCAAAGCCTCCCTCTCCTTGTTCAACTCCTCGGTCAGCTTGGCAATCTTGTCCTCCTTCTCCTTCACAGCATCGTTTGGAAAGGGTACGTTCTTCTCACATGAATCCTTGATAACGTTTATTTGCTTACGAAGCCATCTCACGTTGAGGCCAAGTCTTTATGAATTCTCCAAGTTAAACTCCCAATCAAAGAGTATATCTGGAGTCATGGTATTCCTGGGTCTCGTATGCATATCACTCACGACACGCAAGATAACGCCTACTTGCATGGTTAAATCATAAGTAAGACCAGGGTTCCTGTCAACGATCATGTGGCCGAACTTCTTCCATATCGTCTCGTACAAGTGTGCATATCCAATGAGAACGCTAAATCCACCGACCAGTTCATGATACGGGAGTGAAGTGTTAAATGGAGGATCGAAAGCAACCCCTGCAGTTGGATAATCATACACTATTATACGGTTCTCAATCACTGGAGAGGCTTCCACGACCAAAGCAACAGTTCCTTCGGTATTCTCCGCTGCTATCTCGGTTTCTTCTATCACCGAGGCAACAACCATCTGGTTTTCCATAACATCAGCATCGACCTTCTCATGGCCTCGAAGTGCAGGGATATCCGTCTCTTCATCAATAACTTCGGAAGGGTTAGAGTTATCATCATTGGCTCCAGTATCCTCAACTTCGGTATTTAGCACCTAATACGAAGATTACATGAGGTTAGAGTCACGACGCCAAAGGAGATTATTAAACACAGTATACCCGCAAGGAAAAATCATCAAAGTTCATCATAATACATTCAAGACACGAGCGAATAGCATGAAAGTCATGAAAACACGTTTTACGATGAGTCCGTCTGAAGAAACTGAACTCTGCCCTGTACTAAGAGACGGACTGGGGGCAATCTACAAGGAATCTGAGGATGGGTCATATTCCATTCTCTTCGTATGGATGTCCTCTATGAAGTGTCAAAATTTCATGGCAATACGATGAATGAGCGGGTAGATGTGGCCAAAATATCAAGTGATGCGCAATATGAAAAAGTTCTGGAAGTCTCCTGGAAGTTCACTATTTCGCCTTTTACAAACTATGAACGTGCTTAAAACTTAAAAGGCTTATTTGATAAAGCTTGGAAATTTTCCGGGCTTGAATTTGCACATGCAGCTCATCAAAATCCGACTCCGGACGAAGATTCTACAACGTTTTACTAAAAGCTGGGTTCTGAATTTTCTGACGACGAAGTTCGACTAAGTTTTCATATATTCACATGGGTTCTCATTCATTCATTCACAAGTCAACACTTTTATACTTTTATGAAGAATATACACGATATATACTTACTTGAGGAGTCTCCAAAGTGTCTAAGGGGTTGGAATTTTCCACACCAACGACAAGAGGAACATCACTTCCATCCGGTTCCGAATCTTGGGAGTTACCTCCATTCCCTTTCCCAGAGGATGATTGAGTTCCAGAATTCTCCATCTCCATGACGACATCCTCCTATACACGTCCTTTACAATCAATATTTTCATCCATGAAGCACTACATTTGAACATGTGAAGAAATACTTACAGTTTTCTCGTCACTCAAATCAGCAATTGCTTGTTCAGTAGCAGAAAAGTGAAGACCTTCAAGACTTGATGGAGTAAAATTCTGCAACAAAATTAACAACGTTGGCTTCATGATTCTAATGCTAATAGCAATGAAAGTCACGGTGAGAAATATTGGGAACTCACCAAAGCACCAACTGGGGACTTTACGGTATTAGGTAACAGCTTATAACTTTTATGCATTCCTTCTCCGCCATGAATAACCGCCTCAGTCTCTGAGAAATCTACACCGATTCGAGGTCGTATATTACGACCGTCTTTTGGTGAAATCCAGTAATATAATCAGAATATAGTTCTTATAATTTCGTGAATATTATATGAAGAAACATACCTTAGAGCATCCTGGAGACGACTTTCGTTTATCACCAGAAAGATAATTCAATCTCGGTCGACTGGAAATCATCTCAGCCGAAGGAAGATCCTTGAATGGAGGTCTGGGAAATCTTACAAAGCCACGCAAACGCCCAAGTTGCTGGTCCCAGAATTCTACATAACCTGGGGTTACATAGGCGAATCTATCAGAACCAGGAAACCAGTAGCTACTCCCTTCCACGTGAGTATGATCCAAATGAGTCTTGAGTTGCTCAACTGATGGCTTCCTTCTCCGTATGGTTGGAACACACTGATCCATACCCATTTGTCGAACTGCTCTATCAATATTGTACTCCTCCACTGAAATCTCTCCAAACGTGACTGATAGCAAATGACCAGGAGTGCAACTCAACATGAAAGATCTTTCGCCATAACTCAGATGCGCACCAGACGTCAAACTCGTGCCTTCTCCAGTATTGAAAGTCATCGGCTGAGAAACATAATCAGGGACTGACACCCACGGGCGAAAATTGAACTCAGATTCTTCATCTAACACATCAATAAAACGTATTTTAGAACGAGGCTGCTTGGTGGACCAACGCATGATCCTAGCATTATCTTTCTCAGGGAAAGTATGGCGCGCATCAGTATTCGGTCCTTGCAGAACATTACGTGGAGTAGGTGCGTAATTCTTAAAATGCTCCCACATCAAAGCTTGAAGAAACATCGTGTTGGCATAACACTCAATCTTCATAGAGCCGTTCGACACACTGGAGTCTATAATCAAGGAGTCCAGGTTGTAATACAAGGAGCCTAAGAATAAACTACCTATCGGAAGTTGCTCACCTTGATCCATCTTAATAGCAAAGGGAATCACAAAAGGCTTCAACAAGTTTCCACTGTCTTCAAAAACGTCTCTGGACAACCATAAACATAAGAAAGCAGCAATGGGTAACATACCGTCGATGGGTTTATCAGAAACCTCGTCTTTGGGCCACCAGTGTGTCAACCAGGTAGCATAGCATCCTTTACTACCAGCCTTATTCGCTTTCTCCATTGCAGCTGTCAAGACATGAGAAACGGCAGTCTCCTCATCTGAAAGATCCCCAGGAAGATTGCCCGTGATCGGGAGATGCATCAGAGCCGCCACGTCTTCCAAGGTAATGGTAAACTCTCCCCATCTACATATGAAAGTGTGAGTGGGAATGCACCAGCGAGAAAACAGAGCCACAATACCACTTGCGTCATGATAAATGAACAACTCTCCAGAAGCTTGAATAGCTCTCGTCACCTGCGCCTGGTCGAGCATAGTCCTCACATGAGGAAAACCCAACATATGCCTCGCCCAGCCGGCAAATTTCTCCAAAGGTCGTCGAGAAAGCTTAAACTCTATGATTGATGAGGCGAAGACCCCTCGTTCAAGACAAAATTGAATCACTGTCTTAGGAGTCACCAACTTCTTCTGAGTAACAGTTCTGGGGTTTATCAAAAGACGATACACTGGGGATTTCAAATGTTTCTCAGCTCCTTGGATATCTTTTTCAAAGAATGCATCATCTATGTTCGGGACATTCTGAATCCAGGTATTTCATCTTCGTCTCCCCCAACGGAAGTTTCATCCATGCATGTCTCATCTCTGGATATACCATCATCAACGCACATCTCTTCCCTCGAGGCGTCGTCAGCTTGGGAATTGGACATCTTTGCTAAGTAGCTGAAAAGGTTCACACTACATTCTACTTCAGTATGTCGTCCAGATATAAATCAAGGAAATACAACCAAAAACTGGTAACTCTTAACTCTTACCTTTTATACTTCCACTAACAATGGTGATAGTAATACTAGAGTTAACACCTCAAAATCGTTCGTCTCTTCGAAAACTGCAAAAAACGAACGAAAATTTGTTAATTTCAAAACTGATTTTTCATAAAATCACTGACACAATTTTCATTATGTGAACATTCACACAACTGACCTACGAAGTTTATAACAATAAAATATTTCATCATAAATATATTGTCTATCTTCGAAGGTTCGTCAAAACCCACGTTTCTGATTATTCGAAAAAAACAGCAATTAATGCAAATTGCATACATAAACTCTCAAGGATTTTATATAATGAAAAAAAACTCATGAAAATAAAATATATCATCATATTTTGCACAATATATGTCAGGCTGCATATATATATATAAATTATTTTTCCTTCGTATCGTCGTTATTTGTCTTTAAAACGAAGGTTTATTTCAAAAATATTGTGAAAGCTCACATCTCATACATATGATAAAGTTTTGTATTTACATGAAAGCTCATAAGAAATTTTTTATCACTGGACACAAGTTCATCGTACCTATTTTCCTTCGTGTCATCATTATTTGTCTCTAAAACGAAGGATTTTTCCAATTTCATGAAAATTCACTTCTTTTATGATGAAACCTTGGTATACATGAAAGCTCATACACTAAGTTCTATCACTGGACCTAGGTTCATATTAAAAAAAAAATCTCTCCTAAATCATGGATTATAATTAGTTTTCAAAACTAACGATCGAGCGAACATATGTTTTCAAAAACGAGGGTTTTTTCATAAAACTCACACTAATATACACACATGTATATAACTTCATCATGATCAAAGCATGAACAACTCATGAGGATCATAAACATCAGCAAACAAACAAACAAAAAAAAAAGTACCTGGGAGCGCCGGCCGGAAATTGGCCGACGGCGGCAGCGACGACAGGTGGTGGTCCAGCGGCGGCGGGAATCTTCTCTTGCTGGCGTGAAGATGATGAGTTGATCAAGAGCTGGTCGTGAGTAAAAAAAAAAAAGATTAATCCCTTTTATATCAATTTTATTTCCAAAACCTAATTTTCTAAGGATTTCCTTATTGGGCCCGACCCGCGAATCCTAACCGACCACGGACTCGTCATCCAAACCAGCGGTTCAACTCCAATTTATGTTCATCAAACGATGCTCCAATCATGACATTGAAGACTTCATCAAGTCTTGGTTTGCTCATGCTCTCTAAATCCGGTAACATCTCAACTTACGACTAAGTTCAATTACTGGTATTAATATTTATGGCCGGAAATCACCATTTAATGCTGACTGAGGAACACAGCCTTCCTCAGTAAGCAGGGGACTTAATGTAGATGGTGGATTTTCGACAAAGGATAAAAATGTAAACTCATAATTATACGAAGCTCTGATTCAGCAATCGGACGCGAGTATTGAGACACGGCTCTCTCATCGAATCCTCAACGGAGAGTACTTTCTCTCAGAGTACATGTAGATATGTAGTTTCACGACTGGACAACGGCATATATCATGAATATTGAATACTTTCAGTGATTATTTCTATATAGCATCACGAGATGGACGGCTCCTAGACAGCTTACTATGCTAGTATAGAGCGATAACGTATTCAGGAACAAACAACAAGTTTACCCTGACTATATAAAGGATATGACTTACCGGCAAGCTCGTATCAGGATAATTAATGCTCCTAGACAGCTTGCTCTGCTAGTATAGAGCCACAAAATTAATTATTCCTAATTACAATCGCTCATATTCCATGGTCGAATCCACGACTGGTTCCATGGAATGACAATAACAATTGTTCTGATTCTATGATCGAATCCACAGCTTGATCTCATAGAATAGCAATAACTATATTATCTCATTACTCCGATTTCATGATCGAATCCACAACTGGTCTCATAAATGGTAATAGATAAACCTTAATTACTCTGATTCTATGGTCGAATCTACGATCCCATGGAATGGTAATGCTCACTTTATTATTCTGAATCCACAGTCGAATCCTCAGCTGATCCTATGAATTAATAATAAACATCTTATTACTCAGTTTTGTGAATTATTCTCCATTGAATTCCACAATTAGTAATAAATAATCAACAACCGGGCATCTGAGCTACCTCTAAGTAGGCCCCGATTTAAATGGTGAAGGTGTATTCAACGATGATACACTAACAGTCACCGCAGGAACGAGTATTTCAAAAAATACAACGAAACGATGAACCTATGCAAAATAGAGAAGAAAATAATAAATAATTAAAAATATTGACCAGGGTGCTGGGAGCACGGACACACGACCGACCGACCGTGTCGTGGTCAACCCCTCCGTCTCGAGGAAACTCCATGGTTTTAATGCATTTTTATTTTTAATGCATTTTTATTATTTTCCATGGTTTGATTAAAATCCTCTCATTTTATCAAATCTCCTCCGTCTCGAGGAAACTCCTCGGTTTCATGGTAATTCCATAAATCCATAAAAAATAATTTAAAATTAAGGTAAGGAGTATGGGGAGTGACCATTGGCCAACCGGCCATGCCTTGGTCCCAACCGACCCCACACCCACGGTTCCTTATTATTTTATTATTATTATTATTATTTCTCTAATTTCATGAAAAAACTCCTTGATTTCATGGTATTTTTGCACAAATCATCAAATAATAATAAAATAATATAAATTATGAAAACTTGTGGGACCGGGCCTTGGCCGGCAGGCCATGCCCTAGACGGTCCCACACGCCCCTTTATTTTATTATTTTATTATTAGTTTTCCTTGAATTCAAATTCCTTGATTTCATGGTATTTCTCTCAAATTAGGAAAAATTCCCTCAAATCATCAAAAATACCTAAAAAATATTAAAAAATTATGAAAACTCGTGGGACCGGGCCCAAGCCGGCCGGCCATGCCTCCACGATCCCACACGCCCTTGTTTTTATATTTTTTGCTTCCTTGAACTCATGAAAACTCCTTCAGTTCATGGAAACTCCCTAAATTCATCAAATTTCTCAAAATTCATGAATTTTTCATAAAATCATTATAAAATTAGGGAAACTTGTGGGACCGAGCCCTGGCCGGCCAGTCATGCCTTCCATGGTCCCACAAGCCCTTATTTTATTATTTTAATATCTTTTGCTTCCTTGAACTCATGAAAACTCCTTCAATTCATGGAAACTCCCAAAATTCATCAAATTTCTCAAAATTCATGAATTTTTCATAAAATCATCAAAATATTATAAATTTAAGGAAAAGGCACCACGGGACTGTGGTCACGACCGGCCGACCATGCCTTGACCACGGCGGTCCCACGCCCCCTCATTCCTTATTTTATAATTATTTTTCATCATCTCATGGTGCTTTCTTCAGTTTCGTCGAAACCCTAATTTTGGCATATTTTCTTGAATGAATGCCCAATTGCACGCCAGAAAATATCAAAATTCTCAGGACTGAGATGCGGATGCCTTGGGGACACGAGAACGCTATCTTGACCAACCAAGATTGGCTCTTTGGCTCACGGAAGCCGGTCCCATCAATTTTCACAGTTTTGACCTAATTTGCACAATTGCTCGTATTAGGTCCAAAACTCTCCCAAATACTTTGGATTTTCATGAAGTGATCGTCAGGAGGTCATGGGACAACCCAGGGCCGGTTTCATGACTCCATGTTCGGTCCCTCGCCTCTTCATAATTAATTAGGTTTTCTCACCTAAGGCTCAGACGAGCATTTTTGAATAAATGATTAAACCAACATTTAATCATTCTTCCACCAACAAATCGTCAACTCTTCAGGAGTTCTTCGTATTTGTTCACGTGAGCATATGGACACTACATGGTTGATATACGGTCCCATGTATTCGCTCCCTCCTTCGTCCCATGGTTGAAATTCTAACGAACCATGAATTGATCATGAATTGATCATCAATTGATCAAATTAGGGTTTCTGAATCCAATGATCATCATTCCAGATTCCAACCTTAATAATTTTACGACGACCTCATGATCATTAATTTTGTTAATTATGCTCGGTTCAACGACCAGTATTCTAATTAATATTTTGGTACGCTGCCAATAATCCATCAGATGAGCAACACTTGCTCAGACGATCAAATATTCAACAATTCATCACATGAGCAACACTTGCTCAGATGATAAATATTTGCTCAAACCAAGGAATATTGGTTCAACAATCAATATTCAACGATCCATCGAATGAGCAATACTTGCTCACTTCATCATAAGAACTATACCTCTGTCTCATGACATGTTCAACTCATGAGTTTCACAACATCATGTTCAACTCAACAACTACATGGAGTCATCGTCCCATCAAAACACGAAGTCATCAATTGACTAACAAACCACGAGACGTCAATCGTGTCACTTGGGGGGATATCACTTAGGGTTTTGGTCTGGCGGTCTACGGCACGTGTGTTCAAACACACGATGGAATGTGAGCAAGTCGTGCAATCAGTTGAAGGAATTTACGAGGTAGTGGGTGGAAAATCGACCAAGTCTCTACACGTTGAGCAACTGGTTTCAAACACGATCTCCACTTCCCCACTCCTTGATTCCATCAACTGTCACACTTCATGGAATCATGGTGTCTACAATTCCAGCAATATAAATAAGTCTCTGAATCATGATTGAATCATCATCATCGGTATCATTAATCTCACGTCTCATCGACAACACGAGATCATCAACTAATCAATTGAGCAACTACTCTCAATTGAGCAATTTCAATCATTCAGAGCTTATTATATTCAGAATTCACATACCCACAATCTTTGATTATCATTGATTCCACACATTTCCGAGATTCCCTCCTACAGATTAACCCATCCTCTCTTGTGACCGAATTTACTCTGGAACGATCATTGTCTTGATTTAGGCTGGAGTACTACATATTGATCTCTCGAATCTAAAGCACCCCCTTTGCAGCGGTGCATCTGTGTGAGGTTTAACATTTCGCTCGGTTTGAGGAGTCTCCTCCGTACGGTCGTCTCCTCAATTCCTTAAAAACCAGCAAATCGTTTTTCCCCATCTACACCACCACCAATTCTTCTTCCTCCGCTGCACAACCACCAAATCCAAACAAGAACAACCACAAAAACCTACATTCATCTGGTTTTCCACCTCTTATTGGTTCGCCTTTGATGAATCAACAACAACAATCTCAAATTTCACCACAACCACCACAATTTCAATCTCTTTTTCATTGTCCACAACTTCCGTTTTAAAACATATCAAATTTTGTTTCAACAAAACTCGATGGATCCAATTTTCTTGTTTGGATAGATCAACTATCATCAATCTTGATCAGCACCAATTTATATGGTCTTGTAGATGGATCTATTCTTCAACCGCCTCAATTTTGATGCAGAACAATCTCCAAGCACTTAATTCGCAGTTTCTTGAATGGCGATCGATGGATCAATTTGTAAGTTCTTGCATCAATGCTACGGTTTTACCTTGTCTTGCTTCTGAATTGCTTGGAAAGACTATTGCTGAGGACAAATGGGATCATCTTTCAAGAATCTTTACTCAACATTTTTTTGCAAGAAAATCTCAATTGAGATCTCAGCTCCATACAATCAAGAGAGGTAACAGTTCTATCTTTGAGTTTCTTCAACAAATCAAATCTATCTCTGATTCTCTGGCTGAAATTGGTGAACCGGTTACTGATGAAGATTTAGTTATGTACACATTGTCTGGATTAGGGAGAGAATTTGCTCATTTTGTTATTACTATCCAAAATCGAGAAACTCCTCTTGTTTTCTCTGAACTTAGATCTAGACTCATCCATCATGAACAATGACTTAAAGATCAAGATCAAGAATCTTACTCTCCTCTAATCATAGACCCAACTAATTCTGCTTTCTTTATGAGAAATTTGTTAATTCTCACCACTCAACTGGAATTTCTTCTTCCTCCCCAAGCAATTCACACACCTCACCAACTTACAGAGGCTCTGGTAATCATTCTTTTGCTCCTAGTAATGGTGGTACCACATTACCAAGAGGTGAATTCAATCCACATCAGAGAGTAGACTATTCATCTATTTCATGTCAAACTTGCAACAAGTTGGGACACTTTGCTAGTAGACGTCGATTTAGGTATTCTACAAGCAAAAAGCAATCTACTCCAGCAGTTCAAAAATCCTTTGGTGGAATGGAACTTTCAACTCCAGATTTTAATCCATGGACTGCTGCTACACATGCTTCTTCTTCTGGTGCTGGTGAATGTTCTACTTCAACAGGTCACTGGAGTTCAAATGATCTTGGTACTGGATGGATCCCTGACTCAGGTGCTACCAGTCATATGACTAATGACTCTTCTATCCTCACTACACGAGAGGAATTCACTGGTGAAGAGCAGGTTATGATTGGTGATGGTAAGTTACTACCAATCTCATTAACTGGTTCTTCTACATTACTTCCTACTACTAGTTCAAACTCTTTTGTGTTGGATAAGGTTCTTTTTGTGCCAAGTATCAAGCATAATCTTCTTTCCATTGCAAAATTTACTGATGATAATCAATGCTCTTTTGAATTCTTTCCTTGGGGGTATGAAATAAAGTCAATTCACAGTAAGCAAGTTTTAGCTAGAGGAGTAATGCAAAATAGCTTATATCCACTACAAGTATCAACAAGGAAGCTTCTTCAGTCAATTCATCAATATGCTTTTATATCCATTTTGGCAACTCCAGACATTTGGCATCAAAGGTTAGGCCATCCAACTCAAAAAATTCTCAAGAAACTTAAATCCTCTGCAATAATCAGACTCACCAACAAGAAATTTGATTTTGTTTGTGGTTCTTGTCAGATGGGAAAAAGTGTATGTTTACCTTTTAGAATTTCCAGTTCTAGTTCTAATAACTCTTTGGCTTTGATCCATTGTGATATTTGGGGACCAGCTCCTATTCAATATACTCTAGGATATAGGTACTACATTTTATTTGTAGATGACTACAACAAGTTTGCTTGTATTTATCCAATGAAATGTAAGACTGATAGTCTGTCTTGTTTCAAACTTTTCAAGCAATCAATGGCAAAACTATTGGATACAATAATTAAAGAATTTCAAACTGATGGTGCTTATGAGTTGGTTAAAGGGGTTTTTAGATATTTTCTTGATTAAAATGGTATTTCTGTGAGAATTTCTTGTCCTAATGATCATCAGCGGAATGGAGCTGCAGAGAGAAAACACAGACATGTTACAGAAATAGGCAATACTTTGTCTTTTAGAGATTTCCTTCCAAAGAGATTTTGGTTTGACTCTTTCTTAACAGCTTCTTATCTTATAAATAGGACACCAACAAAACTTTTAGATTATAAATGTCCTTATGAAATCTTATTTGGCAAGCTTCCCAACTATGTTTTTCTAAAAGTCTTTGGTTGTCTGTGTTTTCCCAACATTGCACATAATAGAAAAGACAAGTTTGTTAGAGCATAGCTCGGTCAACCTCGCAAGCGTTGCTATCTCAAGCATGTTTGTCAATGTTAGTGATCAAAACTACAAGTCTTGATTTGTAACCTACATAGCTAAGTCTCGTACTAGGATAGAAAAGTGTAGTTGAGCTCAAGGACTTCATGGCGATTCATCATACAACGACGAAGATCTATACAAGGAACCGTGGAACTTCATCAACAAAAAGGAATGCGGAGACTTGAACTTATCTATCACTCAAAAGTCTATCTCTTCTATCTCCTACTTCTTATGATACAAAATTCGTATGCTATATAGACTAGATCATACACATTTGATATTTTGAGCTGAGCTATCATTGCTTATCTTTTATCTCGAAATCGTGTGTCGGTAAAGCGTTTTGCTTTGATCAAGTTTATCTTCACCTAGTGAGAAAGTCATGAAAAGTTTCAATCACTTTGAGAATTGCTCTGACGTGAATCGGTCTGTGAATAACGGCTACATAGCTTCCTCTGAGAATGTCTCAATGATTGAAATGAGAGTTTAGATTACATAACCATGTATTCCTTGAACCGAAGTTTTCGAACTTTGTTGATCAAGAGAAATCGGGAGGATTGTGGAATTGGCTTGCCAAGTCCGCGAACCCAGTCCGCAGACTCAGTCCGCGAACTGTCGGAACTCAGTCCGCGAACTGTGTTTGTAGCGATCTCACTCTATGGACAGTAATGCTATCTCAATAAATGCACCACCAGATCCAGGGATTTCAGATTTCTCTTCCATGACTGATTTAATAAAATCCGTAGAAGAAATTCTATCTAAACCTCCACCAGGTTTAAAATCCCTAGAAGTGTTTTCAGGGCTTGAAAAGAAGCTTGAGAGCTTATCTCTTGATGTTGAGTTATACCTCAAGAAAGAGCAAGAATCTCTTGACAAGCTAAATCAAGTTATGATGAATAATATTCATGTTGAGGTTGATATTGATTTACTAATCAGTGAGATCAATGCTCCTCCTCTGCGTAATCCAATTAGTTGTAATAAACTAAACGAATTCAAGAGGAGTTTAAATCTCAGTCATCTGAGTGTATCACCTCAAAGCATGAATTGCTTCGTTGCTCAATTCCTGATACTTCCTATCAAGATAGTAGCATTGACTTCTTTTATGACGAATTTAGGAAGTCTCTTTTTATCAAAAGGATTTCCCTTCGCAGTACTAAAAACTATCTGCAGAAACTGTTTTTTATAAGTTGGAAAACAAGAAATCAGAAACACAAATCTTTTTGGGTTTTCTTGAAGTTCTTTGATAGACTTATAAAAACAGTTCCTTGGGTGTTTCTCAACACTACAAGATTTAAGAGTTGTTGGAAAGAAACTCTTACTTGGTGCCATGGTGAGCAAGACGTTGTTCACCTCAACACAACTTGTTTGTGTTGAAAGTGCATTCTCACCAAGAAATGCCCTGCTATGTATACGGTGAGGGAAGCACAACAACTGAGGCGCACAAATTATATTCGATAAGGATGTAGAATTCAATTGGACTTTTCTAAAAGGTATGTCTATAAACTTGAGCAAGTTTTATGTTTTTATTACTTGTTTGAGTACTTATAATGATCCATGTACCTTGATTATCGTTCATTTCTACCTAACTTGATCCGTGTTTAAGGTTCTTATATGTTTAGGTTTGAAAATAATAATTCGGCATGTTTGGACTACATGGTACACATACCAAGTATGCATAACAGCATTTAAAATCAAAATCCAGGGGTTTAAGTTCGCAAACCCGTATGCATACTTGACGTCGATATTCGGTAAACTTGTTTTGGACATAACTTCTTCGTCCGAACTCGGATTTACCTCATTCTTTTTGCATTCTCTTCCTTATTAAATTCCCTTAAAAATGGAGATGAGAAGTGTTGAATTTGGATGAGTTAATTTTGGTCTTTGTCCTGTCTCTTGTTTTTTAGTGTTTGCTCTGTTTCGTTGCACTTGTTCTATTCTCTTGGACTTGGGCACTGGGATTCTTGGAGAAATCCTATTGTAAGCTATTTTGTGGCTGTTACAAGAGTGATTTTGGTGAATCACAAAGAAGGAAGTTCGAGAATGGGTAGTAGTTCACATTGCTATATATTCTTGAGTGTTCACAATCATCTCATGTGAACTATGGTGCATAGTCGTCAATGACTTTGTATGTTCTTATTTGTTAAGGAAATCTTTTTATACGCTTTTGGTAACCACTCTTGGTGTAAATCCGTGCGAAAAAGATTGATTCCACCTTCTAAGGGCAAAGATTGTTATTGCAGTATTAATATTTATGATTTTGTGATATTGCAATTGTGTATGGGATATGTATTGTTTGCGTCCGTGAACTTGAAGGTCCCTAATTGCGGTCAAAAGTAAAGTCGTTCATGAATCGGTATTCGTATTGATGAAAGGACGAATGGACTTTTGACATATACAAAAGTTATGCCTATGCAATCATGTATTTGATGGAAAAAAGGATGATATCTTTTGTTTGACAAGGATAAAGTCTATTATATCGTTATGATGGAAAATAGAACAGATCCTTGTATGTTATCCACGGTATTGATCTTCATTGATCCATCTTGCTATGTTTCACCGTGAAGGCTCCATTGTGTATCTTATGTTGAGCACCTTACAACTAAGTCGATTTACCTTGGCTTTGTTGGCTGTTCCATAAGATGCTATATGTCGAGCATTAGGAACTAAATTAATCAACTAGTTTGTTTATTTAGTTAGTACTCCATAAGTCTTCTTTCTTATGTTGAGTACATGTACGATTAAGGTTGTCATATTCTATGATGAACTTAGTCGGGGTTCCATAAGTTCTCTTATGTTGAGCCCAAAATAATTAAATTGATTACTTCAGTGATTAGTTTGTTTGTTTGTATTCCAATTAGATTAATTATAGGTTCTCTTTTAATTAATCTAGTTGAGTTTCCATATATTCCAGAAGTTCTTGTGTTGAGTATATGAAAGGCTACACTATCATGTTCTTTGGTTAATGTAGTCATATACTCCGTAAGGTTTTCCTTATGTTGAGTATTTGAACAGTTAAATTAGTCATCTCCGTGTGATTGACTTAGTCGTAGCTCCGTGAGTTTACTTATGTTGAGCACTTTCAATTAAATTGATCACTTTTGTGGTTTGATTTAGTTGTGTATTCCAATTGAATTAATCATGGGTTTACTTGTGGTTAATTTGGTTGAGCTTTGGATATAGAAAATAATTCCTATGGTTTTTGGTGTCCAATAAAAAATCCTTATTTTCTTTCGAAATTAAGGTCGCTCTTGTTGTTCTCTCGGGAATGACATCAAATGGGGGAGAGTTCTTTTGAACTTGTGCTTAATGGTAAATCTTGAGGGGAGTGCGGCTGTGGAATTTTATAGAGGTTATCTTGTATCTTAAAACTCCTTGATGAATGTTGTTAGCTTCGGCTATTAGATTGCATCTAAATTAAGTTGGTATGTATTTTTCTTTTGGTCATGAAATGTCTCTTGTGGAAAGTTCATTATGATCCCATTCTTGTACCTTTTCCAATTTTATTGACAAAAAGGGGGAGAAATATTGTAGTTCACACTACAAATACATATGGTTTTCAGATCATTGTGTAAGGGGGAGTGGTTTCCATGATCGAGATGGAGTATTGACTAAGGGGGAGTGATACATATCACCGTAGTATTATTGTTAAAGTCGTGATACAATTGGACTTTGATGTTATATAATAATACTATGACACTTTATAATAATGATCGAGAATCTCGATTTCTCTCATTGTTATAGCTACGGATCTTCAACAACGATGGTGTTAAACTTACAACCTTTGGGATCATTGGAGTACTTGGAAGGACGAAGATTTCAAGGAACGTTGAAGATTAGACTATGGAATAGGAGCCACTAAAGTTTATCTTTTTTGTATTCCATATGTATTAATAGTTTTGTCACTAAAATTGACAAAGGGGGAGATTGTTAGAGCATAGCTCGGTCAACCTCGCATGCATTGCTATCTCAAGCATGTTTGTCAATGTTAGTGATCAAAACTATAAGTGTTGATTTCTAGCCTACATAGCTAAGTCTCGGACTAGGATAGAAAAGTGTAGTTGAGCTCAAGGACTTCATGGCGATTCATCATACAACGACGAAGATCTATACAAGGAACCGTGGAACTTCATCAACAAAAAGGTATGTGGAGACTTGAACTTATCTATCACTCAAAAGTCTATCTCTTCTATCTCATACTTCTTATGAGACAAAAGTCGTATGCTATATAAAATAGATCATACACATTTGATATTTAGAGCTGAGCATTCATTGCTTATCTTTTATCTCGAAATCGTGTGTTGGTAAAGCGTTTCGGTTTGATCAAGTTTATCTTCACCTAGTGATGAAAGTCATGAAAAGTTTCAATTACTTTGAGAATTGCTCTGACGTGAATCGGTCTGTGAATAACGGCTACATAGCATCCTCTGAGAATGTCTCAATGATTGAAATGAGAGTTTAGATTACATAACCATGTATTTATTGAACCGAAGTTTTCGAACTTTGTTGATCAAGAGAAATCGGGAGGATTGTGGAATTGGCTTGCCAAGTCCGCGAACCCAGTCCGCAGACTCAGTCCGGGAACTGTCGGAAGTTCTCGACCGAGAATTTCTGCTCGGATTTTCCGAAACTCGTTTGTGTGCTTAGTCCGCGAACTCAGTCCGCGAATAGGCGGAAGTTCTATTTCCGATAATTTCTGTTGAGTTTGGAAAACTCATCCGATTTAATTAAGTCCGCGAACTTGTTTGTGAACTTAAGAGGTTATGATCTAAAGATGTGCTCTGAACATGAAACATTAAATTACTAAGGAATGCTTTATGCAAACCGTGGCTATAAGTTCATGAGACGATTCAATCGAATCGAATTATATTAGTTTTAATTGTGTCTTGTGTAGTTACATAAGATCTCATAGCAATTGAACAACTCTTTAACTAGTTCATTTGAGTCAATTGAACTAGTTATGGTGAAGAATAACAAGGTTAAAATGAAATACTCATATGGTTAACTTTTTGGGTTACTATGTTGAACCAATATACACGTACGTTTGGGCATGGTTTTCACGAACCCAGTAAACGTCTACCCAAGTGTGTGTGACAATCTAAGTTTTCGATCTAACGGTTGAGAAATATTAGCTTGAATCTAAATCAGGTTTTCATCTAACGGTGAATAAGGATTGCTTTGTAACTAAGGAAAAGCCCTGATTTGAAGGCTATATAAAGGAGACATCTAGCATTGTGCAAAACTAATCTCCACACGTCTGTGTGCTACTAGTGCGCCCGCTAAAGTCGATCTCCATTAACCTTTGATTTTCTTCTCTAAAATCAGGTTAACGACTTAAAGACTTCATTGGGATTGTGAAGCCAGACCGATACTACTTTATCGTAGTTGTATGATCTGATCTTGCATCTTCTATCGTACAAGTACAATCGATTGATTAGCTTGAGATCGTGAGAGTTCTCCGATAGGCAAGATAAGAAGTCACAAACATCTTCGTCTCACTGTTTGTGATTCCTCGACAAACCGCATGTGCAGTCAGGAAGGATTGTAGAGAGGTGATTGATTAATCTAGGCTGTTCTTCGGGAATATAAGACCGGATTATGAATTGGTTCATGTTCACCTTGATTTCATATCAAAAGACGGAACAAAACCTAGGGTTTATCTGTGGGAGACAGATTTATCCTTTTATAGACTTTTCTGTGTGAGACGGATCTGTTTATTATCAAGTCTGTGATTTTGGGTTATAGCAACTCTTGGTTGTGGGTGAGATTAGCTAAGGGAATCAAGTGCGCAGTATCCTGCTGGGATCAGAGGCGTAGGAGTACAACTGTACCTTGTATCGGTGGGAGACTGATTGGGGTTCAACTATAGTCCAGTCCAAAGTTAGTTTGCAGTAGTCTAGTGACTGTAGTGGCTTAATACAGTGTGTATTAAATTTGGACTAGGTCCCGGGGTTTTTCTGCATTTGTGGTTTCCTCGTTGACAAAATTTCTGGTGTCTGTGTTATTTCTTTTCCGCATTATATTTTATATAATTGAAATAATACAGGTTGTGCGTTAAGATCATCAACTTCTCTAATACAATCCTTGGTTGTTGATTGTAGTTGATTGATCCTTGGGCATTGGTCTTTGGTACCGTCCAAGTTATCTCTCTTTGATAAAGACTCGCAGATTTCTATTTGCTTGAGTAAAGATAAAATCGAGAGATTGAGATAATAACTCCTTGAGATACTTTTATCTAGATTGAGTCTGACTGTCTAGTTGATTCTCTAGAAAAGTATTTCGAAGTTAGTCCATACAGATTACTAAACGAAATATTGGGTGGTGTTGTTAGACCCCCGCTTTTTCAAAGTTGAGTCATAAATCAACTCCTTGTGTATTTCTAGGATATAATCCCTATCATAAAGGGTATAGGTGCTATGATCCATACACTCATAAGGTTCACACAACTGTTCATGTCATCTTCAATGAACTTGTTTTTCCATATAATACTTCTACTGGACATCAATTGATAATTTCAGAATATGTGCATACTGAAGATGGTTTGACTGATACTTCTACATCTGGTATTTCTGAATCTCCAACATCTGATACTTTTAATTCATTATCATTGCCTATCACTGAAGATACTTCTACTTCTGGTAATCTCATCACTGCTTCTTCCACAGCTCAGGTATCCAGCTCTACACTTTTTCCTTTATTTGCTGATATAAATGCTACTGGTGTTGCTTCCACTAGAATACATACAAGGTCTAAATATGGCATTAATAAATCCAAACCTCTAGACTCAAATTTTGTAGCTCATAGTCACATTAAATATCCAATCCCTGTTGCCTTCAATGCTATTCTAGAATCTTTAGAAGAGCCTAAAACTTTTCAACAAGCTTCTAAACTTCCACAATGGGTTCGGGCAATGAAAAATGAACACACTGCTTTGTATGAGAACGACATTTATGAGCATGTACCATATCAACCTGGTATGAATGTCCTTGGATGTAGGTGGGTCTATAAGACAAAACTGAAAGCTGATGGTACTTTAGAAAGATTTAAAGCAAGATTAGTGGCTAAAGGTTATCATCAAGTTGATGGTGTGGATTATGAAGAGACTTTTAGTCCTGTGGTTAAGGCTACAACCATTAGATGTGTGTTAAGTCTTGCTTTACAGCATAAATGGAGCATGAGACAATTAGATGTATCAAATTCTTTCTTGCATGATACTCTTACTGAGGATGTTTACATGGAACAACCTCCAGGATTTGTATCTTCTGAGTTTCTTCTCATGTATGTCATCTGAAGAAATCTCTTTATGGGCTAAAGCAATCCCCTAGGGATTGGTTTGATAAATTTAGTGGTTATCTTTTATCCTATGGTTTTACTCAATCATCCTGTGATCATTCAATGTTCTTCTTCAACAAGTCAGGTGTCAAAATGATTTTACTAGTCTATGTTGATGATATAATTATGGTGGGCAACTCTGACAATAATTTGGATTCATTTATTTCATCCTTGAAGACTCAATTGACTATGAAGGACTTAGGTACTTTATCATATTTTTTGAGTATTGAGGCTAAACTAGATACTTCAACAAATTCTTTACTTCTTACTCAAAGCAAATATTCTATTGAGTTACTCAAAAAGTTTGATATGCTGGAGTTTAAACCCTGCAAATCCCATGTTGCTCAGGCAGAAGAGCTTCTTTATATGATGGAACTTTACTTGAGAATCCTGCTTATTACAGAAATCTTGTAGGTGCTCTGCAATATGTCACACTTACCAGGCCTGATGTGAGTTTTGCTGTAAACTATGTTGCTCAATTCATGCATCAACCTACTGCTGTACATTTGCAACTTGCTAAGAGGATTTTGAGATTTATCAAAAGTTCTTTGGGTACTGGAATAACTCTTGTTGGAGGGGATTGTTCTACCATAACTGCCTTTACAGATAGTGATTGGGAAGGTTGCCCAGATTCAAGATAGTCTACTACTGGTTACTGTGTGTTTCTTGATCAGAATCTGGTTGCTTGGTCTTCAAAAAAACAGCCTACTCAGTCCCATTTTTTCTACTGAAGCTGAATACAAGGAATTATCTGTAGCTGCTTCTGAGATTAGATGGATTTCTTATATCATGGATGAATTAGGAGCTCCTATCAGATATCCTTGCACTATGTTCTGTGATAATACTGGTGCAGGTTGTCTAGCTGCAAATCCAATTTGTCATGCTAGAACCAAACATGTACAGTTGGACTATCACTCTGTCAGAAGTTTGGTTATGATTGGTTTTCTGATAGTTAGATATGTCCCTTCCTTACGGAATATTGCTGACTTATTTACCAAGGGGTTATCCAAACAATTGTTCATCAGATTGCAAGACAAACTTTTACACTTTGACAGTGTTCAGTTTGAGGGGGACTGTAAGAACAAGAAAGTATCCAACTCAGGTTACAACTCAGACAGTTAGCTTAGTCAGTTAGTTACAGTTGTTATTTCTAAACCTGTAATATTGAGACAGTTGTACTGTGTCAGCTCATTCATAGCTGTATTTACTTTCTTGTTTTCTGTAACTGATACTATAAGTATCACTCCTTCTATGTATTTCTTCTTTAACAGATTCAATACAATAAACCACTGTTCCCATAGAGATTGAGAAGAGTTGTTGGCTGATTTGAACAAAGGAAGATGGCCTGACGGTTATGGGTTTTTACCCAGACTCGATGTGAATGAGCAGCTGCTGGTAATGGAAATGGTGGCATCGATTGGTTGAATGGAATTACAGATGACGAGCTTGAGAAGATGTTTGTTGCAGTGGGATTCGTCTGTGATTGACGTTGCTGCAATTGTCGTTGGTGGTCTTTTGCCGAGATTTGGATAGCTGATTAGTTCCAGGCAATGGACATGATATGTTTGCGAATTTGATGCAATGAGAATCATGGTTTTAATGTAGCCGAGATGAAGAAGAGATGATGACGCTGTGAATCCCAGCCGGCATTAAGTAGCAATAAAGCGTTATTTCATGTGAAGGTTATTGTTGTTTCCAAGCTTGGTTGGGCTGTTGTGATAGGTGGTGGCATCGATTGTTTGTGAATTACTGGTGTTGATGGGTTCGTTTTGAGAGTAAAGTCAGCTGGGAGAAATGATGACATTGCCTACTATTCTTAATGGCTGGAATTTTGGTGGCAATAATGAGAGCTGAATTGTGAATTGAAGATTGGCAGCAAACAAACTACTAGCTGCTTTGGTTTGGTGAAGAGTGAGCACCCATACTGTTGATGGGTGTCGTAGGCTCAACAAATTAATAATATTATTTCCACACAATTAGCTGGCAATATAATGGAAGAAAGGATCGTTCCCACGAAGAGCAGGGAGTTTAGTTGTCAAAAATGTCACAAATGGGGGTTTTTGTTTTAGATTCAAAAGCTAAATAAATAATAAAGCAATGAAAACTAATTAAGATTGCAAGCAATATGGAGAGAGATGATCGAGGAATCCTTCTTCGTAACTAAATATTCATCAAAGTAGTATATTCATCCATTCATCATTAATCATAGATTATTACTAACCGTAAGATAACAAGTACGCTTAGCTATCTCCAAAATCCCTTAAGCCACTGGACAACAGGTACTCTTAGTCGCCAGAGTCTATCCGTCTGAACCACCTTGAGGTACGCTTACAAAATGTAATTCAGTCAAATGCTTTATGGTCTGTGAATTTAGGTTTAATCCTAGTAGTTAGACTCAGTACGCTCGGTCTACTTTCTAGTGTTTTGTTACACGCGATTGCTTTACGTAATCCCTCCGCAAGGTCTCACGTTCTCTACTTGTGTAAGAAATTATTCAACAATTACGGATATCCTAACCCTTATTAGCATTAGATTGAGTTAACAAATATATTCAGTTAGCCACCTAAACAATATATCAATCAATCATATTCATTTTTAATAATAAACACAACCAATAATCATATGAAGAAATCAGAACAGATTCATATACTAAATCAAATCATATATAGTACTTAGAATTCATCCTCAATCAAATAAGTAAATTAGCTAGACATAATGGAGGTTATAGAAAGCAAACTGTTGTTGTAGAAGAACTCTAGCTACTGCTGCCTCTGTTGCAAGAGATCAGCCACTGTCTCCTTGTTGCTATAACCTTTATGCTAGTGTTGCATGTATGAACACTTTCTGCTTCTGTGAAGACTTTTTACGAACAGGTTATGAGTGTGAAACTGAGGTTGATGAGATGAGTTCTGCTGGCTATTCGACCCTGTATTTATAGCTTTTTGTAGCTGAAATTTCGAATCTGATAAACACCCAGCTCTCCTTAGCCGACTCAAACCCTATACTCGTGTTTATCATCCACCGTTCATCTTCAAAATCAACGGCAAAAGTCTCACCTGGTGACTGTTTTCCAGCAAGAAAACTTATCAAAACTCTGAATTCTCGCCCAAGCTTTGACTTCTAAAGATTACCCAATCTTCACCAGCGCGTAGCAATGATTCCTTGTTTATCCGATCTCCAGAAACACCGCTTAATCATCTCCATCCAACCTATTCAATCAACGGCAGCAATATCAGTTTCCGAGCTGATTTCTCTCTCAAGTTTCGAGCAGCTACACCTCCTCGAACTCCATGTTTTATCTATAACCACTCTTCCAATCAAACTAGGATTCCAAAGTCACAATCCCAGTCATTTGCTAACCACCAGAACCAATGGCAGAAGCCATCTTGCTTCACCTGATATCGAGCCCAACACCAGCTCAACCTAAACTCGAACTCAACACTTCTTCCTCGTCACTGCCAGCATCACCAGTAGTCAGCCGCAAACCACCTATCCATGGCATAGTCACGATATTAACTCCATTGCCTGATCATCGTGATCACTATCGTAATGGTAGAAATATTAAAAACCCCAGTACCTCTCGAGCTCCATCAACACCATCGAGTTCTTCTTAACTATCACAGACGACCAGCTCCATTACTGGTTCTCACAGTCAACAACGACAACAACTCAGAATCGCGCCATCTCCTCATTACTGCCAACGGTAGCAGCACCACTTCTTTTCTTCATAGTAGACAAACTTAAACCCATCACCAATGACTACAGACCAACAATGGAAGCAACGTTCACTACCAGGCTTGAGGTCTTCTTCTCTACTCGTCTTCCATCAATCACCGAACCCTCCTCATCACTGCCAATCGTAGCAGCTCGAGCAACACTGTAACAGATATCCATGCAGAAGAAACTGCATGCGGGATTTCTAGTTTTGAATAACGAAGATGGATATGGCAGCCCTGAGTGAAACAACGTCTGCCTTTAACAATATTTAAATTCCATCTTTACCCCTTGTAAAATGCTGGACTGCCATTAGTAATTGCTTTGAAAGTTGACTGTCCCTTAGTAGAATGGATACCCCTTAACGCATAAGGGGTGCCAATAGCATTTTTCCCGGAAACGACCATTTTTCCCTTTTGTGTTCTGAGTTCTTGTTTTGCTCATAACTTCTTCATGCGAACTCAGAATTACTTCATCCTTTCGCCGTTGGCTTTATATTTTCGTCCTCTTTAAGATGAAAAGTAAAAATCTTGTACTTGAACAAGTTCCATTGGTCTTTGGCCATTCTCCATTTGTAGCTAGCTTCTTTTATTGCACAATTAAGTGCCAATTCACTTCTTTTGGATGATTCACCTAATAAAACATAAAATAAGAGAAAACAAGCGTAATATACAATAATTTGCAAGAATATAAAAAATTACTAGCATGGAATCGGCACTAAATATATGTAAAATATGCATTTATCAAATTCCCCCACACTTGGCTTTTGCTAGTCCTCGAGCAAACTACCTAACTTAAAACAAAATACAACAACTCCATTTCGCTGAGGATACGATTACACTTAGCATGTGCAACAAGCCTTTAAACCCCTAGGTGTCCCTAGTGGACGAGTTATAATCTCGTGAGGGCTTACGATAGGTATACCCACAAAACCTACTCCAACTTCAAAGCGTTCCATCTTCCCAAGCATCCAAAGAGCTATGAGGACATAGAGTTTCTGCATGCTAGTAATAAGAAGTTAGAAACACCAAAGAACATATTCATTCTTAAATCTTGAGTGAGAAATAACCACACCATAATGAGAGAATGTGTGTTTGAGAGCGATCAATAAGAATTTCGCCTCGACTTCTGCCTCACTTAAAAGGACTCTATGATAATTGCACTCAATAAGACATCTTTTTTATGGGTCTCACATGTGTGCAGGTAGGAATGAAGAGAAAATCCTACACACGTTGAATGGTGGGAAGGAAACCTTCCGAATTTTTTTCTGGAGACCCCACAAGATCGTGGGAAATAAAAATATTTTCTGATGATCTCTAAGAAAGGAAATAAACCACTATAACAAGGATGGGAGTACTTACCACCTTCACATCCGATCGGCAGTGACGAAAGCACCACTCTCACAGCATCCAATAGAAACGTAGTCTTCAGCTCGTCTTCTTCATCTTCTCGGTCTTCGTCTTCGGCTTCAACTGTTGATGATAAACTCTTGAACTTCGCAGAACTTTGACAATTTGTAACTCTTTTCCTCAATTTCCTTGTTGTTTGAAACTTCTTTATATGTTTTTCTTCCACATGGCCTTATTGATGAAATAACAACCTAAATGCAAATCTCTTTGTATTATTTTTTTTTTTAATTTTTTTTCTTTTTTTTTTT